>NC_051157.2:2777884-3077884 GCF_013339745.2 Dermacentor silvarum
TTCTCCAATATAAGTGTTTTTTTCACTAGCTACAGTCGACTTCCAATAATTCGTGTCTGGTTAATTTGATCCCAAGCAAAGGTCCCAGATGGTGCCCATGCATTTCTATGGGCCCCAACTTGCATTACTTCTATGGTGTGCAAATACGGATAGTAGATTTCGAATCGAATATAAGTCGAATCAAGAAAGAAAAGCGAATATCGAATTGAATATCGAAATCAGAAAACTTCTCACAAAACTTGATGCTTACTAATTTTGGCCAAGAAAATACGGTGCTGTACATGCTCGGAGTCTGCTAGCATTGCATAACAAGAATGTAGCAAGCTATCAGTAACAATAGGTACATAGAAACGATACACTACATACATAGAAACAATACGCTATACAGTATGGTCACTTTTATTGAAATGTACACCAAATTACTATGCCAGCACTTATTACAGCTCAGTTCTAGTATATGAAGGTCTGGAAATTTTTTTATAGCAATAGAATTTCTCTTGAATAGAATCGAGTGCTTTGTTTCCTCTGAAACTAATGATTAGTGACATTATATTGTACTGAATACCAGTGTTCTCAGTTTAATAGTGGACATGTGCTTTGCGGCAATCCTTTATTTATTGCATAGAAAGTTTTGCTTTTCAGTTTTTCTGCAAGATGCAGAATGGCTGTCCCAACTCTACGGCAGATGGGTTATCGTAAGGCCAATCTGCGCGACAGACGAAATTGGACCTCACATCACGCGACTTTAGTAGCCAGCGCAAAAAGGAGGTGCCGTCCGCTCCGTTTCATTGTTAGGTTTGGCGTGATTTGCCGCCTGTCAAAGATTCTAAAGTCTGAAGGATCATGGCAAATTCGCTGAGCGCATTTTGCTTGTTGGTACATGGGCAACTCGAGATTGTATCTAGCTAATACTCTCGCTAGAGCCTCACTAACGCCTTTTGTGTAAGGGATACTGTGATGATTATGGACGTTCGTCACTTGTTTGTGTGTCTTAACGAGAAAACGCACAAGAGACGCTAGTAGGCAAAAAAAAAAAAATGTTTTTCTTTCAAACACGATGGCAAGGAAATGAAAAGAAAACAAAACAATGTCACAGAGGAGTTTCACGCGCACACTGATGTCGCGACGCTCAGTCCTACACCACCGTTCGGCGCGTCAAGAGTTCCGGAAACTATCTCACGGTTTCGGTCGTGACGATCGACTCGCTTGTCGTTACCGCGGTACGGTCGCCGAGGCGAGCCGAGGCAGAGGTGGCACGGTTCTGCTGCTGGAACCGTCGCCGGCACACGGCTGCGCTACCGTGTGTGGCGCCTGGCTATGTTGAGGACAACACTGCGTTGTGCGGCCGCAACTCACGAGGACCGCGACCCAGGGTCGGCCCACGCGGACAGCACCTCGGTAGGCCTCTGTGATGTGTTTCGTTGTCACTGATCTCGGGGCGTGCGGGTGTTATCAGAGATGAAGAGGGAAGACGCATGGCGACACAGCAAGCAGATTTTATTTACACGCGAACTCAAAATCAAAAGCCTCAAACCGAAAATCAAGCTACACACTGAACTAAGACACAACAAAACAAATAAATGTTAACAAATGTACAACCTAATGAATCAATAAATCCTTAACTTCGCCTTCGTTAGTCCTAGGCCCTTCCTACCCAAAGTCTGGCATCACTGGCCTACTGTAGTGACGATACAAGAAAGTCTTCTTACAAAGCTCGTCGATGGGGTTGCTCGTATCTTTCCGGCCGGAATCTCGTAGCATCTCGTAGCCATGTGGCCGTTTCGCCGATCTTCGCATCAACGTTGCTGCATAGAAGTCGGTCCTTCAACTGGCTCGTCTCAGAAGCCTGGGTAACCCGGTCGCTGTTGCTGACGTGGCCGGGAGAGGTGACGGTTAGGCCTAGCGACGTCCTCGGCCGCTGCTTCCGTCTCGCTCCTTTCCCGAGAGCCGACGTGGCGTTCCGGGGATCATCGAGCGTGCCGGTCTGCCTTGGAAGAGGGTCCTTTCTGGGGTGCCCGGTCCTGCCGTGAGAGGCTGCAGCCGGTCCAGGAGCCTCACTCGAACTTGCCGAGGTCGACGGCCACACCATGGACGGCCAACGTCACGGACTCGGCCAGACCCCCGAGTCTCCCTCGCCAGTGCGGTGCTGGCGATGCGACCTTCCTGGCCCGGAGCCACGTCGATAATGCTCAGACAACGCCGTTTCTCCTTCGATCACGCCTCGGGTCACGCGCCTCGCGCGCTCGCGCCGTTCAGAACGCTCCGCTCACATCGTCCTCGTCTTCTTTTATTTCGCCTCCGGCCACTTACTCATGACTGGCTCCCCTCTTCAAGAGGTTTTTTCCAAAAAACTGCTTTCTCTTGTCCTCAATTTTCCTGCTGGACTCTTCTTCTGAGGCTTGCGGACTTCACTTGTGCTCGCGGCTCGCTTGTCACCACACATTTTCGCGCACATTTCACCTTTCACCGCACCTGCACTGCAATGGTCTTTTCGTAATGTTCATTGTCCCAAAACACTCTACATGATAAACTTGCTATTTACACACGTTTGTAAAAGTTGACAATTCCAGTGTCCGAGGGCATTCCTAATGATAGTCCTTTTGTAGCCTACCAGTTTATACCTGTACTATTTTTCCGCCTTTTTCGGAGCTCCCACGCTTCCCTACGTACGGCCTGCTTCTTCCTCTTTCCTCCTCTAGCACATTTCTTGGGCAGTTTGGAATGTCCCTGCCTTAACTCTGGCCTCTTAATCCTTTTCCTTGACGTCCGCCTCTTCTCATAGCATCTGCATTTTAATACGCTGTTTTCTTTTCCATCTACTGGGAGTTTTCTTTCTACCTCCATGCTTTGCGCGTTTTAGGCGACTAGCGCATCTATCCTCCCTCTCATTCTTTCGGAGTTTGGCTGATTCCTCATTTCTGATGCCTGTCGATCACTGAAATCGTTTTCGATTATCACCTCACTGTCATTCCGAGGTGAATCTACTTTTCCTCTACTACGCCCTTACGCGTTCTGTGCGAGTTCTTCCTACCCTTGCTCGTTGTCTTGCGTCTCGAGTGATTCGGGTATCTGCCAGCTTTCTCATTTCTCTCTGAGGTTGGCTGACTTATCGATTCTGATGCTTGGCTATCCTTGGAATCATTTTTCATTACCAACCCCCTGTCGTTCTGGGTTGAAGCTACATTCTCTACACCGTCATAGGCGCTATCTATTCTGCCAACGTCTTCTGACAGATTTCTGCTGTCCGGCGGCTCTGCTACACTAGCGGGCCTACTCTCAATCTTAAGCTCAGCCTCACGCTCTTTCATTTTCAATGCCTGTAACTGCTCTCGCAGCATCTTAAGCTCTCTCTCCTGGAGCTGTTTTCTTTCCTCGTAAGCTTTAGTAACTGCAGCAAGTTCTGCTAATCGAGCGGCCTCTACGCGTTTCCTTTCATCCTCAATTAGTTTGAGGCCCTGCTCCTTGCTGAGCTTCTGCTTGCGAATAGTGGCCGATATCGCCTCCCAATCCATCTTTGCAACTTCCGAGAATCAGTGACTGGGCTGGATAGAATCCGGGACGGATCCTGGCAGGCTCGCCAATTGTGATGTGTTTCGTTGTCACTGATCTCGGGGGCGTGCGGGTGTTATCAGAGATGGAGAGGGAAGACGCATGGCGACACAGCAAGCAGATTTTATTTACACGCGAACTCAAAACCAAAAAGCCTCAAACCGAAAATCAAGCTACACACTGAACTAAGACACACAAACAAATAAATGTTAACAAATGTACAACCTAATGAATCAATAAATATCCTTAACTTCGCCTTCGTTAGTCCTAGGCCCTTCCTACCCCAAAGTCTGGCATCACTGGCCTACTGTAGTGACGATACAAGAAAGTCGTTCTTACAAAGCTCGTCGATGGGGTTGCTCGTATCTTTCCAGCCGGAATCTCGTAGCATCTCGTAGCCATGTGGCCGTTTTGCCGATCTTCGCATCAACGTTGCTGCATAGAAGTCGGTCCTTCAACTGGCTCGTCTCAGAAGCCTGGGTAACCCGGTCGCTGTTGCTGACGTGGCCGGGAGAGGTGACGGGTTAGGCCTAGCGACGTCCTCGGCCGCTGCTTCCGTCTCGCTCCTTTCCCGAGAGCCGACGTGGCGTTCCGGGGATCATCGAGCGTGCCGGTCTGCCTTGGAAGAGGGGTCCTTTCTGGGGTGCCCGGTCCTGCCGTGAGAGGCTGCAGCCGGTCCAGGAGCCTCACTCGAACTTGCCGAGGTCGACGGCCACACCATGGACGGCCAACGTCACGGACTCGGCCAGACCCCCGAGTCTCCCGTCGCCAGTGCGGTGCTGGCGATGCGACCTTCCTGGCCCGGAGCCACGTCGATAATGCTCAGACAACGCCGTTTCTCCTTCGATCACGCCTCGGGTCACGCGCCTCGCGCGCTCGCGCCGTTCAGAACGCTCCGCTCACATCGTCCTCGTCTTCTTTTATTTCGCCTCCGGCCACTTACTCATGACAGCCTCGACCAAGGACAGCCCTCAGCAACTGCGCCCTGGCAGGAGCCGCTCAGCAGGCCTCGTCCTTGGTCCTGGAACAGGCCTCCGCATCTGGCCCGGGTAGGCACGCCTTGGTCACTCGGCCGCAGCAGGAACCACGGCCCGAGCTCTTCTTCCCGAGCGTAACACCCGATCTACTGCCACCGTGGCTTCGCCGCCCAAGCTCCTCCGCACGTTCGCCACGTAGCGCTTCTTTTTCTTCGTTTTTGTTCTTTTTTCTTCCAGCTCCCGTGCCACCTGCCCTCAGCTCGTCTTCTTCACTTCGGTATGCACTTCTACTGATTCCACAAGTCTCGGAGTACACGTAAAAAATATATATATAAAAAAAATTTGTGTCCTTTCCCCACAGATACCAAGACCTGAGCGAAATGTTCTACGGGGCTTGGGATGACCCTGTAGGATGTTTCCCTTAGTATTTTGAATAAAATGGATGGGTTAGACATGGGTGCACAGCTCCTAATGCACTATCTTCAATTCTTTGACTATGTCATCTTTGTTTGAACAGATGCACGCTGCTCCGGTCATCAAATATGATACAGTAAAACCTCCTTAATTCAACCCTCGTTAATTCAGAAAATCGCATAATTGTGATGTTTGTTTTGTTGTCACTGATCTCGGGGGCATGCAGGTGTTATGAGAGATGGAGAGGGAAGACGCATGGCAACACAGCAAGCAGGTTTTAATAACACGCAAAATCCGAACTTCAAACAAAACTCACTAAAACTAGAACACACTGAAGGCATAAATACTAATAAATGTGCAACCTACTCAATTAATAAACATGCCCTTAATTATGTCCACAATAGTTCTGGGTGTTTTCTACACGAAAGTCGGGCAACTCTGGCCTACTGGTATCTCCATACAGGAATAGATCTCTCACTCAGTTCGTCGCTGTTGTTGCTCGTATCTTCCCGGCCGGAATCTCGTAGAATCTTTCTCCATGTGGTTGTTTCGCCAACCGTCGCATAAACATTGCTGCATAGAAGTCGGTCCGTCAACTCGCTCGTTTCGGAAGCCTGTTTGACCCGGTCGCTGTTGCTGACGTGGCAGGGAGGCTTGACGGGTTAGGCCTAGCGACGTGCTCGGCCTCCGCTTCCGTCCAGCTCCTTTCCCGATGTGCCGATGTGGCGTTCCGGGGATCATCGAACACGCTGGTCTGCCGAAGAAGGGGGATCCTCTCCGGAGTGCCCGGCCATGCCGTGTGGTGCTGCAGCTGGTCCAAGGAGCCTCGCTCGAACGTCTCCGAGGTCGACGACTGCACCTCGGACTGCCCGCGTCACGGACTCGGCCGGACCTCCATGTCTCCCATCGCCAGAGCGTATCTGACGATGTGTCCTTCCCGGCCCAGAGCCACATTGATAATGCTCGAATTGTGCTTTTTCTCCCTCGATCACAGCTCGGCTCACGGGCCTCACGGTCTCGTGCCGTTTGGAATGCTCCGTTCATATCGTCTTTCTCTTCCTTTCTTTCGCCGCATGGGCTCTTACTCATGACAATAATTCGGACTTGTCCTTTAACAGCTTTAATCAAGGAAAGCTTGAGTACCGTGGCTACATCCGCATCATAAACTGCATTTACCACGCCGGCTATCACATGAAACTGCATGTTGCAGCACGCATACGCTGAACGTTATCACGATGGCAGTGACAACCTCAATGCAAACTTCCTGAAGTTCGCTGTAGCACTTTACTGCAAATGTAGTACAAGCAACAGGATCGTGTTCTCTTCACACAAACAACAACCGACCTTCGCACCCGCCAGGGTGGCTCAGTCAGCTAAAGCGTTGCGCTGCTGAGCACAATATCGTGGTATCGATGGAGGCAAAATGCAAAAACGCCTGTGTGCTTGCGTTGTAGTGCATGTTAAAGAACCCCAGCTGGTCAAAATTAATCCGGAACCCTCCACTACAACGTGCCTCATAATCATAACTGGTTTTGGCACGTAAAACCCCAGAAAGAAGAAGAAGAATGCCTGAAAAAAATATTAATAATAACTTTCTCAAGCAAGATGTTGAAAACACAACTATTGCCGTTGTCGCAGCTTATGATAAGATTCACAATCCATGGGGCTCTTCGGCGCTGCAAAACTGCAAAACGCAGCATAATTCCACAGCTGTGCGGAGTTTCATAGATGATGGCTCCATCGTATCATACTAGAAGCGCACCTGATCGCAGTACAAAGGCTACGGAGGGAGCGTCTGCTCCGACGCTCTGACCTCCTTGTAAGGTTTCCGGCGCTCACTGCTAGGTGTCGCATGAAATCTGTAGTCGCGAATACTCCGTCCGCCGTTATGTGGTAACTTGCAAATCATGCCAATGTTGCAAAGCACCCCCGCTGCTACCTGCAATAGCTACTGGCGCATCCAATCCAGAAAAGCATTGCCTTTGTGATTTGCTTCTGTTACTCCAAGGAAGGAGTCACCGGGTGCTGGATTTAGACACCACCTAGTATATGATGTTAAGCCGATTAGGTTTCCTCTATGTTCTCTCTCCCGCCACTTTCATGGGTGAAGCGAGTGTTGGTGTTGCTCGTGTCTCGTTTTTCGACATGGCAGACTGGTGCGAAATGCTCGCGCAGTTTTTAATGGGCACATAAATTTAAAAGCTTATGAACTCTAGAACTGTGATGTTGATTACACGGTATTGTAATGAAGTGACACAGCTGTTAGTGTTCAGATGCATCAGCTCACCAGGGAGACGAAGATAAAGGGGGATGAGCTCCGGCAGGGGCAAGTGTAGATCGGCAGGTGCGACGACGGCGTGAGGTAACATTAGAAAATCTAGATTTATTAATACACTGTACAAACACATTATACCCTGGGGGGGGGGGGGGGGGGGGGGGTGCGCTCTGCGTGAGGCTAGGGCTGAAGGCAAGCTCCGGATCTAGCCACAAACAGTTGTTCCGTCGTGCTCCCCAACCCGTAGCGCGTGCAATCGCAGCTACGTTGGGTTCGGGCAAATAAGGCTACGAGCGAGTCAACTCAACAATGTTTATTGCTGTGGGCAATAAGGCACACTTGCAGAGGGAAGTCCACTCTGTAATAAGTAAGCTTGCCTCGTTGCGGGTGATAGTCACACAAGCAAGGTCACTCACGGGTTACAGCAGGTAAAATCCGTTCCAGCAGGTTCGAGGTAGGGGTGCCAGAGAGAGCCGGTCTCCCCCGGTGGCGCTCATTTATGCCTCTTTACCTTTTTGCGAGGAGAATTGCCTCCTCGCCCGTCGGATACCTTCCGGATACCATCCCTTCTCCCACGAGGGTACGCGCGTCGCGAGAGGCAAGTGAGAACCGGAAGTGGGCAAAGTGCCTCTCTCTCGTGTCTACGCCGGCTCCCGATACGTCCGTAACATGTGCTCGCAACAACGAGAGTACGCGAGCGAAGGTGGGTGCATGTCCTCCCCACATCCTCCTCCCCTTAAGCCCCCCGTACATTGAGGTGGGCACCTAGGTATGCCCGAGGGGTTCGGGCAGCCATTCTAAGTTCTTGTCAAGGTTGGCAACCAAGGAAGCGTTGCAGACGCAGGCTTGAGCGTCGGGCTGGCGTACACTTGATGCCGACTCGGAGGTGGCTGGTCAGCTGCACTGCTTGGGCTGGTGAGGCGGGATCATAGTCAAGGCTTGAAGGTGGCTCTCAGTGCCGCGCTCCAGGTGTCGGCTGCACTAGAGGAGCGGTCGCCTGCCGACCGCTGGCTAGCGGTTTGTGCGGCTTGTGGGGACGCGCGACTCTTGCGCATCCCCTGATGTTGTTTTCCCCGCATGACTCCCGTCTCCTGTAATCCGGCTTCGCCACGTGGCTTTACGGTTGGTGTGGTTGCAGCGCATTGCAAAAGATGGCGCGAGTGTCGCGATGCTAACGCCACCTAACGGTGGGGTTACTTGGGCGCAAAAGGTCGAAGGCGCTTCCTCTTGGCTTGGGGGTCAGCGAGCAGCATACACAAACGCTTCGCGCGTGTGCCGGCCCGCTTTGCGGGACCGTTCCGAGAAGCCTTAGGATCAGCACACCGGTACGGACGAACACGATCGTTTGAACTCGCTACCCTTCGCGTGACCGTACGCGTGAACGACTAGGCAATGGTGTCTTAGCATCGGGCGAACATATTCAATTGCTATCCCGTCACGGTAAGTCACGCCCATGTGCATGTTCTATGCATAGTAATTCGGCTAGCGTGCATCAGTGTATGAAAGGTGCAATAAATGCCCTTGTGATTGTTTACACTACTGGGCTTCTTCGATTTTCAGAGTTCTGTCAGCCCGCTGGCAGCCAGACAGCAGCCAGCTAGTTACGGTTCTGATAGAAAGTCACGTGGACTGGGATCCCAAGACAACCCGGAGTTGCCCGAAGTTTGCAAAATCGAACGCCGGGACAGCGCTGGCCGCGGGATAAATGTAAACATGCTACCAGCATGGCGGCGACCGGCGTGGGCGACGCGCGCGAGGCGTAGTCGGCCCATTTCACCGTTGCCACCTTGAAAATATACAGCTGTATTCGGGGAAAACGATCACTTTTGCGAGATGTTGCGTGACTGGCGCAGCGTAACAAAAGGCCTGCGACGCGTCCGATGCCAAGACGGAAAACCGCACGTAAATAATCGCGAAAAAGCGATCGCTCGAGGATGCCTCGAGGACGTCGGCCACCGGCGACATTTGAAGTCATTTGACAAGACACGAAAAAGTGGGTACGTCATCACACGTAAAATTTCGTGCCGACCGAAATGCTTGAATTCGATTTGAGAAAATTTGGTTCGGTTGATAGCGCTCCTTTCAATTCTGCTCCTGTGCTGAAGGAGCTGGCGCATGAAAATGCACGCCACCAGTGACCAGCGAAAAGCTTTACACGAAAAATAGTATTGGTCGATATTGGTCGAGAGCAATAATTAACCTAATATATGTTGTCGGGATATGGGGTGAATCGCCGACGGCCCTCTGCCTCGACACACCGAGCCCCGCGGTTGGCGCATGCCTGCGCATCAACTGCGGTCTGGTACAAGCTCGAGGAAACATTAGACGACAACCACGTGTACATGGAAAGCATTTATTACGACTGCGACTAACACTTCGAGCAGGCCAGCTAGCTATTGTTGACATCACTGAGGGTTCCCTCGAAGAGATTAATACACTAGGTAAAGAAGAGCTTCCGACTTACCAACTGGGGAATACCGGGGGAGCCGCGGCGTTTGCCGCGGCAAGAACGCGGTTGACTAACCACGTGCGGGAATACGGGAGCGACGGCGGAGACTTCCACCGTCGCCGCTTGCTGGAGACCAAAGAGACCCGGGCGATATCAGCGGGATCTCACGTGACCCACCCGGTGGCACTGATAGCGCTTGCGATTCCCGCGCGCCTCCCGCGGAAGGAAAGTTTCCCCTCTCCCGATTCTCCCTGGCACGCATGCGCTTGATGCGACGTTCGCTGCCCGTGCGGCGGTTATAGGACCCGAGGATTCCCACATCCCTCCACCCTTAAATATTGCCCTACGGCGGAGAAATCACTGGAACGACGGCATTGACAAAGTATCCGGGCAGATGCGATGGTAAACTCCGGCAGGAAATGTCCGAATCCATGTTGATAGGCAGCACAGTCCTGTGTGGCGGCTGCCCACATGTGGCAGCTGTAACAGTGGTTGACGATGACGGGGGCTGAAGATGGCTTGCCCTCAAGATGCGCGCCGCAATGTCCACCCGGGAACAGCGGGTCAGGACTTTCTCGAAGCGGCTTGCGCGCCGGCTCGATGAACCTCGCACCGACGCATCCTCGTGGGAGTGTATGGTGGTGTGCCTCCCTCATTGTGGCTGCCATGTTCTGCTGCATCGGGCCGCGAACAGGGAGAGGCCGAGACAGCAGGCAGGGACGTGGACCATGGCAGCAAGTCGAGGCGGCTTCACTCGTTCTGCAAAGTCGCTCAAATGCACTCCACAAACACTTAGAATTAAGGCAGTAGAGGCCGCCACAACATCGGCCGTCTGACACGATGCTGAACCACCCGTCTACCGCATAGCTTTATGTGGTAACGAGAAGAAAAAAAAAATCCAGTTCGTTTGAATGAAGTTATTCGCTTCGACCGAATTTTTCCGGTCCGATACAGCGCGAAAAAGGGCGAGTAATCGAGTAATTTTGAGTAATCGCTTGCATGTGAATTTTGGGGGGAAAAAAATCCTCTGGGAGTTGTCTAAGTATACAAGGGTGGTCCGATAAATACTTAGCCTCACCGTGAGAGCGCGACGCTATCGCATGAGACATATACTGATGTTGAGTAGGCTCTCTTAGAGGGACACATGCAAAGGTCCAGTCGAATCGGGCTCGCGGTTTTGTTTTTGGCCACTTGAGGAAGAGGAAGCAGGTGATTTTTCGTGTGTCCGTTAAAAAAATGGAAAAAGAGCAATATCGGTCGGTGATTCGATTCTTGTTTTTGAAAGGGAAATCGCGCAGCGAAATCAAAGAGCGACTGGATGCCGTCTACGGTGAGTCTTCTCCTTCGATGGCAACCGTCAAAAATTGGTTCAACGAGTTTAAACGTGGTCGCACGTCGGTTTTTGATGAGCCTCGCCCAGGGGCCCCGGAAACGGCTACCACAGCTGATAACGTGGCAAAAATCCACGGCCTCGTATTGGCAGACCACCGACTGAAGGTACGCGAGATAGCTAAGACAGTAGGCATCTCAAAACACTGCGTGGGTCATATCCTGCATGAAATTTTGGGCATGAGAAAGCTGTTGGCGCGATGGGTGCCGCATTTGCTCACTCCGGACAACAAGCGCGTCCGTGAGACCACTTCAGAGCAGTGTTTGAAACTGTTCAAGCGTAATTCGAAGGAGTTCCTGCTTTGTTTTGTGACCGTTGACGAAACATGGATCCACTGGTACACACCAGAGACCAAAGAACAGTCGAAACAGTGGACTGCACCCTGAGAACCTGCTCCGAAGAAGGTGAAGACGAAGACTGTCGCATCGGCCAGAAAGGGGATGGCCACCATTTTCTGGGATTCTCAAGGTGTGATCTTCGTCGACTACCTTGAGAAGGGCAAAACGGTGACAGGACCCTACTACGCCGAATTACTGGGCCGATTTGACGCCGAATTGCGAAAAAAACGGCCACATTTGGTGAAGAAAAAGGTGCTCTTCCACCATGACAACGCGCCATCTCACACCTGCGCCGTCACCACGGCCAAGTTGGTCGAACTGGGCTACGAAGTGGTGCCCCATCCAGCGTATTCTCCAGATTTGGCCCCGAGTAATTTCTTCTTGTTTCCCAACTTGAAAAAGTCACTCGCCGGACAAAAATTTGAGTCGAATGAAGAAGTTATCTCCGGGGCCACAGAAGCCTTCTTTGCTGCTCAGGAGAAAACATATTTTTCTGACGGGATCAAGAAGTTGGAGGATCGCTGGGTCAAGTGTATAGAGTTGAAAGGGGACTATGTTGAGAAATAAATCGACACCATTCCAGAATTTTCGTTTTCCTTTTGAAGGCTAAGTACTTATCGGACCGCCCTCGTACGTAAGCATTGTGTCACTTGCTCATCTCTATGCAGCTCAGTGTCATTATCAGTGTTATGAAACTTGATACAACCAGTATAAATGACAGCGCTGTGGCGGCATGAACTGCTGCGGACGGCGGCGCAAGGTGAATTGATGAGGCAAGTAAACTACTGCAGGTGGCAACGCCAGGTGCGCTGATGACGTTCCAGTCATTTTAAGCCGGTATTGCTCTTTAGCACCTTAACCATCTGCATCAAGCCATTATCAACCGTGGCCAACCGTACTCCGGCAGCGGCTGCATATGGTGCGGCCACACGGGCTCCTGTCTTGAAAGTGACCTGCAATGGGAACACAGTGCGGCGAGTGCTGATAGCTTCATGCACGCTGTGTTCTCGCCTCTTAGTATGGCTTAGTTCACATTGAAGAGAGACGCGCAGGCCCCTATCTTGAAAGTGATCTGCGATGAGGTCAGAGAGTGCGGCGAGTGTGATAGCTTCATGAGCGCTGTGTTCTCGCTGCTTAGTCGAAGCGAGAGGCAGCATGTAAGTGAATTGACTCACTGCTGTGGGCCCTATCTTGAAAGCGATTGTCTTACAGGACGGACGGATGATTTTTCTCATTGGGTAAGCATATGAAATGCTTACACATTTAAAAATTAAGGCATGTGCAATATATTGTACAAGGGGTCCTAAGAAGACATATATATACACACACATATATATAGAGAGAGAGAGGGGTGGCAAAGCTCCTCCTCCCGTCCGGAAAATGATGAAAATTGTACCCCTATGGACCATGGTATGGTAACCATGCTTTCAAGGCATGTCACCAGTGTACTTCAGGGCAAGCCAGCACTGGTGCACACCGGTGCATGCCACAGCTGTGGCACTCTTTGCGCAGTTCTCCGTACAGCGCCATATGCACTAAGCCTATTTGGACCAGTAGCTGCTCACATGTTGCCATCTTATCATTACTGTCATGTTGCTATCTTATCGTTACTGTCGATATTCTCACGGCCAGAGTTGGTGTGAACGTGGCAAGACGCGAGCTGCCACGCAAAGTTGCAAAGAGTCGGCGGTTACTACGCCTTTATCTGGAGGTAACTGCTCCTGGACGCTTCATTTACACCGTTGCTGATAATGGTTCTCGATGGCATTCCACCTTTAGAACTTCATATTTTTTTTCAGCTAAAGCAACATTGACAATTAATGCAACTTGAATGCTTTTGGCGTGCATGAGACTGATGCTGCATACCTTTGCAAATTGCTGTCATGGCACAATAGTTTCCAGCCAACTAGAATACTTCGTTATCCACTTGTGTCCTGTGTATAGTAAAATTACAGTGCCTAGAATATACTTATTCTAGGCACTGTAGTAAAATATATTGTGAGTTCCCAAGGAAAAAATGGCAGCGACTGCACTCGTAATATTGAAGTGGCAGGTGATCGGAATCAGCCGGGTGCCATTCGGATAGAGCTACAAGGCTGCATATTGTTCTTTAGATTACGTTTTTAGCAGGAACTTGCAGCTAGATGGGGCAAAGCGTCTGAAATAAAAATGAAGACACAGAAAATTTGATTTTCTGAGCAAAGTGGTGTCTCATCATAACTACCGACGCCAGCTTCAGTGTCGTTAGTGTTTGCGCATCTTGAAGGGCAAGGTCACATAAAACCGACTACTGATCGATGTAGACAACTTTTCATGGAACTATTGCGTTTGTTATAAATGGGTTTGGGGGGGGGGGGGGGGGGGGGCTGTATTTCGAAAGCGTTTGAATTAGAAAAGGGCACACAACATATGCCGCTGCCACCGTATCACTTGCTTCATCCTTTCTTTTTTTTCTCTCTCTTCACTTCTCCTTTGCACTGCCCTTGTTGCTCTCTTCTTGGTTTGCACCACCTTGTTAAGAAGCATGCTTGCTGTCTTGCTTGTCTGCAGGATTTGCTGGCAGCTGCATTATTACTAGTATTTCATTTCACGTGGCTGCACTATAAGCAGCAGTGGCTTAGCCTGAAGTTTATTTCGGGAGGGTTTTGCCGCTGACAACTACCACTCCTCTCCCTTCCTTCACCCCCCTCTCTCTCTATATATATATATTGTGAGCGCATTTTGCGCATATCGTCGTCGTCATCTGTACATACGACTCATCATCTTGTGTGAGCGCTATTTGTGCATATCGTCGTCTTCATTTGTACATACGACTCATCATCATCTTTTGTCTCGTGCGGTGCTTCGTCTCTGACTCGGGCGGCTGCTCAGAAATAAAGGCATCGCATCGGCCGACGTCTCACAAGTGGTGGAGAGTGCTTTCGATTCCCACGTCCTCTTACTTTCCCGATTCCCCTGGAGCTCCGATCCGGTCGTCGTTTGCTCTCGCCTACCACGGTGATGGCAGAAACCAACCCGTCCACCAGTGCTGCTACCACCTCTGCTCAGCCCGCTGGGCCTACCTGGACGGTGAACACCACACACCGAGATCCTCCCGTCTTTGCCGGCCTCCGCGGCGACGACGTCGACGATTGGCTCGATCACTACAACAGAGCCAGCGACGCCAATCATTGGGACGACACGCACAAATTGCGGTATGTCGCTTTTTACTTGACCGAAGTTGCGAAGACATGGTTTTTTAACCACGAAAGTGACTTTTCGGACTGGTCATCATTCACCCAGCAATTTCGCCAGATATTCGGCATGTCCTCTGGACGCTCCGCCGTCGCGAAACAGAAGCTGGCAACGCGCATACAAGAGCAAGACGAGTCCTATACGTCCTACATTGAGGACGTCCTCGCTCTCTGCCGCCGCGCACAGAGTGACATGGCGGAAGCTGATCGCGTTCGCCACATACTGAAAGGCATCAACACGGTCGCCTTTAATGCTCTCGTCATGCAGAACCCAAACTGCGTTGGGGATATTATCACGGCCTGCCAGCGTCTAGACACGCTCCAGTCTATTCGCCTGCCACGCGCCTCTACCGACCCTCATCTCAACGGTGATGCTGAGCTGCGCGCCCTGATACGAACTCTCATCAGGGAGGAGCTTCACGGCCATCTTTCTGGACCTACGACGCTTGCAACCGTTCGCCCCGCTCCTCCTGGACTGCGTGACATCGTCAAGGACGAACTGGCGTCGATGACAAACGTCCAAATGGACAAGTCTACTGCACCATTTCGTCCGCCAAGTTATGCCGAAATTGCCTCCCGGCCTCCCTCGACCGTTCCGTCTCCACGTGCCGAAGCTTACCGCGACCCCCTAGCTTCGCTGGCAGCGAATACTCCTGCAGAGCCGTACTACTCTCCGTGGCGGTCGTCGCGCCCTGTTTGTTTCTACTGCGGTATTCGCGGCCACATTTCTCGCTTCTGCCGTCGGCGTCAGCAAGATGAAAGGCGGGGCTATGCTACCTTTGAGCGAGACAGCGCACATAGGTTTGACTCCTACGTTCCCGGGCGTCACCCAGGTGAAAGGCGAGGCTATGACACCTTTGAGCGAGAAAGGATACCAGGCCCAGATTCGTACGTTCCCGGACCATACACAACCTCTTCCGGTCGCTCTCCTTCACCTTCCCAGGACATGGCTCGAGCATCCCGCTCGTCCCGGCGTCGCTCTCCTTCACCTTACCGCCGTTCCTCATCGCCCTTGCGTGCTGCTTCCCACGTTGTGGACACCCGTCCGGAAAACTAGAGGCTGCAGTTTTCGGAGGAGAAACTGCATCGTATCGGACTGTCCCAATTCCTCCTGCTCGCCCCGCCAATTTGCTCTCAGTTTGTGTGGAAGGTCTTTCCGTCGACGCCCTTGTAGATACTGGAGCCGCTATTTCTGTTATACATCGTGAACTGTGCTTCCGTCTGCGAAAAGTGCAAACGCCGTATGTTGGTCCGGTCCTGTGTGGTGCCAATGACGTTCCCATCTTTCCTACCGGACAGTGCACAGCTCGCGTCCTGATAGACGGTATTCGTCACCATGTGCAATTTGCGGTGCTTTCGACGTGCGCTCATGAGATGATATTAGGATGGGACTTCCTGTCTGCTGCTTCTGCACTAATTTCGTGCGGCGACCCAAGCATCCACATCAGCGACACCGAGACTTATGCTGTTTTCGATTCCCCGTGTCCCAACCTCATTGCAGCAGCGGATTTTATTATACAACCAGACGAAGAACGTGTTCTTACCCTTGAGTCAACAGACATTGTCGATGGAGACGCATTGGTTGTACCTTCTCAGCGCTGCATTTCTCGAGGACTCGCCATCGCTTCTTGCTTGGTCCGGTTCTCAAGTGGCTATGCCAGCCTCACAGCCTTTAACACGACTCCTGAGCCACTACTACTGCCCAAAGGGTCTACCGTCGCCAAGCTCGCCGACGCTGCGCCGGTATGTGTCGTCAGTGTTTCGCCTGCCACATCTTCCGCGCATTGTACGCCCGCAGAAGGCCACACTAGTGCTATTAAGGCCACCTTGAGTGGAGATCTCAATCCGGCCCAGACGGATGCACTCCTCACCATTTTAATGAAGCATGCAGCTTGTTTTGACGTTTCTTCGCGAGGCCTGGGTCAGACCGCTGTAACTACTCATCGAATTGAAACAGACGGCTCTCGCATCATTCGCCGTCGCCCGTACCGTGTGTCACCTTCGGAGCGAAAAGTTATAGAAGAACAAGTGAACAACATGCTGACACGCAACATTATAAGGCCTTCAGCAAGCCCTTGGTCTTCTCCTGTTGTGCTTGTTAAGAAAAAGGATGGTTCTGTGCGCTTTTGCATCGATTATAGGGCGCTAAACAAAATTACCCGCAAGGATGTTTATCCTATGCCTCGTATTGACGATGCTTTGGATACCTTACAAGGTGCCGAGTATTTCTCGAGCCTCGACTTGCGCTCAGGATATTGGCAGATTCCAATGCATGAGCAAGATAAAGAAAAGACTGCGTTTGCTACACCTGATGGCCTTTTCGAATTTAACGTGATGCCTTTTGGACTGTGCAATGCGCCAGCTACGTTTGAACGTATGATAGATACAGTACTCTGTGGCTTAAAGTGGAAGACATGCCTTTGTTACTTGGACGACATTGTCATCTTTTCGTCGAGTTTCTCCCAGCACCTACAACGTCTAGACCAAGTTCTGACGTGTCTAGCAAAGGCTGGTCTCCAACTCAATACTAAAAAGTGCCGCTTTGCAAGCCGAAGCATTAAAGTATTGGGCCACGTCGTCAGTAAGCATGGCATCCAGCCTGATCCCGATAAAATCGCTGCAGTGCTGCAATTTCCGCCACCAACCACACTTAAAGAACTCCGCAGCTTTCTAGGACTCGCGTCCTACTTCCGCCGCTTTGTCCGTGACTTCGCCACCATCGCCGCTCCTCTACACAAACTTCTGAATTCGAGCGCGTCCTTTGTGTGGTCGGACGACTGTGAAGCCGCCTTCTAGACCCTCAAACGACTTCTCACGTCAGGGCCCGTGCTCCGTCATTTCGATGCAACCGCCCCTACTATTTGACACACTGATGCCAGTGGGCATGGACTTGGCGCTGTCCTGCTGCAGCGGAATAAGAAATCTGAAGAGCAAGTCGTGGCTTATGCAAGTCGTACGCTTTCTCCTGCTGAGCGCAACTACACAATTACAGAACAGGAATGCCTCGCCATCGTGTGGTCAATACAAAAATTTCGACCCTATCTCTACGGCCGCCATTTCACAATTGTGACCGACCATCATGCCCTCTGTTGGTTGTCGTCCCTGAAAAACTTGTCTGGACGCCTAGGCCGTTGGGTACTGCGCTTGCAGGAATATGACTTTACTGTCACGTATAGGTCCGGCAAACAACATCAAGATGCCGACGCTTTGTCACGCTGCCCGCTGTCTCCAAACGCCCATGCTTCACCTTCGGTCTGCACGTCCCCATCTAGCCACACGTCTCAGAACACGTCCAGTAGCCCGGGACAGGCGGTTGCCTCAGTTGACTTTCTTCCGTCCACTGACCTCGTCTCACTCCAGCGTACTGACCCATACTGCCGAACGCTGATCGACCGACTTACTGGCTTGGCACGACCCCCCAACAGTCGCTTAAGGCGACAACTTTCACGTTTTAAGCTTCAGGGTGGAGCGTTATTTCGATTAATCTACCATCCTTCCGGTAACCGGTGGGTACCAGTCATACCTCGCTCACTTCGACTCCAAGTATTAGAAGCATTTCACGACGACGCGACGGCTGGCCACTTGGGCTTTCTTAAGACCTACGACCGCATCAAAACGCGTTGTTTCTGGCCGGGTCTTTCCGTCTCTGTCGCCAAATACGTTAGCTCCTGCGCGTCATGCCAACACAGAAAACGCTCGACATCCCTTCCAGCCGGTCCTCTGCAGCCTCTACCATGCCCGTCCACCCCCTTCGAAATTGTGGGCATAGACTTGTACGGACCCCTCCCACTCACGCCCGCTGGTCACCGCTGGATCGTTACCGCAGTGGATCATCTCACGCGGTACGCGGAGACAGCTGCTCTCCGCTCTGGTACTGCCTCCGAAGTCGCCGACTTTTTCGTGCACGCTATCGTTTTGCGCCACGGCGCACCTCGTGTCCTCCTGAGTGACCGTGGCAAGATGTTTCTTTCGCATGTTCTTCGTGAAGTCCTCCAGGCCTCTGACACCACCCATAAGACCACATCAGCGTACCATCCGCAAACAAATGGCCTTACCGAGCGTTTTCATCGAACTTTGTCCGACATGATGTCAATGTATGTTCGACCCGATCACACCAACTGGGACACCATCCTACCTTTCGTGACGTTTGCGTACAATACTGCCGTCCAACGTACAACCAATTACAGTCCCTTCTTCCTTGTGTACGGTCGTGCGCCGTCTTTCGTCTTGGACACTACACTGCTTTCAGCACCTGCGGCTCCATCCGCGTCTCTTCCTGAAGAATTTGCTGCTCGCATCGCCCGCTGCCGTGAAATTGCTCGCGCCAACACCGCTACCATTCAGGACAAAAGGAAAATTCGTTATGATGCGACGCGTCGCGTTGCTTCGTTCCGCCCAGGCGACGAAGTTCTTTTGTGGACACCTGTTCGCGCACCGGGCCTCTGTGAAAAGTTTCTCCAGAGATATCTCGGCCCCTACACCGTTTTGCAAAGAACATCGGCCGTTAACTACCGCGTCACTCCTGTCAGCTCAGCTACTGACCGCCGCCGCCGCTCTACTGAAATCGTTCACGTCTCTCGCCTGAAACCTTACATTCGCCGTACCTACCCTTTCTAGCTTGCGGTCTTGCTGACCGCTTTCCTGAAGGGGGGAAGTTAGTGTGAGCGCATTTTGCGCATATCGTCATCGTCATCTGTACATACAACTCATCATCTTGTGTGAGCGCTATTTGTGCATATCGTCGTCTTCATTTGTACATACGACTCATCATCATCTTTTGTCTCGTGCGGTGCTTCGTCTCTGACTCGGGCGGCTGCTCAGAAATAAAGGCATCGCATCGGCCGACGTCTCACAATATATATTTATATATATATATTTATTTATTTATTTACTTATTTATTGAGGTTGTTTATTTATTGAAGACAATTTCCTAGCACTTCCCGGGCAAGAATGCCTTAACGCATGTTTTTGTGTTGCCGAAAGAACACTTTGCTTAACTTCTGACAAAATTTTTTCTTTGCTAACGCGTGCAGCCACTTCGCATCGAATTATGCTATCATCCTTATGCTATTTTTAAAAATGCTGATATCAAAAACCACTAAAATTTTGTTTACGAATTCATTCATTTATATAATGTATGTCAATCACCTAGCTAGTACATGACTTAGGCAAACGATCAGCGCTAAAAACGGGGCCGAACAAAAAGAAGACAGCGTGCTATCGTGTGTCTTCTTGTTTGCAGGCCAGACTTGTTTCAGATAACCGGTGTTTTCCAGTGTGGGTTCTTGGTGTCTCACAGGAGACCAACCACCGCGGGTTCGAGCTTAGCGAGCCACAGGGCCGCGTCAGCCGTCGCCTCCAGCACCGCTCGCGCGCGAGCTCAGAGGCCGCAAGGGGCTACCGAGCGACGCACACCAAAAACACAGTAAAGCCCTGAGTTGACGGAAACCGTTTACTGAAACCGTCGGCACCAGCACTGCACAAACGCCCGCACGGAGGGGAGCCAAAGGGGTCCCGCACCAGGGCGAAAATACAAAAATGTCACAGTTTCGCCCTAAGGGCGAAGCAATGAATGCGATAGCAACACAGCAATGTCATACGAAGTAAGGTGAGCGGCTTTGGTAGCAACAACACGCAGAACTGTTGTCGACGCCATCGGCGTTTTGCCCGCGTTAGCTCAAAATGCGTGCGGCGTTGGTGACTGTTGCTGGAGCCTCTGATATAAATAGGCACCTGGTGCCGCAGCTAAACGTCGCCTCCCTTCCCTCCCCCTCCCCCACGGCCTCTCGCGCGTCCGAAGAAGGCGCGTTTGCTCTACATATATGGTGATTGTAAAGGAGAAAAGAGACGCCTACTTCTGCAGCCCTTAAGCGAGCACGGCGCAGAACGCGCGTTTGTTCTCCGCCGTGCGTTCACTCCCCGTGAAAGACGCGCCCCTCGCGCCCTTTCACTCGCACATACAGCGTTCGGCGCGCGGCGACGATTTCATCTCCAAATGACGTCATACGGAACCTCACGGCGACGGCGACGGCGACGCCGACGGCAGAAATCTGCTTTTGAGTGTCCATATAATTGCTATCGCAATAATAACAGGCGCCTATAGCACGTCGCGGCGAGAGCACAGGCTCAAGCTGGGACACGCCGCTAGGAAAAGTCCCGGCGGCTATGCTACTTGCTCTGGCGATAACCAATGGGTCAACTCACGAGAGCACGGGCAATATCCTTCGGCTTAGGCTTTCGGCAAGTGCGGCTCGGCGGGGTACGACCTCGCGGCGAGCACTAATGGCACCGCTCGTCGGCTTAGCGTCGGGAAAGGATCAGCACAAAGTACGCGCTCCCCGCACGGGCAAAGGCACCGTGCGCGAGCTCCAGTCCTAGTCACAAAGGTGTCGGCGGACGAGAGGAAAGCATGAACGTACCGTGCGCTGGTCCCGGAGAGAAGTCCACGCTTCGCCGCTAGCGACGGACAACCGGCCGCGTAGCGACGTCAGCGCCCCGCCCTCACCGCCAACCGCCGCGTGCGCAGCGCCACCGCGGGAACCGGTTAGGCGGCGCGGGCGGAGAAGGAGGCCAGCGGGGAACGATGGCGAGGGATGGCAGAGCAGTGAAGCCCGATTGCCGGCGCAACCCTCAATCCCCACATCCCCCCGACGCCCGGCTAGCTCAGTCGGTAGAGCATGAGACTCTTAATCTCAGGGTCGTGGGTTCGGGCCCCACGTTGGGCGCCAGTGTGGGTTCTTGGTGTCTCACAGGAGACCAACCACCGCGGGTTCGAGCTTAGCGAGCCACAGGGCCGCGTCAGCCGTCGCCTCCAGCACCGCTCGCGCGCGAGCTCAGAGGCCGCAAGGGGCTACCGAGCGACGCACGCAAAAACACAGTAAAGCCCTGAGTTGACGGAAACCGTTTACTGAAACCGCTGGCACCAGCACTGCACAAACGCCCGCACGGAGGGGAGCCAAAGGGGTCCCGCACCAGGGCGAAAATACAATAACAGGCGCCTATAGCACGTCGCGGCGAGAGCACAGGCTCAAGCTGGGACACGCCGCTAGGAAAAGTCCCGGCGGCTATGCTACTTGCTCTGGCGATAACCAATGGGTCAACTCGCGAGAGCACGGGCAATATCCTTCGGCTTAGGCTTTCGGCAAGTGCGGCTCGGCGAGGTACGACCTCGCGCGAGCACTAATGGCACCGCTCGTCGGCTTAGCGTCGGGAAAGGATCAGCACCAAGTACGCGCTCCCCGCACGGGCAAAGGCACCGTGCGCGAGCTCCAGCCCTAGTCACAAAGGTGTCGGCGGACGAGAGGAAAGCATGAACGTACCGTGCGCTGGTCCCGGAGAGAAGTCCACGCTTCGCCGCTAGCGACCGACAACCGGCCGCGTCGTGACGTCAGCGCTCCGCCCTCACCGCCAACCGCCGCGTGCGCAGCGCCACCGCGGGAACCGGTTAGGCGGCGCGGGCGGAGAAGGAGGCCAGCGGGGGACGATGGCGAGGGACGGCAGAGCGGGCGAAGCGCGCGCAATCATGCCGGCGCAACCCTCAATCCCCACACCAGTCAGATCTTCTTGTGAGTGGTACGGCCACAGCTACGTACAGAAAAGGGCAGGTACTATTTTGTATGTTGCCTATTACTCAATCGCGCTTTCAGCATTACGGGCAAGCTATATTATTCTAGATTTAAAAATACAGGAACGAAGCTTTGCACTAGAACAAGTTTCATTCACTTTCAGTGACCTGCTGTCTGACTTGTTTCAAGAGATGTTTGGAAGTAACTTGTGGTCATGGTATTGTAATAATCACGCGACGCATATTGTTACTTGATCACACTCGGAAATTGTTGAGGAAGACAGTCTGAAGCGGGGCTGCTTCTTGTTTAGAAGCGTTTGTGCAAATTAGAGCATCCGTAGTTCACAGTAAAATAAAGGCCAGTAGCTCCGAGACATTTGAAAGTGTCGTATCTCCTGACACCCATCTAATCTGAAAATTGCCTAGACGTTAGGACGGGGCTCTCCGCAGCAAGCGGCACGTGGTGCGACGGCGTAGGTGAGCCTCAGCTAGGCGACTGGCCTCGGCCGTCTGGTGTTGAGCGATCGGGCAGTGACGAGACACTATTCCTGTGTCCATAATTATCCACCAACTTCGTTCTTGACGCCTTTTATGAGCACCCCTTCCCCCCCCCTTCTCCTTGTATCTGTCACCACACTCCCCTTCTTAAAATTCTTTTCCGTTAGTCACTGTTGCACTCATCAACATTCACTGGATCGTTCAACGGCGCGGCAGCCCCTAACATTCCTATATTTTTGTTTCTGCTTTGACTTCGAGGCCATTCACCTACCTACCCTCCGACCTGTTTGTTGTGGCCATTTCTTAGCTTCCCAGGCCTAGCACCCCCCTCCTTGATATACTTTGCCGTGCACAAATCAACGTTCTGTAGGTCTTTCTTTCTTGTCCCGTTTTTTGCCCTGTTTTCATTCTTAACAGCATGTACAAACTAGCCTAACAGCAAGCTCTTTTCAAGTTTATTAGATAATGAAAGTCGGAGACAGTGGCAAGAAAATGAAAACAGAAGTGGGGGGGTGGGGGTGCTTATGCGTTTCCTAGACAAGCAAGTCACAATATTTTCAGAATGATTTTCTTCCGCGCAGCGTGGTTGACGATTCAGTCAAGTACCAGAAGTGAGAAGTGAGAAGCTCTTCGACAACACGAAGGCCTGGTGGGAAGCAACAATACCCTTAAGTATTATGCAGGCGCTCGTCCCCTTTTTATCTGTGTGCGGAATTTTTAGCACTGATCCCTCTCAGCAGTTATGGTTAACACGATCCGGAATGAGGTAGAGGCGCGCCATGAGTGGGGCCATAATGTTCTGTGCATGGGAGAGGGGATCGCCCCCATGTCAACACCGTCCCCCGCCCCCCCCCCCTCCCCCCCTTGGAACCGCTTCTAGCCCTCGCCTTGGTTTCACATTCAAGCTTTCCCTTTTATCCATGTCACTCTTTAGGAGCTCACCTCCTGAAACTTTCTGTTCCGTGGAAAATGGGGGGGGGGGGGGGGGGGGTTGACGCCCCCAAACCCCTCCCCTGGCTATGCCAGTGACAGTTAGTATGCGTTTATCTAGAGTTCTATGGGAGACCTAACGCGAGTTGCAAAAAAACACATTATATGTGGTTCTGTGCTATAGCCAGTTACATTACAAGGTGCCTGAACTACTTATTTTTTGGCTTCTGCTTGTGTTAGATGTCCCACCTGCTAGGATTCAAAATGGTTTCACAAAGCAGCTTTCAGTGCTGCTTTGTGATTTGAGGCATACCTCTCACATGTGCAGAATGGTGTTGAGATGTGTTAATGCTGCCCTATCAGTTGTGGGGATGCGCGACTCTCACGTATCCCTTGATGTTGTTTTCCCCGCACGGCTCCCGTCTCCTGTAATCTGGCTTCACCGCGTGGCTTTACGGTCAGTGTTCTTGCGGCGCACTGCGAGAGATGGCGCAAGTGTCGCGCTGCTAACGCCACCTAATGGAGGGGTCACTTGTGCGCAAAAGCTCGAAGGCGGGTTGGGGTTGGGGTCGGTGAGCGGTGCGGGTTGAGGTCGGTGAGCGATGCGGACGCTTCGCGCGTGCGCCGGCCCGCTTTGCGGGACCGTCTCGCAAGGCTAAGAGCAGGACACCGGTATGGACGAACACGGATCGTTCGAACGTGCTGCCGTTCGCGTGACCGTTCACGTGAACGACTAGGCGATGGTGTCATAGCATGGGGCAAACACATTCGCTCGCTATCCGGTCGCGATGAGTCGGACTTCCTTGATTTGTCGCGTGCCCATGTGAATGTTCTATGGGTAGTAATTCGGCTAGCATACATTAGTGTATGAAAGGTGCAATAAATGCCCTTTTGATTGTTTGCATTATTGTGCTGTCGTTCCTTTGTCCCAAGAGCACGTGTGAGACCCCACAAAGTGCATTCCAGAGAGGACGCCTCAATCATGTGAAAAGCACAAGCACACACATTACTGACATTGCACTATACACATCATAATTAGCAAGGCTCTCCAACTTATAAAACACACGTGGGGACTATCCATCGAATAAACACACCATATCGGAATGCCACACCACATCCACCTTGAGAAACGCAATACTTCCAAATGACCATCGAACAAGCATTCCAGCAGCTGGGAGAAGTGGACCACTCCCACACGAACGTTAGAAAAATTGTGGTGCCTGCTTCTGGTGCAGCACGTCAAGAATCTGTTGAGCCTACCAAGGAAGCCTGGACTGGTGCCTTAGTTCCTGTGGGATTAATAAATGTTATTCCCTTCTCTCGCACATTTACAGGAGGAGCGATACACCTGCCACCCTGATCAGTACCTGCCACGACACAGTGAGCCAGCGGTGTGTGCCATTGAGGACAGCGATGAGGAGGTGGCCTGACTGTAGGCACCAAGCAAGGACTGCCATCTACTATTTTTAATTCATGATTGTGCTTGTGGACAGAGAGCTTGACCTCTCTAAGGGAATGTGCCGTGTCATCCGTGTTGAGTGCTTGCCTGTGACATTGCCTCAAAACTGTGCCTTGTGCTAATTAACAGCCTTGTAAGCTGTGTATATTGTCCTTATATATGTTTAGGGTGGCACTCAAGTTGCAAAAATAAATACTTAACATCCAACCATTGGCTCCTTTTCTTTTTTTTTAACTGTTGCCTCGTTGGTTTTGAGAGAGTGCCGCTACTATAACATAACATAATTTCCAACAGCACTATGGTGGTGAAAGGAGCATTTCACATAGCAGTGAAATTTAAGGTAGCGCACCATATTGTTGCTCCTCGGGTGATGCACACGTTGACTTTATTGTGAATGAAACAGGTAAGTACAATTGAATCCGGATATATGTAATCTAAAGGGGATCACAAAAAAGTTTGATATATAGGTAATTCTGTATAAAATCTGTTCTCATTGACACAGTGTATTGAAATAGCAGAAAAGGAACACAGGCCCCTATGGCTTGCCTATATCAAGGGAGCCTATGACAGTGTAATCCAAAAGGATTTGTGGGACATACTGGGCACTCTAGATGTGGAAGATGGAGTAAGAAATCTTTTAAAAGATATCTATAAAAGTAATAAGGTGCTTATAAAATGGGAAAACAAGGTATCTGGGCCTATAGAGATACAGCAGGGGCTTAGGCAGGGGTGCCCTCTGTCACCTCTGTTGTTCATGCTGTATTTACAAGGATTAGAGAAAAAATTAGAGAGGAGCGGACTTGGCTTCAACATTTCCTATTTCAAGCAAGGAGAATGGATTAAACAGTCATTACCAGGACCGATGTATGCGGATGACATTGTACTTATGGCTGACAGCAAGGAAGACTTGCAGAGATTAATGGACATCTGTGGTAAAGAGGGAGATAGCTTAGGTTTGAAGTTTAGTAAAGAAAAATCGGCAGTCATGACTTTTAATGATAATCAGGGCAGCGAGCATAGGATACAGGAGGTTACGCTGGAGGTGGTGGATAAGTACAAATATCTTGGAGTGTGGATAAACAATGGGGCTGAGTACCTAACAGAACATGAAAAATATGTGACGGCTAAAGGTAGCAGAAATGCAGCTGTGATGAAAAATAGGGCACTGTGGAATTACAATAGGTACGAAGTGGTGAGAGGGATTTGGAAAGGGGTGATGGTCCCTAGTTTGACTTTCGGCAATGCGGTCCTGTGCATGAGATCAGAGGTTGGAGCAAGGTTGGAAGTTAAGCAGCGAGGGGTAGGTAGACTGGCTCTGGGAGCACACAGAAATACTCCAAATCAGGGGGTTCAGGGTGACATGGGATGGACGTCATTCGAGGGCAGGGAAGCCAGCAGCGAGATAGAATTTGAGGAGCGATTGAGAGAAATGGCAGAAAAGCGGTGGGCAAGGAGAGTTTTCAGTTATTTGTACATGAGGAATGTTGACACAAAATGGAGGAAGTTGACCAGAAAACTCAATTTGGACTGCAGGAGGGGTGCAAACCAGGAAACAGCGGTTAAGAAAAAGGTTAAGGAAACAGAGAGGGGTCTGTGGAAAACAGGGATGCAGACGAAATCAGCACTGGGAACATACCGAACTTTCAAGCAAGAAATTGCCAAAGAAAATATCTACGATAATTCTAGGGGAAGCTCTTTGTTATTTGAAGCCAGGACGGGAGTATTGCGGACTAAGATGTCTCCCGCTGCCACTTCGTTACGTAGAGGTCTCAAATACATGTGCTTCTATGGAGTCACGGCGGGGAATAAAAAAACTTCGTTATATCCAGGAATTTGTTGTATGGAGGTTCATTATAAGCAGGTTTAACTGTAGTTCTACGATGACGACCTTGAACCAGGACACCTGATTTTGCACAGAGATATGCTGATTGACATTTTAAGCCAGCAAAGGTCGGCATCATTGCACACATTTGGGGACATCGTGCACATGTTTAAGGGGGGCAAGGGCGAACACCTGCAAAACCTTTTGCCGGAAATGGCCAAGCTAAAAAAATTGCGTTGGCCATACCGGTCTTGTCGACCACATCCGAGAGGTCCTTTTCTTGCCTTCGGCGACTGAAAATGTACTTGTGGTCAAGGACTGGACAAGCCCGTTTGAACCATCTGGCAGTTATGAACGCCCACAAAGAACTCTCCCGCAAAATCAATTTGAATAAGATTGCCGACGACTTCACTTCCAGATCAAGTGCCCGAAGTGCCCCCCCGGAAAATTGAAAACTTTCCGCCTATGCGTCATTAGCAATGCTAATCACATGCTCGGCTACTTACGGCACAACTTTTCCAAAGCACCGTCTACTTTAGAATTACAGATTTACAAGACTAACTTGAATATGCATCTGCAACACAGGATCCCAATCATATTAATCTTATTACTTCACTTGAACTAGTACAAAATAACTATACTCGTTTCATTCTTTATAATTATAACCGTACCGCGAGTATAACCTCAATGTAAACTAACCTATCACTTAAATTCCACTAGCTAACCGCCACAAAGTCACCCGTCTCTTGCGATTTCATAAAATTTACTGTCACACCAAACTTCATGACGACTTCATACTGCGGCCTCAGTGCATTTCAAACTGCGTCCATCATCGGAGTAAGATAAGAATTGATTCATGTAACACGAAGTCCTTCTTTCAATCTGTCATCCCCTGTACATCTCTGAAATGGAACCACCAAGTATCGTAGCCATCACAGATAACAAACTTTCTAGCAGAACAGCTAACGTTGTATAATCAGGAGAATTATTATGTTACAAGAACTCCCTGCACTTGTTTATTTTACTCCACTGCTTTGTACCCACTCCTCTCTTTAATGCCATGTGGTCCTGAGGGTCCTTTAAATAAAAAATAAAATAACAAAATGAAGAGTGACTGCCAGAGTTTCAGTCATCATGAAGTATAATTTCCTTAAAATTTCATTAAAATTGCATAGAGCACTTTTGATCGTTTTAAATTCTTTGCATTTTCATGTAACAAATTATTGTTGTGAGGGAGCAAGTAGGAGCTTGCTACATTGTTTCTGTTCTGGTCGTCATAGCTATAATGACTGGAAAAGAAACGAGTTGGGACTCAACATGTTACTTCTCTGATTGTCATAAAACACCCTTAAAGCAACTGAGCTTGTATGTCAAATTTCTCATTCCCGCTCGGTACGATACAGAACTGTAGACTGCTGCTTTCCTAATAGGGCTCACATCTCTCTATCTGGTAAACTTCCAAACATTTCGTGGTGAGGCACATAGTTCAAGAAGACCTGTTGTCATTATGGTGACCATTGAGCTTCTTGTGGCTTAGCGTGGGCAGCTTGCAGACCAATAATCTCTCTTTTGTCCGTCTTCCTGAAAAGAGAAATGACGTAGCCATGAAACACATGCAAGCAAAAAATGGCGAAGCAAAAGTTAGTCCCATAAATGAACAAATCCCGGTTCTAGTTGAAGTGTTCAGAAACATACCCTGTGATGATTCGGGCCCTTGATGTTACTTCCAGTGGGGACACGTTTACGGTTGACTTGCACATCCATAGACAATTAATAGAGTCCAAAGGGATGAGTACAAATATGAGCAGCGCCTTGGAGGCTGGATTCGAAAGAAAAAAAGAGCCACAATTACTATGGTGAAAATGTGGGTGAGTTTGTGATTCATGTATGACAAAGAACAGTGCACAAAATGCTCCATCACAGAAAATCACACAAACACAACACTGTTTTGAGTGTGCATTTCTTTCAGTGGTGTCCTTGTGTGGGCTGTGCTTAGTCAAGTCTCGATTAGATAATTGTTTCTGCCAGATACTAGTAATAAACATGTTCATTTTATTTTATGTCTCAAATGCAATTAATCTAACTGTATCACCGGAAGTACATTTGTCACTAATGTGCAGTGAATTTATTGCGGTGTGTCTTTTATGCAGAAATAGCCAAAACTTTATTGGTTATGCTGTACACATGTTAACAATTTTAGCAACTTGGCAAAATAGCATGAGCCTCGTTTGAATTGCTTTGGACAGGCAATAACTTTATATTATCACCATTTTCTACTTTTAAGAAATGACTACAGGAATCTTTTTTATCCGCCTCGTACGCAAAGAAATTCAAAGTTAAAAATGGGAAGCACTGCTTTTTTACTCACCGGCGCACACGCCCAGGGGCTGCAAGGTGTTACAATTGACATGTCACACCTTGTGTCAAAAAGGATTACGATTGACGTATGACAGCCCGGTCATTACAACTGACATTTGCGCCCCGTGCAAGGGGGATTATCGGAGGCCCATGCCTAAACCAACGGAGGATGAATCCCTGATTTGCTATGGTTGTCTCGAGTGATCCTCAATCTGGCAGGCGAGTCGCAGTGATTTATGGCCCCCTTTGTGTGTGTGTGTGCGCCCAGCAGGTGAGGGGTTCCGCCTTCACCGAACTGTGTACCACCGGGGCCTCGTGTCGCATTGTTTGCCAGGCCCTTTGCGTACGTGCGCCCAGAGAGCGAACGATGCACGACAGAAGCCTCAAGTCACCGCTCTCGGAGGCAAGCCCCCGAAACGTCGCGTAGGAGAGAGGGAGCAGCTGCCGCACCATGGAGGTAAAAAATACTAGGAGGGAGCGTCACGTGATTCCGCTAGCCTTGGCAAGCCAACCTCCTCTGAAGCCACCCCTCCCTCTCTCAGGGGCCCCGTGCGCGGTGCCTTTTGGGGCGGAATAGGCCCACAAGGTTGCCGGAATATTCGTGATTGTTCGGTACGTGGTAACTTTTAGTGGCGCCTGCCGTCACAGGCTTGGAGGCCCATATGCGGGTGGTGGTTTTCTGCTACTGCGCGCATCGTTCTTCACTTCAAATGCGATGCCTTAAAACGTGGAGCAAGGCTGGGGCGTCTCACTCATGAAGACAGAAAATTTTCAAGGCGTCACTTGCGCTTACCACCGCGGTTAGTGGAGTTGCCGGCGCTCGCGGCTCGAAACCCGCCCAGACGCCCGAGTGTGGTCTATTTTTCCTACGTACTCAAGTTTCGTCAAATCAGCCATTGTGCACCTTAAGCTGTGGTGCGTATTATCTTGCTAATCTTTCGTCCCGCTGTCTTGCACCTAGAAAGAAACGAGATGTTTTGAGGGACACTTTTTTTTGTCGCATTTTCGCTTAATAAAAGGCTGGTGTGCGTGTTTTATTTTGAGAGAAATAATTTTTGTCACGCTGTCTTGCACCTAGGAAGAAACGAGATGTGTTGAAGGACACTTTTTTGTCGCATTTTCGCTTAATGAAATGCTCTGGTGTGCGTGTTTTATTTTGAGAGAAATAAATAGCATTAGCCTGCATTCTAAACGCCGAAGTGATCGCCGTTTATTCAGATTTACGTGTACTATTTTGCAAGATTGTGTGGTGCGACGACGCTGTTGAGACGCGCCTCGGGAATCCATTTTAGTTATATAATAAAGCAAATGGACGGAATTTGTGCATTATCTAGAGTTTATTCAACTGTTTCCGAATGCGAGTATAGCCCCACAGCATAATTATGTCCTAGAATCAAACACTGCCAGGGGGACCCTTCTTCCTCTGCTAGTGTCAAACGGCATGAAAACTGAATACATAGCGGCAAGGGAAAAATGGCAGCATTCATTTGCACTTGTGGATTCATTGTGTTGCTCGTGTACTTGTACTATGGAAAGCACATTTTTATGACAACAGCAATTGTTTCATTATTTATTCAGTGTTTATTGCACCTATAGAAGCCAGAAGATTTCACACAAATACAGAAGGAAGCCACATTTATAATTTAAATGAAGTACATTGCAAAGATAATACACAAAAGAAAATTATAAATAGCAAGTAGGAAAACTTATTGTGCCACTGCTCTTCGGTATCAGTATTAGCATACTTGTGTGCCACAGGGCATTTGTATAATAATGTTATACAAAGTAAACTATATCACACGTAGTATTGATACCTTAATAAAACTGGCCAATGGGATCAGCTGTCCTTGAATGTAGTTGCAGTTTTGCTTACAATGCCTTGTATGCAACGCCTTCAATACAGGGCTATAATTGTATAATATTTATATCTGCGCTGTCCTCACAAATATCGAAAGGCTTCGGTGATTGTGCTTGTCAGAAAAGTAAGCAATACATATGCAGAAATAAAAAAAGAGTGGTAGTTCACAAAGTCAAAGTTGAAACAATTCATGTGAGGTCAGATCCACAAAGTAAAGTATGTCAACATTAAAATACAATGCATTTTGCTACAAGTAAAATGTACAACAAAGCTTATGTTGTATTACATACCTACAAAAAAGTTAGTACCGTCGAAGCTGAGCCAACACACTGCAAAATTAGGACGCGACGGCTCTATTACGTTGTGAACCTCAAATGAATGAATATTTCACGGTATTTAAAATACTCATTGAGTGGTATACACCAAATGTTTGTGGTTACAGTGAATCTGGCATCATAAAAGGCTATTGTAAAGCAAGTCTATTGTAAGCGACTGCACAGCGAGCGCGCGCCGGCGCCAGTGCGTCTACCACGGCTACGACGTCACTCCTCTGGAATGCGCAGACCGGCGGCGGTGAGTCGCGCGCGGCGGCGGCGGAGTGCGCGAGAGGTGCCGGCTCCGGTGGCTCCGGTGCGCAAGCCGTGTGACATCACTGATCCTTGCGCATGCGCAGCACGGCTCTTGATGTGCCGCGCGAAACGGGCTTGGCTAGGCCAGTATAGCTAACGCTACAAAAAAACATTTGTCATCCTCAAGCGTTGTGGGGATGCGCGTCTCCTGTGGTCCGGCTTCACCGCACGGCGGAGGCGGTCGTAGTGGTTGCGGCGCGTTGCGAGAGATGGCGCGAGTGTCGCGATGCTAACGCCACCGAACATGAGAAAAAGGTCGAAGGCGCTCTCTCTTTGGGTTGGGATCGGTGAGCGACGCGGACGTCCCGCGCGATGTGGGGTCTCACATGTGCTCTTGGGACAAAGGAGTGACAACACAGTAGTGCAAACAATCAAAAGGGCATTTATTGCACCTTTCATACTCTTATGCACACTAGCCGAATTACAACCAACTGAACATTCACACGGGCGCGCGACAAATCAAGGAAGTCCGACTTACCGCGACCCGATAGCGAGCGAATACGTTCGCCCCATGCTATGACACCATCACCTAGTCGTTTACGTGTACAGTCAAGCGAACGGTGGCGCGCTCGAACGATTCGTGTTCGTCCATACCTGTGTCCTGCTCTTAGCCTCGCGCGACGGTCACGCGAAGCGGGCCGGCGCACGCGCGAAGCGTTCGTGCGTGTTGGCCGCCGATCCCAATCCGAAGTACAGTGGCTATCCAAAGAGCGAGCGCCTTCGACTAGAGTGACCTAGAATATTGGAGAGTGTCCAAAGCATGGAGGAAGGAAAAAAACTAGGAGGGAGCGTCACGTGACAATCTTGAAGCCTAGTCATAAAAAATTTAGAGGAATGGGATGATGGGAAATAGGCCCTCACGTGATAGGCAAGCGGTAGATTTTACTCGGCTCGCTTCGGTGGCTTCGGTTTCGTCTGCTGCGGGGGTTTCGGAATATGCGCACATACTCGGCGTGGCAAACGCGCGCCGAGGTTAGTGAAGGAATTCGAGTGTGTGAAGCAGTTGAGTCTCGCCGCCTAATTACCAGACAGGCGCCAAGGCTGTTGAGAACGAAGGCGTCGGTTAACCGGCATTGCGCCGAACAACCCGGGAGGACCACCTCAAGGACGACTGGTTGCGTTTCGGTGTGGTTTCAGGGAAACGTGGGAACCTTTCGCCCTGCAAACGTGTGAAGGCAACCAAGCCGCCCTTCCGACGACGATTCGTTGCATTTGACGACGTCTTCTGGGAAACAATGATGCCTTTCGCCCCCGCAAATTGTGCACGCGATTAAGCGAGCGTACAGGGTCCGAAGCGACTGTCCCTACGGGGAAAAAATGCATCCCGTCTTGTGCCCAAGGATGGACTGGCGAGCCGGAGACTCCGAACATATTTAGGGACGTGCCGGCCCGTAGCGCAGTCGACACTGTTGTTCGAGATCTGCTCAAAGTCTTCGGCCTCTTAGCAGACCGGCGAGAACTCCCGTCAGCAGTAGGCGCACCTGCGTGATGAACTGTTTTGTGCCAGGATGCCCTAATCGAACAGAAAATCGGCGCGATGGCCTGTCCTTCCATAGGTAAGCACAATGAACGTTTCTTTTATTTATGAAAATGAAACTGCAATATTCGCGATCGTTAGTGACTATGTGCTCATGTGAATTATAACTGACGAAATAGTGGTGCAATACTATTCAAGCCATTTTTTTTCAACTTTGTCATAATTCCCACTAAGTGTTAAACATTTATTTTTCTTTAAAGTACTTTTATCAGCTAGCGTACACTCCTAAAAAGGTACGATGTGAAACTATATTATTGTCGAAGAATTACATTTCCTGCTATAAAAATTATTATTGACTTAATTTTGTATGTATTTCTTGTGGCTGAAAACAATCAAAATTGCAATAAAACTAATTAATTGAAGAAACCATGAACGATTAGTCTTCAAATAACATACCAAGTTTTGCAATAGTTGCCAAGAACAATGATTTTGTAGAGAATATTCTGCTCGTAGTAACTCGGCTTGTACGTGAGTGCAAAGTTCAAACATCATGTTGCAAAGTTCAATCACTCCCCATGTTGAGGCTAAATATCATTTTCTTTTTTTTTTCAGAAGATATGATGTTGGTTGACATATTTTAAACAACAGGTAAATAACAGTTGAGATAAATTAACACAGTTTTACTTTCAATTACAGGAGTGAACATCATTTTCATTCATTTATTAGTAGTACCCTGAAGGCCTGGAGGCATTACAGAGGGGGCATTACATTACATTATATATGTGTTACAGCTATATCTTTGATATTTTTGTGTGAAACATGCACTGCAAAGTTACTACAGCTCCATTTCCCCCGAGATTCAATTAGCTGTATGTGTATTTTACAAGCACACTTAGATCAAAGATAGTTTTCTACACAAGGGGATGCGGTGTGTAGGGAAAGCATGCACAGATCATTTGAGGTCTTTTGCATGACTCTGCAAAGGTTGTGTAAATGCATTCCACAGCAAATGTTATTGTTGGACCTTAAAAATATCTGGTGGGTTATTCTTTAACTGCAGACGCTTGCAAAGGACGATGCCACAGCAATGAGTCAACCTTAAAGTGAAGCAGCTACATCCACGGGAACATAACAGCATCAAGTTGAGCCAGTAAGTTGGTGCACAGCTGTATGCAGCCATAATGCATGTTTCCAGTTTGATCATACCTTTTTCATGACTGCGGTAGATGTCCCCCACCATTCCTGAAGTGAAATATGCTTTTCTTATATTCAGGCAGGTCTCTCTCAAGCCACAATGGATATGGACATCTCTGAGGGCTTGTCTGATTGATGTGCCAGCAGAGGGTACTGCTACATCTGCTAGCGCGTCCTTGACTGATTCAGACATCGCTGATGAGCTTCCGAAATCCAACATGTCCTGGCATGTTTGATTGTCGTAATGATCACAGAGCTTGCTTAAGACATTTTCTCACATGTGTGCCTTGGTTCATTCATGTTCTGATCTGCTTTGCAAAAATATGGTGTTTCCCTTTAATATATATTTTGGATTTCACCTTTAAAGTAATTATTTAAGTTTCAAAAATGCATATGAGACTGTCATACAGCTTTTTGTAAGATGTTTTCGACAGATTTAAAAGATCTATTAGTAATGCTCAGAATGAAGAGAAAGATAGAACTGTTCAACCTATCATTGGCTACATTACAGCCCTTTTTTGACACAGGTGACAAGCATACTGCGTTCAGATTTCATTGTTAACACTGGCAAAAGCAAGTGCTAATGAATGAAAGCCATATATGCTACATCATAATCACATTTTAGTCAATCTAGGATAAGTACAAGATAAGGAAAATAAAACAAACTGCAGCAACGTAGTGTTATGTAAGATGAAAAACCACTTTTTTTTTCAGTAAAGTTGGAATAAGGAAAACACACTCCTTCTCTGAATTATACTTCAGCCATGTCCTCTCATTACACACATAATTAACACCCTTGCTAGGCTCCAACATTTACAACAGTAATAAAATTTATAACATACCAACTGTGCTGGTAAGCTTTATCAACATTTTTTGGGACAGTAGATAAAAAATACAGTATATAGCCACAGCCACTGATCTCCTTAACAATGTCCTGCTTGCTGGTCATTATTGTGCTTAAATTTTAAATGAAGCCAATGGTGTCGCTATTAGTACCGGGTTTTAGCTTCAACTGTGCATCTGGTGTTTCGTTTGCACGGTCAGCAATTTCAAGTTATGTTGCAGTAAGCAGTCCCTTCTCATTGCACTTGGTGTATTTTGTCCAGTCTCCCAGTCGAAGGCCCTCCAAGACGTTCAAGGGTGAAGCTTCTGCAGCACTGCCTACACACAACCCAGTGAAACCTCGAACAGCAAGGCATACTATGGTGAGGATAATACTCGACCACTACAATTTTTACATACTTGTTTCCTTAGGTAGCTGCAAGTGAAGTGGCATGTATTTTCGTGGCAACTGTTTAATAGCTCAAGCATAATAAATGTCACTCAGTGAACTGCACTTGGACACTAACATTTATGATCATGGCACCATCTAATTAAATACTGAAACATTCATATTTGTTCGCAGCGGTATGAGTTTCCTCAGGGTTTGCATTAAACACCAATTATCGGCCAATAATCCTTTTTCAATTTTTCTTTCCATTAAAATGACACAATAACTAGGAGACCAACAGGTTTTTCACAATTTTCTATGCTCTTTATATGTTCGATCGGTCACAATGAGCCGTGATATATGAGCTCAGTATATTTTGCCCACTCAAACTAAAAGGCTTCTTTAAAACATCTCTCATTGAACTATGCTACATTGGCCTCTTCTGTGTTAGTTGTTTTGTACTTCTACCTTTCCTGCCTGGACCCAGATGGGCCTGCAGTATTTAGCAAATAAATAAACAAACAAAATTAAGTGGCACTAGCAAGCTCGTGTGGATGGCAGTTTTATGCCCCCACAGTTTTTCAGTTCACAAAAGTGTAAACGGTACCGTCGTGAGCAATGTAATGACCTAAAATTAAGCATTATATTCTTCATAGCTTGCACAAGAGTGTATGCCACAACAATTAATTTGTTCTGCGTACGTGCTTTGTGTCATGTTGGTCGCTCATGCACCTGTTACAGCGCGTGATATTTTGCAGCCACAGCCAGCAGAAGACGCACCTGAAAAGGCCTTTCTGAGGCATGAAGTATGGCGTGACACAATTACAAACTGCGACCAAGAAGAAGATGAAGACTCTACGGCAATCCCATCAACAGCTTTTTCAAAAGGTTGCTCATCTCGAAAATGTCATAGATTTATCTGACAATTGCATTCTAGGAAATGAGGATGTCGCCATATTGCAGAGTCTTGGTGGGGCAAAAAAAGACTTGCTCATGCGTCAACTGCCACATAAGTCTGGTGCCAGCAATGTCACCCACTTACTCGCCAGAGCTCAGGCCATTTGCACTGACTTTGCATTTTTATTCCCCTAGAGCATACGGATATGTACAAGCTGTTTTCAACACATGCTTCCCGCATCCAAAGACACTGTGGTAAATGATATCAATCCATTGATAGGGCTGCTGACTTTTCAAAAGAGGCAATGACTGCATTGGCTATCAAGGTAAAGCACGGCTCTCCACATTATGCAATCTGGTTGTGGATGAGATGGCCATTCAAAGAAGTAGTGTGGGATGGGAAAAGCTTCCATGGATATGTTGACATGGGCATTGATGTGAATGATGACAGCTTTCCAGTTGCCTAAGATGCATTTGTTTTAATGCTTGTTGCAATCAATGGCAGATGGAAGCTGCCGATTGCTACTTTCTAGTGCATGGCCTTGGTGGTGAGCAGAGGCGCAATTTGGTGCTGCAAGCTGCTAGCTTCACTCACGAAAAAGGCGCACACATTGTGAGTTTGACCTTCGATGGCGCTGCAGCGAATTTATCATTGCTGCATAGCCTTGGCTGCAAGATGGACCTGACTGAGCTGGATGCTTCTTTTCCACATCCAGTGACAAAAAAAAGCTTTTCTTTGCCATGTTGGATCCCTGTCACATGTTGAAGCTACTGCGGCACACCCTGTTTGATAAAAAGGCTATTTTGATACGAACAAACAGTTCATATTGTTGAAACACATTGATGAGCTGCATGAAATCCAGTACACAGAGGGCCTACATTTGGCAAACAAACTTAGACAAGCACATATTACCTGGAAAAACCAGCCCATGAAAGTCTCATTGTTGGCTCAAACGTTTAGTCAATCGGTAGCAGATGCTCTTAGTGACTGCAGAGCTCAAAAAAAATTCAAAATTTTCAAATTCCTTGCCAACAGAAGAGTTTATCAGACATGTCAACAATGCATTTGACATTTTAAATTCAAGACATCCAAGGCAAGAAGAATAGAAAGGACCGCTGTGTCCTGAAAATGTGGCTCCTGTCACTGCGTATGTCAAATAACTTATGGCCTACTTTTGCTCGCTTAGGGAGTCTGCAGCTGGTAAACTAATGACAGGGACCAACCAAAAGACAGGCTTCATTTGCTTTGTGGTGTGCTTAGACAACTGTCCATACAACCACTTGGTTACAGAAATTGGCCTATTGGCATATCTTCCGACTTCCAAGCTCAGTCAGGACCACCTTGAGTTACTTTTTTGCTGCAATAAAATCATTTGGGGGCTGCAATGACAACCCAACAGCAAAGCAGTTTGCAGCAGCATTGAAGCGTCTGATAGTTTGTAATGAGGTCAAGGACATTGATGGCGGAAATTGCTTTCTATTGGAACACATCGAAATTCTCTTTGTACGCTCCTCTGAAAAAACCATACTCCATCGATGTAATTAACCTCACTGCCCCTCAGAGAAGCCCTGCAGCCAGTGAACCACTCACAGAAGCAATTTTACAGGATCATGGTTACCCTGCTGACCCAGGCAGGGTGTCTGAGCTTGGGTGCCTGCGGTTCGCAGTACTGGAAGAATTGCTACACAAGTTTTCTCGTGGGTGAATTATGTTCATGATGGCCCACACAATTAATTCCTTTATCCATCAACTTCAGCTGTCCCACCAGGTTTTATGTTAAGGCATTTATTTGTTTTTCGAGTGACATTGTTGTAAAGTGCATATATTGTTCAAGAGCGTTGTATGCAGATGTCAAACTTTTATAGAGGGAAAATGTGATACCTTATTGTAAATTCTGCAAGTACATGTTTGTTGTCTTGCTGAATGCTGTAGCTTGAATTGCCTGCATGCAAATTATGCTTAAACAATTGTTCTGTTCAGCCCAAGCTAAACAGTGTGGACAATGACGGTAGGTTAGCTGGCCTACCTTTCACTAGAGCAAACGGTCTGATGACATGGACATGCTGTGAATGCTCTCAATGGATTATGTGTGAGCTAGGTATACGCTTGAGGATGACAATGTTTTTTTTAATGTTTATCCTGTATATCTTTTACCTGACTTTTGTGTAAATTTGCCACTGCCACCTGGAATACCAATGGTGTTACTATTTAAATAATTTAATGTGTTCACTCTGTTCACTTGCTTTACAATAGCCTTTTATGATGCCAGATTCACTGTAACCACAAACATTTGGTGTATACCACTCAATGAGTGTTTTAAATACCGTGAAATATTCATTCATTTGAGGTTCACAACGTAATAGAGCCGTCGCATCCTAATTGCGGTGTGTTGGCTCAGCTTCGACGGTGCTAACTTTTTTGTAGGTATGTGATACAACATAAGCTTTGTTGTACATTTTACTTGCAGCAAAATGCATTGTATTTTAATGTTGACATACTTTGTGGGTCTGACCTCACATCATTGTTTCAGCTTTGACTTTGTGAACTACCACTCTTTTTTAATTTCTGCATACGTATTGCTTACTTTCTGACAAGCACAATCACCGAAGCCTTTCGATATTTGTGAGGACAGCGCAGGTATAAATATTATACAATTATATCCCTGTATTGCATACAAGGCATTGTATACTTACAATGCCTTGTTTTGCTTAAAATGCCTTGTATATAGGCGTTGCATACAAGGCATTGTAAGCAAAACTGCAGCTACATTCAAGGACAGCTGATCCCATTGACCAGTTTTATTAAAGGTATAATACTACGTGTGATATAGTTTACTTTGTATAACATTATTATACAAATGCCCTGTGGCATACAAGTATGCTAATACTGATACCGAAGAGCAGTGGCACAATAAGTTTTCTACTTGCTATTTATAATTTTCTTTTGTGTATTATCTTTGCAATGTACTTCATTTAAATTATAAATGTGGCTTCCTTCTGTATTTGTGTGAAATCTTCTGGCTTCTATAGATGCAATAAACACTGAATAAATAATGAAACAATTACTGTTGTCATAAAAATGTGCTTCCCATAGTACAAGTACACCAGCAACACAATGAATCCACAAGTGCAAATGAATTCTGCCGTTTTGCCCTTGCCGCTATGTAATAAGTTTTCATGTCGTTTCACACTAGCAGAGGAAGAAGGGTCCCCCTGGCAGTGTTTGATTCTAGGACATAATTATGCTGTGGGGCTATACTCGCATTCGGAAACAGTTGAATAAACTCTAGATAATGCGCAAATCCCGTCCATTTGCTTTATTATATAACGAAAATAGATCCCCGAGGCGCGTCTCAACAGCGTCGTCGCACCACACAATCTTGCAAATAGTACACGTAAATCTGAATAAACGGCGATCACTTCGGCGTTTAGAATGCAGGCTAATGCTGTTTATTTCTCTCAAAATAAAACACGCACACCAGAGCATTTCATTAAGCGAAAATGCGACAAAAAGTGTCCTTCAACACATCTCGTTTCTTCCTAGTGCAAGACAGCGTGACAAAAATTATTTCTCTCAAAATAAAACACGCACACCAGCCTTTTATTAAGCGAAAATGCGACAAAAAAAAAAGTGTCCCTCAAGACATCTTGTTTCTTTCTAGGTGCAAGACAGCGGGACGAAAATACGCACCACAGCTTAAGGTGCACAACGGCTGATTTGACGAAACTTGAGTACGTAGGAAAAATAGAGCACACTCGGGCGTCTGGACGGGTTTCGAGCCGCGAGCGCTGGCAACTCCACTAACCGCGGTGGTAAGCGCAAGTGACGCCTTGAAAATTTTCTGTCTTCATGAGTCAGACGCCCCAGTCTTGCTCCACGTTTCAAGGCATCGCATTGCATTTGAAGCGAAGAACGACGCGCGCACTAGCAGAAAACCACCACCCGCATACGGGCCTCCAAGCCAGTGACGGCGCCACTAAAAGTTACCACTACACTCTACAGTCTAGTTACCAGGTACCAAACCAGTGCCTCCTCTATAGAGGAGGCGCTGACCAAACCAACGCCTCCTCTAGAAAGATGCCTGCGGCGTCGCTCGCTCACCCATTGTAGCTGTTGCGCCTTGAGTTGCGGTCGGTTGTCGAGCGATGGCGCCAGCATCTACCCTATCCGCAGGGGGTTGGGGTGGTGCGGTGTCACGGCGGTACCCCTTCTAGTACACTGTAACGGCGGTAGCGGCGTCGGCGGCCATGCGGTGGTGTGCGCATGCGCGCATGTGTTTTGCAAGCGATCACCGCTACGATCGTTAGCTTCTACCTCGAGTGGAAAGGAGGAAAAGGGGAAAGGTAAGGGCAGCAGGTTTTTGGCGCACGCGGCAGGCATCTTTCTAGAGGAGGCGTTGACCTTCCTCCATGCCAAACAATCACGAATGTTCCGGCAACCTTGTGGGCCTTTTCCGCCCCATAAGGCACCGTGCACGGGGCCCCTGAGAGAGGGAGGGGTGGCTTCAGAGGAGGTTGGCTTGCCGAGGCTAGCGGAGTCACGTGACGCTCCCTCCTAGTATTTATTGCCTCCATGCCTTTATGCGCCGTGCATTCGCCGCTCAGTTTCCGTTGAAGCGATAGACCGCACGTACCTTCGCCCGCTGCGACGTATATGCGCTTACTGCCAGCGTTTTGACAGTCGTTGTCTGCAGTCATTCAGTGTGATCTATTCATGTTTGTTTGTGCGCGCTCACACCACAGTTAGTATTAGTCGGGCCACATTTTCCAACGCACGCTACACATGTAATGCTGCCCGGGTCGGCAGTGCAGCGCTGCAGGTGTATCCCTTCGCACGCGCTGCCCACGGGAAGCGCTTCTCATCAACACCACCGTTTCACACGCGCCTTCTCGTGGTCATCGAGTCTCTCTTCATGTCGGTCTACTTACGCCGCAGCACACCTGCTTACTTAATCAGCTCATGTTTACTACAATTCGTATTGCTACCAAAGCCGTTCACCTCAAAGAAGACCACCAAGGAGACTTACTGCTTCTCTCCGAACTGCAAGTCGCGCTCTAAATTTGTGAGAAAGCGGAAATGTTCACCTCGGGCTGCTCAGTAGCTTGCTCAGTATCGGCGACGTTAATGAGCAAACCGTACACCGAAAAGCGTACGTCGATGAGCTGCTCGACATTGGAAATTTGCAAGCCGCACATGAGGTGCTCAGCGCCTGCGACATCAAGCATCGCTGCGCTGCTACAGGGAAAAGAAAAGTGACTCTAGGCTTATATTCTATATAGCAGGCTATGTAGCAAGGAAGTTCCTGCAAAGAACTAAGTGCTGCGATTGCTCAGGGACATTACTGAATTCAACAGAATGAGTAGGTCAGGGCTGTTGCTCCCTTCTGAAGCAAGCACTAAAAAAACTGGTAGCATCGCTCGAAGACGCCTTCAAGCTGTGCTTCAGTTTAAATGAGTTACGAAGGAACAGTATCGCCGACTTTGCATCCTTTCTGCAGCTGAATCCTCCGAATATGATCGGCTGTGGTCGGCACAAGAAAGAGCTAACAAAAGATGTTGTGAAGTTCTATTCAATTACGCTCCTTTACTTTCTTGTCAAGGACAAGAACATCGCGCGCGAGAGCAACAGGGAGAAGAGGAATCACCTGAAGCGGAAGCGTGTGCTGTGAATAATGTTATGATGCGGTGGACCAACGTTGCGACCTTGCTGGCGCTAGGCTATTTATGTTGGTGCATCTGCTGACTCAAGTTATGAGAGTGTTTCTTGTATTTTAAATATATTCTTGAATGTAGCCCAAGACGTATACTGCTTTATTTTATTGGAACCAAACAGTGCACTTGCACGTGCACGTGCACTTACCAACACAATTCGTCTCGTAACAACTTAAATACCGTAACTGAGGCAGCAATAAACACAATAGCTAGATTTCTCGAAATTGAAACATACGAACTTTCTAAATATCACGTAAACACGTTTCCATATACCGTATAAAACCACTGCAGTATTGTTTTATGCATGGAAAAAATGCATCTACGTATTTAATGCAATGGGCCGGAGCGCCGCATTTGTACCAATAAATGTGACCAATCGCCAAGCTAGAAAATTTACTTCAGCATATCGTGTCTTCTGAGTAGACGACCGTAACAAATTCCCCATTCTGGCTTTCAGTAGCGTACCCAGGATCTCTGCCAGGGGGGAGGGGGTTGACAGTTTGCCAATACCATCTAAATAGCACTAATTTCAATTTCTTCACGGGAAATTGTCAAAAAATGCACTTTTTGTGAGTGTGCAGACAATTGCGCGTCTTACATCTTAGTTGCAGTACTCAAATGCGCAAGGAAAGAAGGGTTAAACAAAAGAGGGGGGTTAAGTCGGCCTCAGGGGGGGGGGGTTACAACCCCCGAACCCCCCCCCCCCGTTGGTGCGCCACTGCTGGCTTTGCTTACACTGCTCAAAACGGCATTGTATAACGCGTACTTCAAAGCTGGAGCAGAGGCAGCGATCAAACACGCTGCTCCTCTACACAGTGCAGCCGACGTTGCGCGCCGCTCAGCCGTTATACTGTCCGCAGCGCCACTTCTGCGTCATGATGCGGAGATGTGGGGAACTACGCTCGGTCGGCACACCTACCCATCTAGCCACCGTAGCTACAGTGTACTATAGTGCCTAGTAGAGCAATGCACGGGCCTGATTTTTCGGCCCGAGCCCGGCCCGGGCCCGCTTTACGAGGCCCGAGCCCAGCCCGGGCCCGCAATACAAAGCCCGAGCCCGGCCCGGGCGTACATGACCGAGACCAGCCCGGGCCCGGCCCGGGCCCGTGGTTCCAAGCCCTGGCCCGACCCGGGCCCGGGCGTTCATTACTAAGCTTAGCTAGGGCCCGCGTGTGCATGACCAGGCCCAGCCTGTAAGAAAAAAAAAATCTTTTTTCAACTTGCAGATTGTACCGTATCTGTCAGCCTCACCTTCTAGAGGTTTAATAAGTTGCAGTATATAACTATAAGCAATAAAAGGCCGAAATCTTTGTTTCTCCCACGGGAACATCAGTAATCCGGCCCATTGCCTGTGCTGCTGTTTTTCTGGTGGTGCGCATGCACTTACCTTGATTTGTACGATATGGTTCTATGATGTCATTTAGCATGCAAATATACAGGGCGTATCAATTTAGCTGAACCAAATTTTTAAAGATTGCCTGTGGCAGATAGCACAATTATAATCCTTGATTTAAACTACTCGATGAGGCGGCCATTACTTCCACGAGAAATCAAAACGCCTAATTGAATAATTAACATAATTACGCTAATTAACATTTTAATTAATTATTTTATGGCACATCTTTCAATCTACGAATTATAGCCGCCGAGTTCGCATGGTGTATCCACTTGGAACGAATTCTCAGGACTAAACCAGTTTCGCGATAATAATTTTCAAAGTGTCCAACGAAATCAATCAAATCAAATCAATTTATTGTCCAGTTTACATGCTGGACGGTCATTTTGGACTAAAAGCTACATATGTAGCTTGACGTGACCCAAAAGACCACGCAAGCAAACAGTGTGCACACATGCACATTAATTCACATATATTTCCAGCTGTCCCTGGAATTCCTCATAGACGAAATAGCTATGAACGGAAAGACAAAGAATATTTGCGTCACGGCGAGTTAACAGAATTGGAAAAAGTTTTAACAGAATGCATTTTAAACAACACCAGAATAACAATACTAGCTATACAAAACAACGCAACACCATCTATGCAACATAGCATGAGACTGCATGAATTTTACAAAATCAACATTTGCTAAGAAAACGAAACAGGATTTAATTTATATACTCAGAACCATACACAAAGACAGAATAATAATCACATCAGATACATTACAAGTGACCAAAGTGTCAGCTGAGTTCTTTCTTACTGAAATTACCGCCATTTTTGCATCTGTTCAAAGTGAATGGTAGGTAATGCATTAACGACTGATGCTTATAGAGTGTTCCGAAGTATGGAATTGACCATCTCTCAGGATTTCTTGTGTTCGCATTAATGCGACGACGCTCTAAGGAGGCTTAATTGTTTTATGTAGTTCCAAGCTAATTCTGACATGGAAGGGAAACTGAGACATCCACCCAAATGTAGCAATTTGCTACAATGGAAACCCAACCGGGTTCCTTGAAAGAAAGCCTCGCAGATGACGAAAAATTCGTCCTGGTCCGGGACTCGAACCCGGGACCACCGCCTTTCCGGGGCAGCCGCTCTACCATCTGAGCTAACCAGGCGGCTAGCAGATGGCAGGGCGAAGTCGAATTTGTCGACAACTCGAAGCAAAGGCAAGTGTTTGATGTAATAGTTCAGCGGAAATCCGCTAAGTGGAGATAAGTAATTAAAGGGAAACTGAGACATCCACCCAAATGTAGCAATTTGCTACAATGGAAACCCAACCGGGTTCCTCGAAAGAAAGCCTCGCAGTTGAAGAAAAATTCGTCCTGGTCCGGGACTCGAACCCGGGACCACCGCCTTTCCGGGGCAGCCGCTCTACCATCTGGATGGCCTAATGGATGGTCAAAACGCCTAATTGAATATTTAACATAATTACGCGAATAAACTTTTTAATTAATTATTTTACGGCACATCTTTCAATCTGTGAATTATAGCCGCTGAGTTCGCAAGGCGTATCCACTTGGAACGAATTCTCAGGACTGAACCAGTTTTGAGATATTAATTTTCAAAGTGTCCAACGAAATGCAGGGGCGTTCCAGTTAACTTTTTGAGGAAAACGCTGTTTTATGCATTGAAGCACAAAAGTAACTGGCCTTAGCGCTAAAATAATATCATAGTATCGAAACTGGTAATAGTGCGATCGCGAACGCGGTAACATGGAAATGGTTTGAGGAGTGGTTCTTTCTATAATTTATTTTTACTTACGCGGAAACAATCTTCGTTTTTGCAGAAAAGAAAAAAAAAATTTGCGTAGCTTCCACTGGCGGCACAATGCTAAAAGACAGCAGAGATGATGGGCACCTAGCTATAGTCCTGGCTTTTGGGCTAGGCTAAGCACTACCAAGTCATCCCCAGCATTTCCCGGAATTTATTTATTATTGATCCATTATCGACTAGCTATTGATTGGCTATCAATTGCCTATCGATAGGCAATTAGTCCAAACCATTCTTAGCTACACTTAACCAGGCTCAGCTTCGCTAGTTCACAGGTGTATGTGCCATTGCGCTTGGACCCTTTCTGCACTGCTGCCAGGATCGGCCCACATTTTTGAATTCAGCGGACACATTAGGCCCGGCTGAAACAGCTCCGCTGTTAAAAATGAGAACTTCATCTGTTTTACTATTTTCTTTGATAAGATATAGTCATCTGATAAGATATACAGTCAAGAAAGCGGTGTGGATCTGAGAACAAACGGGGATAACCGATATTCTAGTTGACATTAAGCGGAAAGAATGGAGCTGGGCAGGCTATGTAATGCCTAGGATGGATAACCAATGGACCATTAGAGCTACAGAATGGTTGCCAAGAGAAGGGAAGCGCAGTCGAGGACGGCAGAAAACTAGGTGGGGTGATGAAGTTAGGAAATTCGCAGGCGCAAATTGGAATCAGCTAGCGCAAGACAGGGTTAATTGGAGATCGCAGGGAGAGGCCTTCGTCCTGCAGTGGACATAAATATAGGCTGATGATGATGATGACAGTCATCTTGCACGTGTCACTTCAGCTTGGCACAGAATGCATTCAACCATGCATTGCATAATGGTCGCGTGTGCTCGAAGGCCTACTTAGGCCCTTCAATGAGCGGGCCCAAGTCTGGCCCGGGCCCGTGGCTCCAAGCCCGAGCCCGTGCATTGCTCTTGTGCCTAGAATATATTGGCTAGTGTGCCGACCGCGGCCTTCCGGGTGGCACCGTTTGCAATGAATGTTGGCGGCTGCCGCTAGGAGCGCTACAGTGCGGGTGTGTGCCTGGGAACATACGGAACTTTCAAGCAAGAAATTGCCAAAGAAAATATCTACGATAATTCTAGGGGAAGCTCTTTGTTGTTTGAAGCCAGGACGGGAGTATTGCGGACTAAGATGTACCGAGTCAAGTACCAAGGTATGGACACGTTGTGCTGTGCGTGTGGAGAAGAAGAGGAGACGGCTGAACACCTCATACTTTTCTGTAAAGGGCTTAACCCTACAGTGCAAGGCAACGGGGCTGATTTTTTCAAAGCATTGGGGTTTAGGGACAGCGAAGGCAAAATAGACTTTAAGCGGGTAGAAATAACTAAACAGAGGTTATCTGATTGGTGGATAAAATCAAGGCAGGGGTGAAATTTCACCCACCACAAAGTACAAAATATGTTAATAGTGATGGCTAGGTGGCGTATGCCACCGCCCGGTTTAAAGGGTTCAGCCTCATCCATCCATCCATCCATCCATCCCTGCCGCGGCGCCACCCGCTCTTCATAGACCGCCTTGTTTTCACATAGGGGCTGCTGCGCTTTTTGTATTTATAAAGCCGTAGGAGCAGTAAATTTCTCATGTAAAAAGGTGATTTCTAATATAGGGTTTCTTTTGACTATAAGAAGGCTTATTTACTGCTTGCGGCCTGCGTTTGAGCTTACGTACCAGCTAGCTCTGTTTCGAGTGTCGAACCTCCGATGGTTCAATTTAGGAAAAGGAAGAACTACATTCGTTTTCTAAGACAGTCAAGCTCATTGCAACGTAGGATTTTTAAAGTATACTTATTCGGCGACATTTTACTAATAGAGAATAAGAATGCCTAATTTATATGGACCTGTGAAACTGACTATATATAGGATGTTTCTTTTTTCTTTAGACAATACAGATTTTTATTTTTTTTTAAGTAATTACGAAGCAAACCTGGTGTTTTCGCTGACGAGTTCATAAGCGAGGCGGACATTGCCGCTAATAACGTGAGCTTCAGAAGACTAATTAGCACAAATTTATTGATTACAATTTTTATTCGGGCCTTAATTGTGGGGACCGTTGTCTAAACGGCAAATTAGGAGGCAGTTACGTTTTCATCCACACGCATCTTTTAAAGACCTGGAGAATCGCACCCAATTCAATATATTCAAGAAGTGTGCGGCGAAGTTCGAATGACAGCATACCGCGGCAAATCCTAACTCGACACACAGCCGCACATGGTTGCCAGGCAAATCAAATATATGTGACGCTTCAGTAACTGCCACGACTCAAGCCGAAACGTTCGGTTTGCTACTTTCTCGCGCTTGCCGTCACGGTATTTCGGTCTGATACGACAGCGCGCGGTCGCCTTTTCTGCGCTCCAGCGTAGTGCCTGAATTGACCGTCGAAATTCGATCATAAATATCTCGAATTAAATGCTACTTTCAAGGTAAAAAAACATAAGGTGCGTTAAAATGTGAGTGCCTTCATATTCGCTAGTTCAACAACTGTATAAAAAGGGTATAATTAATATTTTTTTGTTAATTCGTCTTGTGAACCTCACGTTGTTAGTGGCAATGTATTTCCGCCTCGCCTCGGAACTCATCTGCAAGACAACGCCATGTTGGCTGCTCTTATATAGCCTCTTTATAAAAAAATCTGGATTGTCTATAAACCCCCCCCCTCCGCCCCTGTATATGACTTCTCTTTGATGATGCTCGTATATGTGCATCGCGTGTTCATCATTATACGTTTGACAAACTCACCATTGTATCGCATGCCGTGATGCGACTTACGTCGTGCAGCAAGAGCTGCTCTTTCAGGGCAAAATATTACCTTTTGCTTCACTTGCCATAGTTTTCCTGTATGGAATTACTAGCTCCTATTGATTGTTTGTTTTCCCCATACTTTCCTGCACTTTTGCTTTTTTTTGCGATAGTGTGTGGACACTCCAGGCGAATTTCTACCGTCGCCGTGATGTTCCGTATATAAAACCCAAGTGCGATATAATATTGCGGCCGCACGCCGTGTTATGTAGGTACGAGCGAAAGTTTGCCAGGGAGCTGAGAAGGATGGTTGCTTGATTAGTATATGAGAACTATTTGGTACATGCAGAAAACACGTACAATGTTCCCCGTATATTGTACGTGTTTTCATAAGATCTAACAAACATTCTTCAGCGAGAACCATTGCATGTCTCTAGAGTACTGCTTTTTTGAAGCAGGCTTTAGTTAAACTGCTTCGACGATAAACAAGCTGGAGCTGTTAATTAAGGCAACTTTCTTGATCAAGAATTATACGTACCTCATCACAAGTTGTGCGACCTGTTTTGTCTTCTGTCATCATCACAGCATTCAGAACACTATCATTTTCTTTAAATAAAGGTGGCTGCAAGTAAATTACTTTAAGTTATTCATTTCACCTTCTCAATTAGGCATAAGCTAATGATTTCACTAGCCAAGATAGCACATTCATCCACGCGACTGGAATACAGATCGAGATTTCATTTCATTTATTTATCTTAAGACCCCACAGTAAAGATGGCGACTTTCGCTGGTGGTTTGGAGCCATTGTGCACCATCATTTTGCAATCCATCAGCGCTCGCGGCTTTGAAACCACAGCGTTGGGCGCACTCTTCTGATACAGAAGCTTTGTGGTGGACACCAGATCCTTCGAAGTTCTCCGATTGGGCGCTCTCAACGTCTCTTTGCACTGGGTACCTGCTCACGTGGGGATCCCGGGCAATGAAGAGGCAGATGCCTTGGCCAAGGAGGCACACAGCACGGACACGGCACCCAGCCAGGCGGTCGTGTCATCGGACTACTCCAGGAGCACCTTGCAACGACTGCTGCTGAGCTGCCACCCCGACGCACGCGTGGCAAGGCGGAGCCCTCCGACACGGCTGCCTGACAGGGGACTGACCAGAAGGGAGAGATCCCTCCTACTACGCCTTCGGATTGGCTGCTGCTGGACAGCCGCCCGAAGCTTCCGCCTGGGAAGAGCAGACTCCCCAGCCTGCTCTATGTGCGGGGCAGACGAAACACTGGAGCACCTCCTATGTTCCTGCCCCGCACTCGACCAACACCGCAACACCATGGTGGCTCAACTCCGCCGCATGGGCCTACCTTCTGGTACCAGCACGGACCTGCTGCATCCAGCCCGCAATCGCAGCCAAGTGTTCAAGGTGGTCCTCGGCTACCTTGCGGACACTATGCTGGCTGACCGGCTGTAGGGACACCCTGCCCGAGACGAGGACGACTGCCCTCTCCCTTCCACCCTTCTCCCACTATTTCCTTCTTTCTCCCCCCCATTCCCCTCCCCTCAGATGCTGAGCCGTGCTCCCTATAAGGGCTGCAGAAATATGCATCTTTTCCCACCCCGAACCTCTACTACTACTACTACTACTGCCACTTTGATGGAAGTTCTTTCGCACATTGTGAGGTGCCTCCGAGACTCCCACGTCCACTTCGCCAGCCGCCCGACAGATGGCAGCACCTGTCTGGCATTCTCCCCTGTTTTCCCGCCCTTAGCTTGGAAAGGAGAGCTAGGGTGCTTCGATGCCAGCGCCGCCGTTCAGGGTGGTGCCATCCTTTTACTGCGTGCGTCTAAATGTCGTACAAAAATCCCTCACGTGACTTGATCCTAGGCACCTAGGGACACGATCATTTAGGGACTTTTGAGAAGGCGCGATGGTGGCGCCAAGGGACGACAGCATGCGACGGGGTGTTCGTTCTCGGCGTGATCGTTCTCTGGCCCGCGCCGACCGCGCGTTGTTCAACATTGCGTGTGTGATTGTGCTTGCGTTGCTTGTGAATTGGTTGTAGGTTCTGTGTTACTTGGCGGAAAGCCGTGAGTAGTGCTTGTGTGGCAGTGCGGCTTTGGCCTCGGTGAGCTCTGGCAATAAAGAAGCTGCGTTGTGTGATCCGTGTTCCTTGACAATGCGAAGGTGGTGACGATTGAAATGTCGAAGTGGTGTCGCCGTGTCCGCCTTTGCATAACGGACGTCGAGGGATGTGCTGCTCTCTACAAGTCACAAAAATGTGACTGCATCGACCGCCCACGGTTCAGCGCTGAATGTGTGGTTTGAGTACTGTGCTTGAAACGAGTGGCGCAGCTGTGGTGCCCTAATTTCGCACAATTGAGACGCGTGCTTTTGTGCAAAAAGGGCAACAAATCGTATCTTAACCCGCTGAGACGATGCTACAATGTCAACAATGCCGTGCATGTTTATTATGATGGTAGTCTCTACAGCAAGCAAGCGTGCAGTGCAGCTATGCTGTGAATATAGCCTCAACTCGAATGTGGCGTTTGCAGAACCCTTATGTTTGTTTCTGCTTTCAAACAAGCTGTATGTTGTTAGGATTGTCACTCACTGCTCACATGAGACATGGGAGTCCATCGTGTGGGTTCGGGCTCAGCACGAATGTGTGGTGAGGGGGTGTGGAGTTGGTGGCCGTGTCAGGTGCCTCGCTGAATTTTGCAGTAGCGCACCCAGGATTTCTGCCGGGGGGGGGGGGGGGGGGGGGGGTTGACAGTTTGCCAATACCATCTAAACAGCACTAATTTCGATTTCTTCACAGGAAATTGTCAAAAAAATGCGCTTTTTGCGAGTGTGCAGGCGATTGCGCGTCTTACATCTTATTTACAGTACTCAAATGCGTAAGGAAAGAAAAGGGGTTAAACAAAAGGGGGTTTTAAGTCGGCCTCAGGGGGGGGGGGGGGGGTTACAACCCCCGAATCCCCCCCCCCCCCCCCCGTCGGTGCGCCACTGGAATTTTGTCATTGGAATAAGCTCAATGTAGAAGGACACACCCTATACCTGATGGCTCACTTTCACGGATATTGCCTTTTTTTCCTTGAAATTTCCAGCCTCAGGACGCGCCTCGCATTATATTCGGGTTCGTGACACATATAATCACAATAAATTTTTCTTTAGGAGAGACCAAAAGCCACTTGTTGCATCATATTTGTGGTCGTGTTACTTACATGCAAATCCAATACTTTTAGTGCCCATTGACTGACTGAGGGGTGCAGGACTTTGGCAGTGGTAGCAGCACCAAAGCAGCTGCCCAAATGGTATACCCTATAGTGTTAGATTTCCTGTGCACATGGGTGTACTGTGAAAACACGTGAAAGGAATTCCACAGTTGCTGCAGCATCACGTCTGGATCTGTACATGTGGAGGTTGTTTGATCACATGTCGGAACGTCTCTTGTCACTGAGCGGTTCTTTGATCATTAGCTTAGGCTATCTGTTTTCTACATATTATATTACAGAAATGGCGTCAGAGTAGCTGCAAAAATGGGATTTTGCTGTACAATCGCAGGTTGGTTGCTTTTCTGACTTACATTGCTCTATTTGCTGCAACTGCCGCCAAATGTTGCTTTACCATGTCTGGTGAACGCCTTAAACGTGAACCACATTTGGATGATGCTTGTGAAAGTATAACATGCTCCTTGTATGTAAAGAAAACTATCACACCGGTAGGTGTGGTGGAGTCACTGATGAAATAGAAGTTGAAAAATGAAAGTTCTCGGCAAAATTTGGAAGTGTTCATGGCGCTTGCCATCAAAAATGTGTAACAATCTAAGCAAACATAAAGATAACCTACCTATCCTGAAGAATATGAAAGTGATGCGTCAAGTTGTGTGGGGATCGAGGTGCCTTCCCGCGCCTCGTCCCCCAGCTCGCGCGTGGCGCTTAGCTCGATCCCCGGGAACCGCCACCGTAACGGCAACATGGCGGACATGGCGAGCGCGCCGGACTTACTTTCCCGCGGCAGCCCAGCTCTTCTCTTTGCCGTTTACTGGCCCCATTCGGTCGGTCGTGCATTGAGCGGACCACCTGTCCGTTGGTCCTTTTTGCTCTCCGGAAGTTGGCGTTAGCGTACGTGCCGTGTAGACGTACAATCCGGCTTAAGCGCTTGTGCGAGCCATCGGGCCGCCTCGCGCGCTGGGCGTTGACATGGCAGTGGTACCTTGTTCTGCGCTACCGGAAAGGGAGTTCAAACGTGGTGGCGGACGCCTTGTCGCGAGCCCCCGTTTCGGCGTTTGATCCTTTGGTCCGCCACTCCCGTGAGCATTCGCACCAAGTAGAAGCCGGAGCCTCAGTCTCCAATGGCTCAAAAGGCGCGAACCTCCTGCACTTAGTAGAGACCGGAGCCTGTATCTCCAATGGCTCGAAAGGCGCGACCCCCGACGGCGAAGCGATCCTCGGATTGCCAGCCCCGGGAAAGACGTTTACCTGGTGGATCCCGTTACCTCATCGGGTATTGTCTTCAGCAAGCAAGAGCTGCTAAAAAGGCTCAGCAGAGCGATCCATTTTGTAAATAGCAATCGTTGACGGGCTCCAAGAGCCGAGCTCCCAAGAGGAGCGGGGCGGCAAAGCCGCCGGGCGCACCCGGACAGCTGGTATTGCTGTTGGCGCCGAGTGCCACGCAGCTTGTATTGTTGCGGGCACGTGGGATCCGTATCTGCTTAAGCAGAACGACCCGTTTTGTAAATAGAAATCGTTGACAGGCTCCAAGAGCCGAGCTCCCAAGAGGAGTGGGGCGGCAAAGCCGCCGGGCGTACCCGGACAGCTAGTATTGCTGCGGGCACGTTGGATACGTATCTGCTTGACGCCGATAAAGCTCTCCTGCGCTATATCCCATCTGAGAAGGCTCCCCAGGAGTCTTCCAAGGTGGCGATAACCCGCAGTCTAAGGAAAGCCACCCTGAGCTATTTCCACGACTCGCGGGTGGCCGGACATGCGAGTGGCCTTAAGACTTTCCAAAAGTTGTGCCGCTCCGCTACCTGGCCAGGCATGAAGCGTGACGCTCTTCACTACGCCCGCTCATGCCGCGTGTGCCAATGTATGAAGCCTCGCGCGGGCAAAACCCCCGGGCTCATGCAGCCAATCGACAGCCAGCTACCCTGGCAAGTCGCGGCCTGTGACATTATGGGACCCTTTCCCAGAAGCCGGCGAGGCTACGTTTTTCTCCTGGCTGTCACAGATCACTTCACGAAATGGGTTGAACTTTTTCCCCTTCGGAAGTTAATGGCACGCGCAATCTGGGACAAGTTGACCGAGGTCTTTAACCGCTTTGGCTTTCCGGCAGAGCTGATAACGGACAACGCGTCCTACTTCACGGCCAAGATGTTCGCGGATGCGTGTGCTGCCTTTGGCATTAAGCACCGCAAGACAACCACGTATCACCCACAGGCCAACCCGACAGAACGGATTAACCGGAACCTCAAGCCCTTGCTCGCGGCCTTTGCCCAGCAACATAGGGATTGGGATGTCTGTCTTAACGAGATAGGCTTCTCCTTGCGGTCCACGGTGAACCGTTCGACTGGGTACACGCCCGCTTTCCTCAACTTCGGGAGAGAGCTGCCAAACCCCATGGACCGCGTTCTGCGGACCGGCAGCGGGGCGTGCGCCACGAAAGCCGGCCTTTCCGGCTACGCGGCGGAACTGCGCTCACGGATGGACGCGGCCCTTGACCTGGCCCGTTCCAACCTGGCAAAAGCGCGAGCTGGACAAAAAGCCCAGTACGACCGGTCACATAGGGACGTGCACTATGGTGTCGGCGATCTCGTCCTCAGACGCAACCATGTCTTGAGTGACGCCGCCAAAGGCATCTCTGCCTCCCTGTCGGCCAAATGGTTGGGCCCGTACCGAGTGGAGACCAAAATGTCCCCTCTGGTATACAAGCTGGCTGACTCCCAAGGGAGACCAGTCGGCGGTCCAGTTCACGTCTCGGACCTCAAACCTTTCGTTGCCCGTAGCAACGACTGGGGAGAGGGGGAGGCGGTCAACGAACCGCAGGCAAACCGTGATACGGCTGGCCCCAGGCCACGCCACCGGTAGAACCTACGGAAACGCACCTAGGCAGGTTTTCTCCCACCAGCTGGTAGCCGGACTTTATTCCCTACCACGCCGATGAACGGAGAGACACAGCTACGGTGCGAAGGCGCACGTTGAAGTGGTGACAGGCCCTTTTGGCCTAATATACCCTCTCGTACTCACCCGCCTTCTGTTGCGCCTAGTCAGCTTTCTCCCACTAGTAGGTAGCTGGACTTCATTCCCTACCATGCCGGTGTATGGAGAAATGTAGCTACGGTGCAAGGGCGCACATCGAAGCGGTGACAGGCCCATGTGGCCTAATATACCCTCTTATGTGTGGCCCAAGCCTCAGCCTGGCAAACGCTCCTTTTTGGTCTGTCAGTCAGGCGGGCAACTTCCTTGGCACGCCGGCTATGCCGGGGGGCGTTCCTGTCCTCCACCTTGTGTCGTCCAGTCTGCTCCCTGCGCCTGGCTCCACTGTGCCACCAGTGTTGCTGACCACGATGCCGGCTGTCCCTGGCCCTACCATGTCAGCCTGTTGTCGACCTCAAGGCCTGCTGCTCCTGGTCCTTCCGCCATGAATGACTCCTGCCTCTGGGGCCACTAACCCATGCCAGCCTTGCCTCCTGCTGCCTAGGCTGCCGCTAATTGTGGCTGGTCCCCAATCAGGCGCTGACCTCTGGCCGAGGAGGGTCACTCCGGCTGCCGCTGCTGGCCTGGCTGCCGGTTATGGCGGCCTGCTGTTCCTGCGCAATCCGGGGAGCCCAGTGACTTCTGTGGTGGCTGCTGCGCCAATATGGCAGCCACGCCTCGCGCGTTCCTGGCTGGTCCAGTCCGGCGGACCTCGAGTGTTGCTGGCTGAACCATGGTGCTGCCCTGCCCCGTCCTTCCTGGGCTGCCGACTCTTCCACCTGGCAGGGGGTCCTTCCAGTGTGCGGAACTTTGGTGGCCAAGGCAAACCCCTAGCTTTGTGTCAAGAGAAGCGACGTCTTCACCTTTTTGGACTGCTGTGGCCCCTTCTCCCTGTCCTGGTCCTGAGGAAGACGACGACACCCTCTTGGACTTTGCCCCGTTGGCTTAGCCCTCTTTGGCTGAGTCAACCTTGCCACTTGGCCTCGGTCAGCCACTTTGGAGGCTGGCCTCGGTCTTTAGGAGGGGGGAATGTGGGGATCGAGGTGCCTTCCCGCGCCTCGTCCCCCAGCTCGCGCGTGGCGCTTAGCTCGATCCCCGGGAACCGCCGCCGTAACGGCAACATGGCGGACATGGCGAGCGCGCCGGACTTACTTTCCCGCGCAAACCGTGCTTCTCAACCCCCCCCCCCCCCCCGGGATTGGACTTGCCCCGCGAGGCACGTCACCGGGACGCGCCCTGATTGGCCTCCCGCGCGGCGGCCCCCGGGCACCCTCTCCACCCGAGCTCTCGTCCGCTGAGCGCTTCCTCGCCGCGGGAGAGGCTCACAGGCTCGCAACGAGGTGGTTACATGAGACCTTTGTTCTCGCGACTCCTCGTTATCGCGCTTGGCGGACCGCTACCCGGTTAGCCCTAGCGCAGCGGGCGCGCGTACTCGATCGGTCTTGCGGCGAGCCTTGGCCCGTAAGCGCCGTGACTGTAGCACCAGTGGCGTAGCCAAGGGGGGGGGGGGGGGGGTGGGGGGGGTTCAAACCCCCCCCCCCCGAAATTTTTTGCACCCCCCCCCCCCCCCACTAACCCACCCTTTGCTCTCGTCGCTTCGCGCTGACATATTTCAAGAAACCGGTGCTACTTTCACACTTTCGTTCCTGGGCGCTTCCGTTTGGGTTGGTAATTTACAGCGAATCATGTCTGCATATGGAAAAAAACTGTCACGGTGTTTGTCAAGGCCTTGACACTCTGTGAGGTTTTGGGCGCGAATGTGGCGGCCGCATTCTGAAACAACAAATGCGCAACAAATGAAGCAACAAAACAAATGCGGCAGCCGCATTTTAGATGAAGGCGAAAATGCTCGAGGCCCGTTTACTTAGATTTAGGTGCACGTTAAAGTCTCCAGGTGGTCGAAATTTCCGGTATACATTGCCACCGCTTCCCTTCAGGTGCCGGTTAGGCCGCGTTCGCGTAGGAACTTGGTCTCGAAGCTGGCGGAAGCGGCAAAATCTTGCAAAAATCCGCCCGCCTAGGCGGCAAAACAGGCAGAAAAACAGGCGGCGAGCCAAATTGGTCTCGGACCGATTTTTTCGCCATGGCGAAGCGGAAACGTGGCGGAAAGTCGTTCTGCTCGACCGGAAGCTACACTAGCATGTAAACTTCAGGTCGTAACATTGAACATGGCACCAAAAGTGTAGGCTGCAATGCTGATCGACGCGATCAAGAACCACCCCTTGCTCTACGACAAGAGAAGTACTAAAACGTACTGTCAGCAATACTCGCGATAGTATTCAACGTCGCGCGACCGGAGGCGCGGCAACGAAGCCAACGGAGTCGCGTGACCCAACTTCTCGCGCTTTTGCAAAGCCAGGCGAACCCACCACCGCCGTTTCTGAGGTTTTCTTGTCTTCCGTTTATTCATTGTCCATTTCTAGAAAACAAGTAGGTAGAAGTATAAAAGCCATTTCTTCTTCCACTTCCATGACAGACAATAGTTAGGCAGATTCCTCGTTGGCGCTCCATAATTCTCCTCGCACGTGCACGGTATGTTGCAGAAGTCGCGGGGTGCTTTTCTCGTCGCGACGATAGATTGGGAGCGTAGGTCTCACGAAGGACGCGCAGGCTTTGGCGAGCCTCAACACAAAGGGCCAGCCCGGGTTTTAGCTTTGGTATTCCCGTTGCCACTTTCGTGCCCTGGAGGCGCCGAAAATAATACGAATTGATGAAATGTTATTACAACTTCTAAATAAAAGCTATTAAAGAAATATAATCACGCCTAGGCAGCAACCTGTGACACAGCGCTACCGCGCCCGTGTGAGGAGAATTACAGAACGCCAACGAGGAACTTACCGAAGGTCGCAGATGACACGCGAAATTGCGCAAGATGATCACTTTTGATGACGGGTGGGTCAGTGAATGAACATACCGCTCGAAATAATGCGATAATGAGCGCCACCACGCCGACAAACGTACGCAGACTAGATGGATGTGGACGAAAGCGGCAGCGGCGGCCGTGGTGGTAGCAAAACAAATGTGAACTTGGACATGCGCGGAAAAGATTTTGCGGCCGCTTTGGCCTTTCCGGCCGCTTTGGCCTCTCCACCCGCTTGCCGCTTCCCAACTGTGAACGTAGCCATAGTCTGCAGCGCAGAACGTCTCTCGTTTGCGATTGCGCCCCTACGGAAGGCTGGTAGTTACTGTTGTGTTGCTGAATCCCCAACCAGCAATTGCGAAAGGCTGGTAGTTGCTGTTGTCAGGGGCGGATCCAGGTTTTTTCTGAGGGGGGGGGGGGGGGGGGGGGTCAGCTTCTGTCGATGATGATGATGATGATAGTAGCCTTTATCATTTACCGAAATTCACCGTTTCTGCTCACGATAAACCCGCGTTTTATACGGCTAGAGCAGCACCTGTAGCCTACAAGGCTTGAGAGGGCAAATCACTTTTTTTTTCTTCTTTTTTTGTATTTATTGCCAAGAAGTTCGCGCTGTTTTTATTCCCCGGCCGCCACTGTCATCATGAAAACGAGTGTTACCTCGCGCCATCTAGCCCGCCGTGGTGGCTCAGTCAGTTCAGGCATTGCGCTGCTGAGCACGAGATCGCGCGATCGCATCCTGGCCGCGGCGGCCGCATTTCTATGTAGGCGAAATGCAAAAACGCCCGTGTGCTTGCGTTGTAGTGCGCGTTAAAGAACCCCAGGTGGTCAAAATTAATCCGGGGCCCTCCACTACGGCGTGTCTCATAATCAGAACTGGTTTTGGCACGTAAAACCCCAGAAAGAGGAAGAAGACCTGTAGCGAAGCCAGGTACGGTTTCTCCGTGCTTATAGGAAAAGGACGTTACCCAATACAGCCATGTGCTTGGCGGCTGTGCCTGATCATGCAGGTTGTTCAAAACTAAGCTTTATGGTTTTCTTAAAATTAGGCACTGGGAGGCACGCGAAGATCACCTGTGCAAATAAGTTATGTGGCCAGGGGGGCACAAAGTGAGATGATAATTATCGCTGTGAGCAGCCCAATTAACTAAAATTGAACAATTATTTTTGTCGACTGCAGTAAGTGGGTATGTTTGTATTGTGAGACGTTGACCAATGCGATGCCTTTATTTCCGAGCAGTCGCCCGAGTCAGAGACGAAGCACCGCACGAGACAAAAGATGATGATGAGTCGTATGTACAGATGACGACGACGATTTGCACAAATAGCGCTCACACAAGATGATGAGTCGTTTGTGGAGATGACGACGACGATATGCGCAAAATGCGCTCACACTAACTTCCCCCCTTCAGGAAAGCGGTCAGCAAGACCGCAAACTAGAAAGGGTAGGTACGGCGAATGTAGGGTTTCAGGCGAGATACGTGAACGATTTCCGTAGTGCGGCGGCGGCGGTCAGTAGCTGAGCTGACAGGAGTGACGCTGTAGTTAACGGCCGAAGTTCGTTGCAAAACGGTGTAGGGGCCGAGATATCTGTGGAGAAATTTTTCACAGAGCCCCGGTGCGCGAACAGGTCTCCACAAAAGAACTTCGTCGCCTGGGCGGAACGAAGCAACGCGACGCGTCGCATCATAGCGAATTTTCCTTTTGTCCTGAATGGTATAGCGGTGTTGGCGCGGGCAAGTTCACGGCACCGGGAGAGGCGAGCGGCAAATTCCTCAGGAAGAGACGCGGATGGAGCAGCAGGTGCTGAAAGGAGTGTAGTGTCCAAGACGAAAGACGGCGCACGACCGTACACCAGGAAGAAGGGACTGTAATTGGTTGTACGTTGGACGGCAGTATTATACGCAAACGTCACAAAAGGTAGGATGGTGTTCCAGTTGGTGTGATCGGGTCGAACATACATTGACATCATGTCAGACAAAGTTCGATGAAAACGCTCCGTAAGACCATTTGTTTGCGGATGGTACGATGATGTGGTCTTATGGATGGTGTCCGAGGCCTGAAGGACTTCACGGAGGACATGCGATAGGAACGTCTTGCCACGGTCACTCAGGAGGACACGAGGTGCGCCGTGGCGCAAAACGATTCCGTGCACGAAAAACTCGGCGACTTCGGAGGCAGTACCAGAGCGAAGAGCCGCTGTCTCAGCGTAGCGCGTTAGATGATCCACTGCGGTAACGATCCAGCGGTGACCAGCGGGCGTGAGTGGGAGGGGTCTATACAAGTCTATGCCCACAATTTCGAAGGGGGTGTACGGGCATGGTAGAGGCTGCAGAGGACCGGCTGGAAGGGATGTCGAGCGTTTTCTGTGTTGGCATGATGCGCAGGAGCCAACGTATTTGTCGACTGAGGTGGAAAGGCCCGGCCAGAAACAACGCGTTTTGATGCGGTCGTAGGTCTTATGAAAGCCCAAGTGGCCAGCCGTCGCGTCGTCGCGAAATGCTTCCAATACTTGGAGTCGAAGTGAGCGAGGTATTACTGGCACCCACCGGTTACCGGAAGGATGGTAGATTGATCGAAATAACGCTCCACCTTGAAGCTTAAAACGCGAAAGTTGTCGTCTTAAGCGACTGTTGGGGGGTCGTGCCAAGCCAGTAAGTCGGTCGATCAGCGTACGGCAGTATGGGTCAGTACGTTGGAGTGAGACGAGGTCAGTAGACGGGAGAAAGTCAACTGAGGCAACTGACTGTCCCGGGCTACTGGGCGTGCGCTGAGACGTGTGGCTAGATGGTGACGTGCATACCGAAGGTGAAGCATGGGCGTTTGGGGACAGCGGGCAGCGCGACAAAGCGTCGGCATCTTGATGTTGTTTGCCGGACTTATACGTGACAGTGAAGTCATATTCCTGTAAGCGCAGTACCCAACGGCCGAGGCGTCCAGACAAGTTTTTCAGGGACGACAACCAACAGAGAGCATGATGGTCGGTCACAACTGTGAAATGGCGGCCGTAGAGATAGGGACGAAATTTTTGTATTGACCACACGATGGCGAGGCATTCCTGTTCTGTAATCGTGTAGTTGCGCTCAGCAGGAGAAAGAGCACGACTTGCATAAGCCACGACTTGCTCTTCGGACTTCTGATTCCGCTGCAGCAGGACAGCGCCAATTCCATGCCCACTGGCATCAGTGTGTAGAATAGTCGGGGCCGTTGCATCGAAATGACGGAGCACGGGCCCTGACGTGAGAACTCGTTTGAGGGTCTGGAAGGCGGCTTCACAGTCGTTCGACCACACAAAGGACGCGCTCGAAGTCAGAAGTTTGTGTAGAGGAGCGGCGATGGTGGCGAAGTCACGGACAAAGCGGCGGAAGTAGGACGCCAGTCCTAGAAAGCTGCGGAGTTCTTTAAGAGCGGTTGGTGGCGGAAATTGCAGTACTGCAGCGATTTTATCGGGATCAGGCTGGATGCCATGCTTACTGACGACGTGGCCCAATACTTTAATGCTTCGGCTTGCAAAGCGACACTTTTTAGTATTGAGTTGGAGACCAGCTTTTGCTAGACACGCGAGAACTTGGTCTAGACGTTGTAGGTGCTGGGAGAAACTCGACGAAAAGATGACAATGTCGTCCAAGTAACAAAGGCAGGTCTTCCATTTTAAGCCACGGAGTACTGTATCTATCATACGTTCAAACGTAGCTGGTGCATTGCACAATCCAAAAGGCATCACGTTAAATTCAAAAAGGCCATCAGGTGTAGCAAACGCAGTCTTTTCTTTATCTGGCTCATGCATGGGAATCTGCCAATATCCGGAGCGCAAGTCGAGGCTCGAGAAATACTCGGCACCTTGTAAGGTATCCAAAGCATCGTCAATACGAGGCATTGGATAAACATCCTTACGGGTAATTTTGTTGAGCGCCCTATAATCGATGCAAAAGCGCACAGAACCATCCTTTTTTTTTTAACAAGCACAACAGGAGAAGACCAAGGGCTTGCTGAAGGCCTTATAATGTTGCGTGTCAGCATGTCGTTCACTTGTTCTTCTATAACTTTTCGCTCCGAAGGTGACACACGGTACGGGCGACGGCGAATGATGCGAGAGCCGTCTGTTTCAATTCGATGAGTAGTTACAGTGGTCTGACCCAGGCCTCGCGAAGAAACGTCAAAACAAGCTTCATGCTTCATTAAAATGGTGAGGAGTGCATTGGTCTGGGCCGGATTGAGATCTGCACTCAAGGTGGCCTTAATAGCACCAGTGTGGCCTTCTGCGGGCGTACAATACGCGGAAGATGTGGCAGGCGAAACACTGACGACACATACCGGCGCAGCCGTACTACTCTCCGTGGCGGTCGTCGCGCCCGGTTTGTTTCTACTGCGGTATTCGCGGCCACATTTCTCGCTACTGCCGTCGGCGTCAGCAGGATGAACGACGGGGCTATGCTACCTTTGAGCGAGACAGCGCACCTAGGTTGGATTACTACGTTCCCGGGCGTCACCCAGGTGACAGGCGCGGCTACGCCAACTTTGAGCGAGACAGGACACCTGGACCAGATTCCTCCGTTCCCGGACCGTACACAACCTCCTCTGGTCGCTCTCCTTCACCTACCCAGCACCTCCACCACTTGTGAGACGTTGACCGATGCGATGCCTTTATTTCCGAGCAGTCGCCCGAGTCAGAGACGAAGCACCGCACGAGACAAAAGATGATGATGTGTCGTATGTACAGATGACGACGACGATATGCACAAATAGCGCTCACACAAGATGATGAGTCGTTTGTACAGATGACGACGACGATATGCGCAAAATGCGCTCACAGTATTGAAAACCTAGAGGCTGTCGTGTTTCTACACAGTATCAGTCGGAAGAATTATTCTAGCGTGTTCGTGCTCCGAGATATCCGACTCCAAATTTCAATTGCACTGCGCAGAGTTATCGACTCGACGCGAGAGCGGTTTATGCTTTGCGTTGCTGTGGAAGGGAGGCATTTTGGACATTTTTAGGGCATTGACATCTTGATGGGTGAAGTGTTGTCATGAGATTTGTGCATGACAACACCAAAGTTAAAGCGGCAGTATGAAATATTCGTTAGCATAGCTAAAAAGGTTTCTGCTGTTGATGGTGCAGTTGTTGCTTTTGATTTCAATAAAGCTTACAATACTTGTAAATCAGCAGTCACTTTATTTGCGTAGCCCAAACAAGGACCATGCCCGGTCGTCTAGTCACCATTACGCACGCGCACTGGCCTCCGGCTTCTCCGCTCGCGCCATTATCTCGGCATGGCAGCTGCCGCCATCTTTACAGGCTGCGCGGTCGCGTGTTACGACAGCGGTTACGGGTTCTTCGATTTTTTTTTTTTTCGCCAGCCGTGAGGGGAAGGGGGGCAGTTATTATCTTTGCCAATGCCTCCGCCGCGTTGTCAGACTAAACGCTGCACCCAACAGCCGCGTCACATCAGGGAGGAGCTTTGCGCTGATCCTCACTCTCTTGCATGCGTAATCATGCGAACGACAATTAAAATTTGGAGTTGGATATATCGGAGCATAGACATGCTAGACGAATTCTTCCAAGTGAAACTGTGCAGAAACACGACTGCCTCTAACTTTTGAATACAAACATACACACTTACTGCAGTCAATAAAAAGTTAATTATTCAATTTTAGTTAATTCGGTTGCTGACAGCGATAATTATCTCACTTTGTGTCCCCCTGGCCACACAACTTATTTGCGCAGGTGGTCTTCACGTGCCTCCCAGTGCCTAATTTTAAGAAAACCATAAAGCTTAATTTTGAACACCCGGTATATCAGCCTGTATTGTTTCTTAAAATAAAATTTGGGATGGTCTGTCGCAGGTTCGTTATAAATGCGTAAGCACGGGTCCGGCTTTGGAGTTCTGTTGGGACACCTTGATTTCCTTAAGAAGATTCTTTGTGTTCGGCTGAGACACCTTCGTTTCAACGCGGCAACCACTACGCTAGTTGTTTACGATATGCGAATCACCGCGTGTGAAGACTCACGACGCCACCTACAAGAAGAACGATGTAGCGTAGTAGCCGTGAGCGCGAGCCAGCGTCTTCATGTTTTGTTTCCCACGCGACGTCATCCTTTTACACAAGGCGCGCATCTGCTCCCATTTCTCTAACCACGCGACGCCATCCTAGGCCCGCGCGCTGGCGTTGGCCGCTGACGTCACGCTCCCCCATTTCGCAGCCCATGCTCGAGGCTTCGCCCCGCTCCGCGAGAACGCCCACTCAGATAAACGGATCCGGTGGGCTTGAGCCTCCTATGCTTAATGTACGACAATAAAACTGCGAAGTTACAATGAAAAACTTGTAGCGTACGAACGGTACTGTGCTCGTACTGGATATTGTCAACGTGTAACTGTGATCACAATGAGTGCTACAGTTAAAAAAAAAAGTTGTCTATGCGTAGTTCTTAGTTAGGCTGTTAGTTGTTATATATATATATATATATATATATATGAACACTTCAGCGAGAGATCTCTTTCATTAAGCAGGTTGGTCGCGGAACCGATGACAGCAAATGAGGCAACCGATGACACCCCAATGGGGAACTAAGTTGATCAGGCGCGAAGGCGCTCGCGCGGACATCGGCGTGCTTGGCAAAAGGGACGTCCCCTCGTTCATTCGACGCCACCGACGGGACGAGTAAGGCACGGCCGGCGCCAGGAGGTCCAAGGTGTTCATGAGAAACAATAACTACGGCAACTTCGCGACACCACACCCCTACGGAATATAACTAAGCTTGTGAGCGAGCTAGCTTTACTTCTACATGGCTGCTACCACTGGTATTCGCGAAAAATACTTTTGAAAAATGCTGGTGGCCATATTTTTTTGCGACAGGGCCGTCCCCGTGTCAGCAGGGGGGGGGGGGGGGGGGGGCGATGCAGAAATCTGAGGGGGGGGTCAGGACATCCGGACATCCCCCCTGGATCCGCGCCTGGCTGTTGTGTTGTGGAATCCCAAACCAGCAATGTGCCCACCAAAGGGTTGATGCCAGCAGTGAAATTCCACCGACTCGCAACAGAATGCACGAAACAGACAGCCGACAAGCATGGATTACATGTGCGCAGTACAGCGTAAGTAAACTCTTGTTGCAGGCGCTGACAGTTCTCGTCGGAGTTCACGCGTCCTGAGAAATTGATTATCTGCACTATGCACTGAACAAGACCGGAGTTCATTCCTGCATCACTAGTACACCAATCAGTCGAGATTCTGTGAGGTACAAGGCCGCTTCCTGTTTGCACCGGCCTAAGTGAAGCAGAAATGACTCGCACGCACTACTTAAAATGCGTACACATGCCATGACGTAATGGCAAATGACGGCTGCACGCTCGCACACAGCGGAAGACACAGCAGCCCATGCACTTGCCGCAGGAAATGCAAGGCGACGAAAGCTTCGTAAAAAAAAGCATTACTCGTTTTTGCGCGTATTTAAGTTTTCTAGCGCAAAGACGCAGCGAACAAGCTATTGCTATGGGAGTAGGTATAGCCTGGTAACACGTGCATTTTCACATGTATAGCCGTCCTTGACCTGTGAAACGCACTTCGCCCCGACGAGGACGACGCCATCCACGCTTAACGGAGATTAACAATTAATGATGTCTTCTCCGATCGGGCGGGTCGTCTCAATGATGCGTTTTCGAAGACTGGTCCATTCAGTGGCGCGATGAGAGACGGTTGCTCCAAACGCCCACTGTACCTGTCGTACTTACTGTATTTTACTGAGCTTACATTACTTTTTACTTAATTTCTTCACAAGCACACACTAGAGCACTGCACGGGCCGATTTTTTCAGCCCGGGCACGGCCCGGGCCCGTTATTACGTTGGGTGGCCCGCCCGAGCCCGATCAAAACTTTATGGCGAGACCCGGGCCCGGCCCGGGCCCGGAAATAACCTACGTTACCCGCCCGGCCCGGCCCGCCACCCCTTTACCTTAGGCCCGAGCCCGGCCCGAGCCCGACTCTAAACTGGCCCGAACCCGGCCCGAGACCGAAAAATAATGTTTTTCAGAGTTGAGTCGCCCGAGAATAACTCACTGCACGTTACATGCACACCACCAGAAAGCCTGAGCCCGGCCCGGGCCCGGGTCAAAAAGCACACGCCGTGTCCGAGCCCAGCCCGAGCCCGTGAAAAAACAGTTCTACCCGGCCCGCCCGGCCCACGGGCCCGGGCTTTCGGGTAAGCCCGAGCCCGTGCAGTGCTCTAGCACACACACACGCGAGGGGGGAGGGGGGGTCCCATGTCTTTGATATACATACATAGAGGGTGCTTAAACTACCGATATTTATTATCGATCACGTCACGTAGAGGAAAGCGGACGCTTCCCCCCCCCCCCCCCCCGGTCGGGCCGATGAACCCCCCCCCCCCCCCCCCGAAAAAAATTTCCGGCTACGCCCCTGTGTAGCACTGAGCTGTACCTTGGGTGAATAAACCCGTGTTTGTGGGCGATCTGACTCCGGAGCCTTCTCTGCGCCGTGTCGGAGAGTCGACGAACCCTGCCGTAGCGCCTTTGTGCGTTGCGGAGTGGAGGAGCGTCGTGCCCTTTCCTGACCGTCGCTCGTAGGGTAAGCCTTGTGCAAACCCATCTCCACAGTTGTCAACTTAAAGCTTGATATACTGGTGCCGATCAAGGAAAGAGTTGAGATTATATAGAAGGATTCAGTGCAATTCATGTTTAATCAGCTTGGCAATCTTGTCAAAACGACCAAATAAAATTGTGACTTTTAAGAGATTGCCATGATAACGTGATGAGGTTGCTGCCATTATTTGGTGCTTGGGAAACAAAGCATCACAGGTATGTGGTGATTGAGCTTCTCAAAAAAAATTAGGTGTGCCACTAAAGATATCTAATGAATTGAACACATAAACCACTGAAAGAAGTTGAGTGTGCAAAGGCAAATGGCTACAGCTATATTTGCACAGTAATAGAGAAGTTGTAATCGGGCTGATGGTGCACAGGTGATGGATGTATATTGCATGTTCGAGGGCTTAATTTTTCATGAGCTACTCATTTTTGTTTTCCTGTTTTGTTTCCATGTGCCTTAGTGAGTGGAATGCCTGACTGCAGACTCCCGTCATTATGTACAATTAATGAAAAGTAAAGTAAATTTTTCTATGGAACTCTTTTTTTGTAACTTCAGTTGCAAATGATGCAGTTGTCCCTACTCTGCACTGAATGGTGAAGGGGGGGGGGGGGGGGGGGTGAGCGCATGCAGGCACCCTATTCACTGGAGCTTTGGGGCGCCCTCACCATGGCTGCTCACATGCCCATTTTTCTGGCTGTAGCAACCTAGAGTCAGTGCACAGGTGTTTTTAACGTTCCAGGATTAAGTAAACTTGACGTCACTATGCACAAAATTTAGATAACGACAGCCCAAGATGGCAACTGCCATGAACTGAATATAAAATTGCCTATAAGCATGCATTGTGCAATTGAATGCCTGTGAATTCTGTAATGCCACTTTCATGAAATTGGCTGGCATGGTTTGGTTGAAACTGAAAACATGTTCGATCCTCAGTTGTAGCAGACTCACTTCACTATAACATATTTGATAATGCAGGTGCAGATTGTGAAGGAATTGAAGAGGATGTTACTCTTGGTGAGAATCAGTCATGCTCATTAGAAATTATAGCTAAGGCTATATATACATTACTTCAGTTGAGATAATTTAATGTTGAGATAGAAGCTCAGCTGTGGCACATAGGTACAGGCGAATAAATGTAGAAAGAAAAATTCTGGCACAACCCATTTCATGATGATGCCGATGCTAATACGATAGAATTGAAATAATGTAGAGACATTGTATTGCCACCACAGCGATCAGTCATATATGAGCGGGGCTCCTCTCTCACGAGTCCCTCTGGACATGCTACGCCTGTTAGCAGGGTTGCCGCTAAGTGCTTGACATTCGATTCGAATCTGCCCAGCACCTAAGAAAATGTTTTTTGTCATTGGTGAGCGGCCCGGCCCATGCCTTGTGACCTATTTTTGTTTCAAACTGGGTGTTCTCAGCACAGCAGCCTCAGTGCTCTACCCATTTACCATGGATTACCCAGTGACCCAAGTTTACGGAAAAATGGATAAAGACCCAGACAGACAGGAAGATAGGATATTCCACACTTTTCAGGGTCTAAGAACGATAATTCTAGGCAATATACACAGCTGGCCTGTTATGGATACGTTGCCGGCATTGCAGGAGAACAATTTAGAGCTTCTATTGGTAAAACCACAACAATATACACAATTTTGATTTCACAAGAAACAGTAGTGCCATCTGGTTTATGTATTCATCTACATCACAGGCTCCAGAAGAAGTATTGCGTGAAGGGGGAAGGGCATCGCATAACAAAGGAGCGAAAAAGTTATACAACGTTAGAAATATAAACAGCGACACAAGATCAACGCAATAAATTGAAAAGAACAGAAATTATAAAATCGTGAAGTAAAATTCTACCATTAGAAAGCTGGGTTATACAGTGAATAGTACGATTGCATAATTACATAAAAAAATTTACATACACAAGAAATAGAAACACTTGAACACTACCCAAACATACTGATTTTTTGTCTGAAGGTTACAGTATTGTTAATGTCAGCAATGTTATCGAGAAGACCATTCCAATGCCTAATGGCACGTGGCAAAGCAGACAAGTCAAAGGCATTAGTTCGACCAAAAATGTGCTGGACGCTAAGGCGATTGTGCAAGCACCTAGATGTGTGGGATGGACAAACAAGAGGCAAGGTGGACAACTGCTCACTATGAATGATTTTATGTAGCAGACAAAGCGACACTACATTCTGGCATGATTCCAAGGATGGTAGTGACAATGACAACATAATGTTAGATACGCTCAAATATTGGTTGCAATCCCTGGCGATTAAACGTGCAGCACAGTTTTGGCTATACTCAAGAATACGGATTAGATATGCCTGGTGAGGTGACCAAATTGAACCTGTTCACCAATTCTAGTTGGGGCAAGAATAATGTGTGATATGCAAGCTTTCTTGTGAAGGAAGGAGCAGCATGAAGGTTGCATTTTTGAAGATTGATGATCAAATCACTTGTGTATATGGAGGTTAATCGATAGTACATACAACACTGCCACAGTGCAGTCGAGACATTGCAGTAGCGAAAAAAATTCAAAGCACTTATCAAACAAGGACATGTATGCAAACAGCAACACAACACACATGGAGATGAGATGCAGTGCAACAATGCCCTTGTAACCTACAATGTGTGGTTACTCAATATTTAGAAGCAACGGCACTACCACTAGGGCAACTAGAAGTGTTGTGCACGGGTGACGAGTTGACCGTAGTAGCAGCAGAAGGCACAGGCTGTGAACTTGCGGGGCGATCAGCTGTTGCGACAACAATGAACTGTAGACTGCCTAGGTCGAAGGGAACACAGTACGTTGGCCTGTTGGCTCTTCACTGATGTTGCATAAGGGCCTATAATTTGTGCAGAAAGCATGTGGCCATCCATGGCTCAATCACAGTTGTATTATTGTGGGTGCCGATATTGCTCTTAAATTTTCCAAAAATGCGGGCATGACCAACTTAGTCATCTGCAGTTTCACTTTTCTGTCACCACCAAAGAACACTGCCAATGGTGCAGTTTTTTGGTAGGCTTAACATCTTTTAAAAGCACCTTAAAAGAACATTATCAAGAATTTCTCATCAACTTGACAAAACACAAAGAACAAACCAGCTTAGCTAGCCTCCCCATTTTGCAAACAGAATAGCAGCTCACTTTGACGAAAATGGGCCCATATTGTCACCATGCTTACTGAGGGCATGCAAAGCGTGGAATGCCAGATTGGGAGCAGTACTGGGGCACTCCTGACAATCTTCTCATGGTAGACATTGTCTTATAACACATGCTAGGCATGTATATATGCTACATGTATTTAATGTGAGAAAAACTGCAAAGCTGGTCGGCAGCATCACTCGTTTCAAGCACAGAGCACAAACTGAGGCCTCATGGCGTTCTGCCACCACAGCTGCACCATTCGTTTCAAGCACAGTACTTGAACCACACATTCAGCGCTGAACCGTGGGCGGTCGACACAGTCACATTTTGATGACTTGTAGAGAGGAGCACATCCCTCGACGTCCGTTATGCAAAGGCGGACGCGGTTCGCTGAACTGCGCCGCCGAGGCGCTACGCCACTTCGACATTCCGCATTGTCAAGGAACACGGATCATACAACGCAGCTTCTGTATTGCCAGAGCTCACCGCGAGGCCAAAGCCGCACTGCCACACAAGCACTACTCACGGCTTTCCGCCAAGTAACACAGAACCTACAACCAATTCACAAGCAACGCAAGCACAATCACACACGCAATGTTGAACGACGCGCGGTCGGCGCGGGCCAGAGAACGATCACGCCGAGAACGAACACCCCGTCGCATGCTGTCGTCCCTTGGCGCCACCATCGCGCCTTCTCAAAAGTCCCTAAATGATCGTATCTCTAGGTGCCTAGGATCAACTCACGTGAGGGATAGGGTTGCCAGATTGGGCTATTAATAGCCAAATTGGGCTACTTTTTACGCGGCTTGGCGTCGAAAATTCCGACTTGGCTACGTGGCTATATTTGGGCTATTTTTGTATTAAGGACTTCCGGGTCCCGGGGACCACGTCAGCACTGACAAAATTTGGGAACGCCGGTTCATGAAAACCCAGAGCTCATTGCTGCTAAAAAGTTACGTAGGCAAGGCTGTGTTTTTAGGCAATGTCGGCGCTGAGTGGATGGCGTTAAGTCATCGCTAGAGTGTACTAGAATACCATTATCTAGTACACTCTAGTCATCGCTGCCCTGGGGCTCTAGGGCTCTATTCTGGACACGCATGGCGGCTGCACGGCCGCCATTATCCGCCATCTTGGCTGTCTCATTGGCTGTCCAGAGGTCACGTGTTTTGAAATTTGTGCCGGGAAACGGAAGTTTTGCAAAATGCAATTTTGCGTTTTCGTCAGAATGACGAAAGGTGACGTGGAGCTGCAAGTTTTATCGACTAATACTTTTTTGTGGTCCTTGGCACCTATATTGCGACTCTAGCGCTTTAAAAAGAAAGTGGACGGCAGCGTGTAGAAGCTCGTGCAATGCATCTGCAATTTCGCGAATATGTGGTGGCGTTCCAAGATAGCCGGCATGTCAGCTTGTTCACTGGCTGAAGGAATATCCCCTGAGGAGCGTCACAGGAAGGGCCGTTTCGTAAACGTCAATTTGACGTTGCGTGACGTTGCGCTGGGCCGCCATTGCAGAGATTTTCCGCCATAATTTGTGGTGCGACGAGCCGTGCGAATTATGGTAATGAGCGGCCATATGCAATGGCAGTCGAGAGGCATGCGTATCGCTGCATTTTCCGCGTCATTTCGGGCCATAAAAAACTATTGTTCACAACGCGTGTTTATAGCATTTGCATCGCTCTCGGGTGGTGTTGGCATTTGTGTTTTGCACCATCATTTTTATTAAAAACACGTTTATTTGAAATAGTATTGGTTGAAACTAGCAAACTTTCTGCGACATTTCGCACTTTTCACTATTGCATTTGTATTGTAATCAATATTAATGACTTTTCGCGTCATCAAAGGCTATGACAACGCTGACTTTTTAATTTACAAAAAGAAATGTACGCAAGGCGGCGCCTTGAAGTTTCCTTTCGAGGTGCGAGTGAGCAGCGAAGCGCACAATAGATGGCAGTGCCGGCGTTTGCGTCGCTCAAGCGGATACCTGTGGCGCGAGCAACGCTATCGATGATATTCGGCCGCTTCTCAGCCAGACGAGTCGGGCTGAGTCACTTGCGGATCACGAGATAGGGATAACGCGGCCTAGAGCGTGCGCTGATCATCACTGGCAGGTCGCGTATGTTGTCTCAAGGTGGAAAGCAAGCGCGTGGGCGCCAATATACGATGACTCATTCAGTTTCCCGAGGACACGCATCCTAGCTAATGAAGCAGACGACAGCCTGCGCGCATGCAGACGACGGAAGCGAGAAACGATTTTGATGGAATAATCGTACGCTTTGAGCTAGCTGCTTTATTTTTACTGGGGAGGAAAACTGTTTTGCTTTATCAACCAAGCTATGTTCAATGCCTACATTACAGTTTCTTAGGCGAAACGTCAAATTTGCGTCACGTTACGAAAGCAAATCGGGGCTATCGGCGCCATTTTGTAAGCGTCGCGCGTACGTCACACTTCGAAGAAAATGGCGGAATGTCCAGAATAGCGGCTCTGTTTACGCGTCTTTCCAGCTTAAGCTCTCTTTCTGTTTTGGTTTCGGCGCCATCTGCTGCCGCTTCACGCGTGGTTCAGTAAGAAAACCGTTGTCAAAACTAGGCCTGGGCAAGTGGGCGAAATACAGCCGTGCATATAAGAAGTATAGGGAGAAGGACCCCTCTTTCAAAGGTAAATTTTACTTTGTGCGCATATTTGGTTTTAAAAGCGTCTGGTGGTGCGTTGTTTCGGAATGGAGTAAGAAACTCGGCAAATTTATTACTCTATTACAAAATGTCTGAAATTCATTTCGCATTCGAAGGCAACTATTGCATCTGCAAAGCATATAAAACCATTCAAAATTTAAAATATTGCAATTGAGAATGAGGATGTTTTAAGGTAGGGTCAATGTCTTGCGTGAGGCTCCCACATGATCACTCCGGCACAGGCACGAGCGCACTGTCGCACTTCGTACTTGCGGTGGATGCACTTTGTACTCGCTCGTCGTCTGCCGTTATCTCAAGATCGGTAGCCACGGCACGGGGCGCGTGGAGGACCACTGCCGTTCCGTCCCCTCTTGCCCTTCTATAGTCTTTGGAAACACACAGATATTGCCGACCCACCGGCTTTATTAAAGAAATGATAATCGAATGCGCTATAGGATATTTATTGCGTTCCCTTTTTGCAGAAGCAAGAACGCACGTGCACCATTTTCAGTTAGTGTGAGGTAGTGACGGTAACGGAAGGTGCGCCAGCCTGGTCGAACCGAGTGTGTTCGCGAAGAACGGGTTATCAGAGTACGCGGGCTCGTTTCCTTTACTGTTGTCTGCCCCGGCGAGCTGACCACCCGTAAAATGAGTATTTTTGGAACGTGAGAATGCTTTTACCAGTGATGCTTTCAAAAGTGGTTGTCTGTGACAAAATAACAGGTAACTAAGCAAGAGGTATTTCCTTTGATTGTGATAGCAATTATATGGGCACTCCAAGCGCATTTCTACCGTGGTCGTCGCTGCAGTGAGGTTGCGTCTAAAGTTTAAACACGGTAACATCGTCGCCGCGCTCGTATGTGTTCCCTAGTGGAATTACATTTCTTTGTTTTTGCAATTCACACTGAAGGTAAGGTACACAGCCCCTCTGGGAAATATTGCAACACACGCATTCGTGCCTGCATTCACAGAAACTTACGCTTCACATTGCACGAAATTTGCTAGGGACTCCCTGCTTAAAAAGTGCGCAGTTCAACGCTTCGATACTAATACCATCTGGGTTATTGCCAGCGCCGTAATCCAGGTGGCAATTGAAACTGTAAACTTTAATTCTCCTCTTCTATGGGCCAGCAGGTCGTTCCGTTTTTGCACTAATGCAGTCACAAATGTCCCTTCTTCGCACAAAGAAAATGCGAGAAGGTTTCAAGTTTTCTCCAGAGTCCAGTGTGCCTGCTTTCGAGAAAAAAAAATACAAAATTGAGAAAGAGAGAGAGAGTGGGATAGAAATAACATGCTTATTTTATTAATCAAGCTTAGGAAAGGCATCACTATTCTAAAATGCATTGAGCTCGATCGGGCCGCCTCTTGGGCATTCGATCGCGATCAGCCGAAGCTGATCCTAGAGGCTGGAGCTGGCAGTATTTTGCCCGACACAGAAAAATGCCTCGAGTAAAGCGAGACGTGAACTAAAGTTAGCTCAGAACGTGACTCAGTAAATAGTGATAGCGTCATGAATCAATCGGAAACGAAATCCTTCGCTCGTTGTAACAATAAGTGGTGTCCAAATCCACGTCTGAGTGGCAGCTCTCACTAGAATTCTTTACGCAGATCTTGAGGCCACTGTTGTGCTGGTTGCATGAGGCGGAAGTAATTTTGGAGCCGGAAATACGCGGTGAACCATCTGCACGATCTATAAGACACCTGCAGAACATCATCAAACTTTTGGCTATGTTTTTGGCTACTTTTGGGTCACAAAAAATTTGGGTCTGGCTATCTTTGGGCTACATTTTGGGATCATTTGGCTATTTTTTGTTGGGGCCATCTGGCAACCCTAGTGAGGGATTTTTGTACGACATTTAGACGCACGCCCTTTTACCGGCCCCGCGCCGCCGCTTTCTCGCTACGACGCCATCTTGAATCACAGCGAGCGGTTGCGATTGCTTGGTGGCGGTGCTTAGTTCGAGACACAGTGCGCGCGGATGCTTCGCTGACGCTTCTACTTGCTGGACAGTGTTCAGCCGCATGAATGACAAGCTTGTCAAGTGCATCGAGTGGACATGACGGGCTGTTGTGTTCCCAAGTGCACCGGATCGACGCGTAAAGGGCTTCGTTGTGTACGCTTCTCCCGGGACCCAGAGCGAAGGAAGAGATGGGAAGCCCAAGTAAAGCGGTATCACTGGAAGGCATCGGATAGCTCCTACATTTGCGAGGTAAGTGTCAAGAAAGTTTAGACTATCGCATCGTGTTCTTCATTTAAATAAGAAAGTATTCTCTGATCCTCGTTCACGTACCTACGTTTGCTCACGAACTAAGCACTGCACCGATGCTGTCTGAGTAGCCTATGGTTGGCGAGCGCGCGTCGCATAGGCTTTTGCCGTTTTGATCGGCGCAGTCTATGCGAGTAGTACCCTTATTTTAAGGACTGACGAAAATGCTTCACCGCGAAATAGTCTTACGTTAGCTACAAATCGGCATGTAAACCACTTATTTTACTTTTTCACGGGAAGCACACATCGTGTGTCTCTTGTTTCTTTTTATTTTCCTTAGTTTCTTTTTTCGATACTACGTATTTGGAACTAAATAACGCAGTGCTTCTTCTGGGGAGAGCGGCTGTTGTGTACATGGCAAGCGAAGCATTGTGATTTTCTCCGATTTCTCAGCAGATATCTTGCGGATCTCAGGTTGTTACGTTGTATAGCTGATTTTTTAGACGAATATATTTGTAGCGTGGTGCTCGTAAGCCGATGGTCATTCGTGCTCATTCCTGATCGTAGTGGGTACTGTGATGGTCTTTAAATGCCTGTGCACGGTATGCCCAGGTGTAGTAGAGTTAAGGGGCACCATGGGACCAAAATGTTTCGACGCTTTCTGGCATGGTATCTGTTGTAGCCTGTGCATTTCTTCGAAACGTGTGAAGCGAGGTAATACAGCATTACTTCTGCGAAAATTTATTTTTAAGCACTGTAATGGGTTCTCTGTATTTACAAGGCAACTTTTCATATCAATAATCACTTTTGTTGTTTTACTTGTACTTAGAAACAGTTTGAAGAGGACCAGTACGAGGGAAATCGACAGGATGGGCGCCGTCTGTTAAAGTCAACAGCCCTGCATCATCATGGACTATATTTTCGAAGTGAAAAACATTGCTAATCTGTATTTGACTGTCTTAGTTTCATTTACGGTTTTTGTACGCGATATGTGTGCAGTGTTGTTTATTTTTTCAATGTAGTTATCACTGTTCTAATGGTTATTCATAAAATGTGCTTGGCTGATGCTTGGCGATGATGATTGGCGATGTGCTTGGCTGATGCGACGTATTCGATGTATTCTGGCTGGATATCTTGATGAATATTACCCGCGGTTGCGTTTGCTAGTTTATATTCTTGTTTTCGATTTCTATTGTGTGTAATAAGGTTGATGTACTCACTTGAACCCCCCCCCCCCCCCCCCCATGTAATGAATAAATTAAAAAAAAAAACTCACCCTATCCCGAATTCTGTGTGTCGAGCCTACCTTGCGAATTTTTTTTTTCTCTCGTCTTTCAGCATAACGTTCAGGCGCCACACAGTACATATAATTTTTCATGTACATATCTCTTTCATGATTGAATGTACTAGACATTACTAAGTAAATGTATTTTGTGAATCATTTGGTTTCTTGTGTGTACTACGCAAGATTGACACAGACAAGTTACGAACGTTACATGTTTAATTTTTCATGTACATATCTCTTTCATGATTGAATGTACTAGACATTACTAAGTAAATGTATTTTGTGAATCGTTTGGTTTCTTGTGTGTACTACGCAAGATTGACACAGACAAGTTACGAACGTTACATGTTTCTCTACAGCACTAACTAAACCTTATTTTCACATCACAGTTATTTTTACATCAGCTTAATCCTGTCAGCACACAGTTTTGTGGGCAAAAAAAGCAAAATTGCGCGTAGATATCGTCAAATAATTGCAACGAACACGAAAGAGCACGCGCAACGCAAGGGAAACTAACCGCCGTGCGCGAGTGGCTGGCTACGGTAAAGGAGGCGTGACGTGTAAACCAAAATACAACAGCGAAAAAGAAGAACTTCCACACACAGGGGGTCGCAAACCTTATATACCAAGCATCGAAGCGCAAAAAAAAAAAGTGCTTATTTCGATTTGTGGCCGTCGCCACACGCGATGGAGTGCTACACCACGCCTCCAGCGTCATTACCCCCACTGCCGAAACGGCTGAAGAAGTGGCCATCGCCCTGGCCACTCTAGATCCCACCTGTCACACTATCGTGTGTGACTCTCGCTCAGCCGTGACTAACTTCAGCAGAGGCCGTATTTCTCCTCAAGCTCTTCGTATCCTCCGCCAGGCACCACACTCTAAAGAAAGCATGATCTCCCTGACATGGATCCCGGCCCACGCGGGCACTGTACGTCCACCCACACATCCCCAACCTCAACGAGGTCACCCACTCCATTGCGCGAGGACTAGTCAACCGCGCCGGAGACACTGGAGACGAGTTGGACATCAGGGACAGTCTTACTACACACAACGATCTCGTTAAGGCATTTTACCTTAGTCGCCGAACCTTCCCCCCACCTCACCCCAAGTTCAGCCGGGCGCAGGCTACCACCCTGCGTCTGCTACAAACAAATACGTACCCTTCATCCGCCCGCCTCCACCTTATATTCCCTGAAGTTTACAATACCCCCAACTGCCGGTGCTGTGGCAGTCACCCGGCTACGCTTCCGCATATGCTGTGGGAGTGCCCAGCACAGTACACACACATTAACACCACGACCCTCTCGTCGAGGTTGCGTGAGGCTCTGCGGAACTCCGCCCTCGACGACCGAACCTGGGCGACCCAGCATGCCTGTGAGGCGGCGGCGAGGCAAGCCCTCGACGTCCCCTCATGGGAGGCTTAGGCCCGGCCATCTTAAAGTGCTGGTTCCGCAATAAATGCTTATTCCTCCTCCTCAAACATACACACGGCATATTAAATGTGATCGAATTAGGCAACTTGGGGCATGTTCCCGGCGCCATACATTTACGTCTTCGACCTTCGACGAGTTAACGGCTATTGGTTATAAAGATGTGCAGATGCGATACCGATAAAAAAAATCCTCATCAAGGCAAAGCACTTGGAAGTGCGCCGCGAGTAACACTATTTATGAACGCAAGCCTAGCTGAATCCGAGCTCGTGTGATTCAATATGGCGGCGCCAGCGGGGTTGTCTCCACCCTGAACGGCGGCGCTGGCATCGAGGCACCCTAAAGGAGAGCAGAGTGAGAGTCCGCCCCGCTGCCATGCCATGTAGGACTGTTGTGTTGAGTCGCGCTGACGCGCGCTAACCCTTGTATTGTTGAGTATGCCTAGCCAACATTAATTAATAAAGACGTCGACCTGCGTCGACGTTACTGCCTTCGTGTCAAGCCTCAAGCATCTCGCCCCAGCCTCGCCCTCACATTTGGCGCAGTCGACCAAGAATCTCGCCTCGCCGTTTGCTCACGCCGTGCTCCCGCCAAGCCCGCCTAGTCGCCGCCATTGTCTACCTCCCTGCTCCCGCCAAGTAAGCGCCATGCCGGGATTGAATTGGGCCGAAGTCGACGCTGCCACCGTCGCATGCTTCAGCACTGAGTTTCTGCAAACTGAGCTCATTCGCCGCGGAATCGATGCTACCGGGTCAAGAGACGACCTGATTCAACGTTTGACAGCGTGCCTGGAGGAAGCTCGTGCAGCGATTCCGAAAGCACCGAGACCGGCCTCAGCGCCAGTTTCATCGACGAGAGTGCAGTTCCATGCCTCGCCCCTGACTCCGACGGTTTGTCAAGCAATACCAGGTGCAACGTCGCAAGTGTACGCGCCCGCCTCGTACGTCCCACCGCCACCGTGGTACTACCCCACGCCGCCGCTCGTTTGCGACGCCACAGCCATGACAGCGCATGAAGTTTTTTCGCCGCCACAGGAACCGCAGCCTTTTGTAACAACACCCAGCTTTGTAACGGCTCCACGGTACCCCCAGCCGCCATTTGGAGTGCCATTTTCGCCAATGTCACCGCAGTACCAGGCCCCTTCCTTGCCACAGCTGCAAATGACAACCATGCCCGACTTGTCGTCTACCCTGCCATTGTTCGAGGACTGCCACAAGCATAGTGCGCGTTTTGTGGATTCAGGAGATTCAACGAACACAGCAACACACTTCGTGGTCGCCAGAAACAACACGCCTCGTCGCCGCAAGCAAGTTGAGAGGCACTGCGAAAAACTGGCACATGACTCTTGGCGCGCAGTTCCCAACTTGGGATACGTGGCTTAAAGCTTTCCTGGACGCATTCGCCAAAGAGCTGCCGATCTACTGCAATGGCAGCAGCAAATTATGTCCCAAGTACAGTCCAGCTCTCAGTCACTTCACGACTATGCCTATGCAAAGCTTCGAGTAATCGAAAAATGTCCAGCGCCACTGACGGAGCCTCAGAAGGTGGAATATCTCCTGCACGGCATTCAGTGCGCGCGAACCGCAACAAGCATAGCAGCGCAACGCCCATCGTCAGTAATCAGCTTCATTGATATATGCACCCAACTTGACAGGGCTATGCAACATATGCAGATCGCAAGCAACCGGGCTGATCGTCCTGAGCAGACTCTTCGCAGTCAAAATAACGGGACTACGCCTTCCAGACAAGTCTCTTCTGCGTCGTTAATGCCTTCAACGGCACCTCCAACAGTCAGCAGTTTCAAGAAAAGCCGTGTGCCCCCGTCTCGCCCTGCCAGTCCTCCACATAGCCGTCGCATAGCAGATCTACCGCCTGTTGAACAGGAAGCGCGGTACTCGGCTCTGTCACAGCGTTATGGTGTCCCTGCGTTTCGCCCAGGACAGTCATTGAGCGAAGCTGTTTGCTTCAAGTGTCACGAAAAGGGGCACCTAGCATCAAAGTGCCCAACAAAGCAAGAGAATGTCGCACAGCAGCCAACAACAGCTTCAGCATCACTTCATGCAGCAGCCCCTGCGCTGCGCACAAGCCCTTTGGAAGACGTTCATGGCTCCCATCTGGAGAGTTCATTCTTTACAGCTGACATTGCACTCTTGGGCCCCTACGACGCCTTCCCGGACACAGGGTCCAAGATAACTATAGTGACCAAGTCTGCCATCAAGAATCTTCCACTGATGCCCTGGACACGCGAGCCCCTAACGGTTGTTGATGGATCAAGTGTGCATCCCGAAGGCACGGTCTGCCTGAAAATTACAGTGGGCCCCATAACAGCTCTAGTGGAAGCCGCTGTGATCAGCAATAATGTCTTGCCAGTTATACTGGGTGAAGATTGGTTTCGTGCCAGCAATACAAGACTTGTGTTCGAGCCTCCAAATCCAGCTGAAATCCACCATCTGGCCTCTGGTACAGTCATTCATGCACACCAGAAGCTGTATCCACGTGCCTCATGCGCAGTAATTCTTCGGCAGTCTTTCCTAGCTCAAAGTACTGAAGTGCCATGTTCAGACGGTCTCCAGGAAGCACCTCTCCCAGGAATGGAGCCCATTTGGAAGCCTTTGTGCAAAAGCCTGCCAGAACAAGCCACTGTTGCTCAAGAAGGTACAGTAGCCATAACCATTCATCCTGACCTTCCTCCCGCTTTTGTTGCAAAGGACCTATCAGAGATACAACAAGCAGCTCTGGCTACGGCCCTTTCGGATCATCATCGCACATTTGTACACCCTTTGGTCCATGCTGATGATATTATGCAAGACGCCGCCGGAGCATCATACTTTGCATGTCTGGACCTGAAATCTGCCTACTGGCAAGTCAGCCTGCGTCCTGCAGATTATGTCAAAACAGCCTTCATCACACACAGTGGGACATACATGTGGACACGTATGCCCTTTGGACTCAAAAATGCTCCTTCAACATTTCAACGTGCCATGCAGCTTGTCCTGCAAGACCTTCAACCTCCTATAAGGTTGGACATCAGAGTCTACTTGGACGACATCCTCGTGTTTGCATCCACCTTTGAAGACTTCTCGCCCGGCGTTACGTAGATCAGAAACTGCATCTGCTTTTCAGCTGAACGAGCAGCGCCCAGTCAGACAGCGCAGACTGCCCACCCATCTTCAGGACTATGAAGTGGACTTTTGAAAGTGTTGTGCTTGTGCCTGTTGCAATTGTTTTAGAGTTTGTCTTTGCCTTTAGAGTTTGTCATCGCAGTTTTGGCCTTAATCCATGTGGAACATTTATTGCCTTGCCTCATCTGTTGCTATTTGCCTGTCATATGCCTCTGCTTTCCTGCCTCGCCATTCATGCCTAGTATTGCCATACATTGCCTGTTGACCATGTCTAGCCTTTTCTCCCCTTTGCCTAGCTTTAGTTGATACTTGTAATCAAAGAGGACTTTGATCATAAAGGTGGGGCCGGATGTGAGGTGCCTCCGAGACTCCCACGTCCACTTCGCCAGCCACCCGACAGATGGCAGCACCTGTCTGGCATTCTCTCCTGTTTTCCCGCCTTTAGCTTGGAAAGGAGAGCAGAGTGAGAGTCCGCCCCGCTGCCATGTAGGACTGTTGTGTTGAGTCGCGCTGGCGCACGCTAGCCCTTGTATTGTTGAGTATGCCTAGCCAACATTAATTAATAAAGACGTCGACCTGCGTCGACGTTACTGCCTTCGTGTCAAGCCTCAAGCATCTCGCCCCAGCCTCGCCCTCACAACATACATATATGTATTCTAAAGGTGTTTATTCGGCAGAGCTTGGAGCAGCGCAACGTCAACGGTCAGCGCAGTAACAGCTTTCAAGCACGAGAGCCGTTGCCGATCAAGAGCGCTCGACCCACTAGCGTCTCTTCTTCGCTACAATCACCCTCGGGAGCGATAAGGGAGCCGTCCGGCGACCTAACAGTTCGTCACAATGAGCGGGTCGTAGTAAGGCTTTAGACGGTCGACATGGACAATGTCTCGTCCACGGCGGCGCATGTCTGAAGATGGCTCGACTGGTTCTATTACATAGTTCACAGGAGATGCGCGTTCGATGACACGATAAGGGCCTTCATATTTCGGAACCAGTTTTGATGAGAGGCCAGGGGCAGTCAAAGGGACTGAGAGCCAGTACACGAGCGCTCCCGGATCGAAGGTGAGCGTGAAAGTGGCGTCACTGCGAGTGCTCCTCTGGCGCTCTTGATCTTCAGTAGTAAATGCCCGAGCGAGGTTGCGGCACTCTTCTGCATGTCTGACCGTGGCAGAGATAGGCACGAACTCGGATGCATCCGGCCGATACGGCAGAATTGTGTCGATGGTGTGCGAAGGGTGCCGACCATACAGTAAGAAATATGGTGAAAAACCAGTGGTGGTCTGCGTAGCGGTGTTATACGCGTAGGTTACGAAGGGTAGGATGGCGTCCCAGTTCGTGTGGTCGGAGGCGACATACATTGAAAGCATATCACCGAGCGTACGGTTGACGCGTTCCGTGAGGCCATTCGTTTGAGGGTGGTACGCCGTAGTTGTGCGATGAACAACGTGGCACTCTTTGAGGGTGGCTTCAACTACCTCCGACAGGAAGACGCGTCCGCGATCGCTGAGCAGTTCTTCAGGTGGACCATGCCGCAGAATGAATCGGCGAAGCAGGAATGTGGCAACGTCGCGCGCTGTTGCTGCCGGAAGGGCGGCCGTTTCGGCGTATCGTGCGAGGTGATCGATTGCAACAGAGGAGGTCGTGCTGCAACAATGGCCCAGCGGTTACCAGCAGATGTCAAAGGAAGTGGTCCATACAGATCGATTCCAACGCGACCGAACGGCCGGTTAGGGCAGGGTAGAGGCTGCAGACCAGCTGGCGAGAGCTGGGATGAAGATTTCCGGCGCTGGCAGTCGGGGCATGAGCGAACGAACTTCTGAACCTAGTGGTACATTCCTCGCCAGTAGTAGCGTTGTCGGATGCGCTGGTAAGTTTTGAAAAGTCCCGAGTGTGCACACTGTGGATCAGAGTGGAACGATGCGCAGATTTCCGAACGGAGACCACTGGCGTCCGTCAGAGGTGTAATTGCGTCGGTGAAGCAGGTCATCGCGAATGGAGAAATGGCGAGCTTGACGGCGCAATGCACGAGTGGTTGGCTGCGATGACGGATCAGCAAGGAAGTCTATGATGGAGGCAATCCAGGGGTCCTTGCGCTGCTCGGAAGCGATGGTCCCAATGTCGATGGAAGAAACGTCAAGCTGGGATAGTGAGCAGCAGGCATTGTCGTCAGGCAAGGGAGAACGTGAGAGGGCGTCAGCGTCAGCATGCTGGCGTCTGTTGCGGTAAAGTACGCGGATATCGTAATCCTGCAATCGAAGTGCCCAGCGGGCGAGACGGCCTGAGGGATCCTTCAATGACGACAGCCAGCATAATGCATGGTGGTCCGTGACATCAAATTGGCGACCATACAAATAGGGCCGGAACTTAGTAAGCGCCCAGATGATCGCCAGGCATTCTTTTTCCGTGACGGTGTAATTGGTCTCGGCCTTAGTAAGCGTACGGCTTGCATATGCCACAACATATTCAGGAAAGCCTTGTTTGCGTTGCGCTAGGACAGCGCCGAGGCCAACACCGCTGGCATCCGTAGGTGCCGTTGGGTCGTGTGGGGAGCACACGCTGCCACCTTCTCCCGCGGGCGCTCGCCCGTATGATGATGATGATGATTTATTGGCATCCCCTTTGAAACGGGGCGGCGACAAATAGTCACCTAGCCTGCTTGATTTAATCAGGTATACTATACATGTTCTTTATCTAGCATTTTTGTATACCTCTCATTAATATTCTTTTTCAAAATTTTACCTTGTACCGCTACCTATGATTTTAAGAGATCAGGTCGTATCCATCTTTTCCCTGCTTTTTTTCCACCAGTACTCTAATCGTCTCTTGCTGATCTCTACGGCTGATCTGTTTATGTTTCCTTCCACTTTAAACCCAAGCGCTTCTGGGAGTTGCACGTTACCTACGGTTCTCGCTGGGTGGATCCCGTCGCATTCCATTAGGATGTGCTGAGTGGTCTCAGGATCTTTACTGCAGCATACACATGTCTCATCTAGTTCCGAATATTTGTTCCGATATGTTTTCGTCCTTAGGCAACCGGCTCGAGCCTCAAATAGCAAGGCACTGCCCTTTGTGTTATCGTACAGATTTTCTCTTCTAATTTCTTTCTTCTCATTCTTGTAAATCTCCATTGTCCTTTTCGTTTCCATTCTTTGCATCCAATTCACGGTCTCTATTTCTCTCACTTTCTTTCTGATGACCCCTGGTTGTCTATTTACAGTTTCGATTATCCTGTACTTGGTTGCCAACTTCCTTGACCTCTTCCTCCATTCTGTGTCCACGCTTTTCATGTAGAGATACTTGTGCACTTTAGCCGCCCATTTATTTTCATCCATGTTCCTGAGCCTTTCTTCAAAACTAATTTTGCTTTGTGCTTCTCTGACTTCAAAAGAGGCCCAACCCATGTCACCATGCACTGCCTCATTTGTCGTATTACCGTGTGCTCCCAAAGCCAACCGGCCTACTGATCTTTGGTTAACTTCCAAACCCGCCAATATATCCGATTTTAAGCATATAATGGCATTTGCGAATGTTAGCGCTGGCACCATAACTCCTTTCCAGATTCCACGCACCACCTCATACTTATTGTGGCCCCACAGTGCTCTGTGTTTCATTAATGCTGCATTCCGCTTCCCCTTTATTTTCAGATTATCTTGGTGGTTGATTGAGTAATTCTTTCCTTCGTTTATGTGTACGCCGAGGTACTTATATTGCTTCACTATGGGTATTACTTGCTGTTGAATTGACACCACGAAGTTACTCGTGTGCTCATTAAAGATCATAATCCCTGATTTCTCTGTGCTAAACTTAAGGCCTAGATTTGTCGCTGCGTTCCCACAGATATTCGCAAGTATCTGTAAATCTTTTTTATTGTCCGCTAGTAGCACAATGTCGTCTGCGTACATCAGTCCAGGGATCTTCTGTTGCACCATTTGTCCATTACGCATGTAGGATAAATCAAAACCTAATTCGCTGTTTTCCAGTCGTCTTTCTATGCCCTTGACGTAAAGCGTGAACAACAATGGTGACAGAGGGCATCCTTGCTTCAATCCTTGGTGAATTCCCACCATTTCATTTCCTTTTCGGCCTTCCCATGCCACTTGTACTTGGTTGTCTCGATATATCTCCCTCAGCAGCTCCACGAAATCGTCATCTATGCCTTCGTATTGAAGAATATCCCACAACAATTCCCTGTCTACGTTGTCATAAGCTCCTTTAATATCTAGAAATGCTATCCATAAAGGTCTTTTCTGAGCTACTGAAATCTCTATGCACTGAGTTAGTACAAACATATTGTCTTCTAAGCGTCTGCCTGGCCTGAACCCATTCTGTAGTTCCCCCAATACACCGTTTTCCTCCACCCACTTCGACAGTTCTAATTTTATGGCTTGCATTGCCATTCTATATATCACCGACGTTACTGTAACTGGCCTGTACGAGCTCGTCTTATCCTTATCTCCTTTGCCTTTGTAGATAAGATTCATCTTGCTTTCACGCCATCCAACGGGAATATTCTTTGTTCTAATCACTTGCTCTATGGCATTAGTCAGCAGTGCCTTGCTTTTTGGACCGAGGTTTTTGATTAGCTGTATTGGGATTTCATCGGGTCCTGCTGCCGTGTTGTTAGGGACATTTTCTGCTGCCTTTTTCCAATAAAAGCTTTCTATGCTGAATTTTGATCTCTCAGGCCTCTCTGTTGTTGCTGGATCTGTTGTCTGAACTAAGCTTTTTCTCGTACCGAAGTTATGCCTGATAACGTCTGTGATGTACCGCAGCGCATCATCGCCTTCATAGATGTTACCGTCTTCATCCCTTATAGCCGTTTGCGAGTTTCTAGTTGGAGCTCCGAGTGCTTTTATATGGTTCCAGAATCTTTTTGGGGCGCCTTTGTCTCTTTTGTGAATGTTATGCACCCAACGTTCACTTGCGCATTTAATTTTCTCTTGCACGAGCTCACTCGCAACCCTTTTCTTTTCTCGGTACGTATTCCATCTAAGGAGCACCTCTTCTTCTTGTAATCCCAACTTTTTGGCTTCTCGATGAACCCTAGATGCCTCTTTACGCTCTTCTATAGCTTGTTTAATTTCCTTGTTCCACCACTTACGTGGTTTCCTCTTTCCAATCCAACAATTGTATTGCCGTGTCCGCCTTATTTCATGCTGCATAACCTCCACCAGTTCCTTATATTCCCAGACTGCTGTAGGAAAAGCCTCAATTTTCTTCTCTATGTTGTTTGCGATCTCTGTTATTTGCTCGTCATTCATTTTTAAAAACTCTGAGGCTATTGGTTCATGTTCTGCGCTGGTATCTCTCCCAAACTTTAATGCTAAACGTCTATGATCGCTTCCCAGGCTATTTTTTCCATTTTCGTCTATTATCATTTGGTCCAGTTGTTCGTAGACCATTTCTGAGACTAAGGCGTAGTCGATACATGACTGCCTGTTTCCGCATTGCCACGTTACCTGTCCATGACACTTATTCTCCCTGTTAACTACTATAAGGTTCTGTTCATCACACAAATCCAGCACTAGAGAGCCGTTGTAATCAGTATATCCGTCTAAATCGTCCATGTGCGCGTTCATATCTCCCACTAATATCACCTGGCCCGAGTTACTGAACTCATTAATATCGCTTCTAATGCAATCGACCAATTCCTTATTTTTTTTCCCTGCTATCACTACCTGTCCACAGGTAAGCTACTCCCAGCCACGTCTTTTTACCTTGCCATGTACCACTAATCCATAAATGCTCTTTACATGTCTCGTTTACCCTTCGCCACTTCAGACCTCGCCTAATTAGTACGCCTACGCCTCCGCCTTTCCTTGACCCGGTCATTCTGTTGCACCCTTCCCATACAAAGTTGTCAATAACAGGCGGCTGCTCCAAATCTCGTAGATGCGTTTCGGTCAAGGCGTACACACTAATCGCTTCATCATTCAGTTGCGTTTGAATTTCCAGCCATTTTTCCTGCTTACGACCACCCTGCATGTTAATGTAGCAAATTTTACCTTCTCTATTCTTATCCTTTCTGCGTCTTTTCCTGACTCCTGGTCGCCTAATTCTGCCATTTACTGGTGTTTCGCTATGTTCAATACTTAATCCTGCTTCCTGATTGCCTGGGGCCCGCCTAAAAAAGCTACAGCTCGTGCCGCGAATCGATTTCCGACCGGTGTTGCTACACTTTCACTAAAATGTATCCCGTCACGCACAAAAGCACCTTCGCGGCCTGCTCGGTGCACTTCACGGTTGATGTCAATGACCGTAAAATTCATTGCTTTAGCTAGAGTCCAAATTTCCCTGTTTACTGCAAGAACTGCCCTTTCAATTTTATAACCCTGCCTTTCAACCTCTGGCACCGTGCACACCGCGATTTGTACTTCTTTTGAAACATTCCGCAGGTCGGTGACCCCTTTGGCTATTTGCTTTGTGATTCCTGCTCCTCGTCCGTTCAGTACGTCAATCACTCCGCCCATTATCACCACTAGGTGTCTCTCCTCCATTGTGTCCCACATGCGTTCCTTGGCCTTCGCGATCACCTCTCTAATCGGCTTTCCCGGAAGCGCGCTAACCTGGACTCGTTCGTCTGCCCCTACCCTCTCTGCTATCGCCGGTTCTACTTTACGCATGTTGGAATCCCCAACAAAGACAACTCGACGCTTTCCTTCCCCCTCACCGCCGAAAGCTGCCCCCGAAGTCACAATGCCCTCCCCTCCTTTCTTATTCTTGCCCTTGGCTTTGTTTTCTTCCCCGGCCGCGTCAGTGGTATCCCCTTCGTGATTATCACTGACGTTTCCGCCACTGCTTCCCGGCGTGGCGGGTTCGGCTGTCTCTGCACTCGCATCGGAGCCAGCTCCGTTCGCGGTGCTCGCCTCGATGCGTTCATCATTGCTTTGCAGAATGGTGGCGCTCAGCTGGATTTCTGCGTTAGCTAGCTTTTCTTCTGCCTCCTTCCTCTGCTTCTGCTCGATTTGAAGTTCCTTTTCTAGCTTTCCAACCCGCTTAGCTAACTTATCCTTGTCTTGCTCTAGGCGGTCTAGCCGCGACCCTAGCACACACATCCTACAGATAAAATCTGCACCGTTCGCTTCGCGTGCTGATTTAAACCGCGTTTCTTCCAGCGCGTAGGAACGCTCGCACTCAGAACAACGCACGCGTGGGTTCCCCCTAGTACCAACCATCATCTCGTACTAACAAGGCGTAGATGTGGAAAAGAAAAAAAATTTCTTTACCTACTTTTATCTAAGCGAGAAGACCAAGAAAGTGAGAAAGCATTAAAATAATTTATAAAGATTGTTTGGCTAAGCTAACCCTCCTAAAAAAACCAAAAAGTGAAATATAAAATAACAAAACTTATCTCTTTGGCACGCTGCTCCTGCTGCGCTGAAATGGCACCTCGACTCGACACGTCCGCTCCCGTCGGCTTCACTCGTGAGAGTCGCCGCGTGCGCTCCGTCGCTTGCGAACGGAGCGCACGCGGCGGATCGGGCGGACATCTCGTGCGCGCACAACGCGCGCCGCGGGAGCCGGGCCATAACGTTGAGCCGGGCGGACACGGGAGAAGTGCACTTTGCCCTCTCCCGGTTCTCGCTCGCCTCTCGCGACGCGCGCGCCCGCGGTTTGGCGCTGAGCCGTGCTCCCTCAAGGGCTGCAGAAGATAGCGTCAACCTTTCCCTTTCCCTCAAGAACCACTTATCATCATATCGCCCGCGCGGGAAGAGGGAAAGTATCCGGCGGGCGAGAAGGACACTCCCCTCGCGTAAAGGTAAAAAGATAAAAGAGCGCGACCGAGAGACCCCCGGGTCTCTCTGACCTCGCTTGACCTAACTGCCCCGACGGATTTTACCTGCTGAAAGCCGTGAGTGACCTCGTTGGCGTGACTACCACACGCGACGAGGCAAGCCTATTTTATTAGTTGTTATACAGAGCGGACTTCCCTCTGCAAGTGTGTTTTATTGCTGACAGCAATAAACGTTGTTGAGTTGACTCGCTTGTTGCCTTATTCGCCCGAACCCTGCGTAGCTGCGATTACACGCGCTACGGGTTGGGGAAGACCCCCACAGTCGTAGTGACGCAAAATGGGGGGAGACGTCAGCAAACGACGGAGCTTTGCGAACGCTTCGTAGCACTCGGATGACCACGAATGGAGGGGTCCGTTGCTTCCAAGGAGCTTTATCAGGGGCGATATGACGGCGGCGAAATTACGAATGAAGCGCCTGAAGTAGGAACATAAGCCCACGAAACTGCGCAATTCTTTGACGGACGTCGGTTTCGGGAATTCGGCGACGGCACGAAGTTTGGCTGGATCGGGGAGGATTCCATCCTTCGAAACGACGTAACCCAGTATCGTGAGCTGCCGCGCTGCAAATCGGCACTTCTTTAGGTTCAGTTGTAGGCCAGCGTTTGTTAGGCACGTCAAAACACGCCGGAGGCGTTGAAGGTGAGTGGTGAAGTCATGGGCAAAAACAACCACGTCGTCTAGGTAACATAAACATGTGTGCCACTTCAAGCCGCGCAGAACTGTGTCCATCATGCGTTCGAAGGTTGCTGGCGCATTACAAAGTCCAAACGGCATGACGTTAAATTCGTATAAGCCGTCGGGTGTGACAAAGGCTGTCTTCGGCCTATCGGCGTCAGCCATGGGCACTTGCCAATAGCCGGAGCGTAAATCTAGAGATGAAAAGAATTCAGCTCCTTGTAGGCTATCGATAGCGTCATCAATTCGCGGTAGCGGGTATACATCCTTGCGAGTGATCTTGTTAAGACGCCCATAGTCTACACAGAACCGTACGGAGCCATCTTTTTTCGTAACAAGGACGACAGGAGATGCCCAAGGACTGTTTGAGGGTCGGATTACTTCGCGGTGAAGCATTTCGTCGACTTGCTCACTAATCACACGACGTTCTGCGGCAGAGACGCGATATGGGCGTTGCCGCAATGGCGATTGGGAGCCAGGGTCAATATGATGCGTAACAGCAGACGTCCGGCCCAGGGAAGGTTGCCCAACATCAAAAGAAGAACGAAATTCTTCTAAGATGCGCAGGAGCTGAGAACGCTGAGCTGGGGTGAGACCAATGGCAATAGATGAATCGAACACATCTGTGGCTGTGGGTAAAGGGTCAGACTTAGAGATAGAACCAAGCGTGCTGTAACTGGCTAAGGACGTGTCTTCGGGAGCATCCGTAATTTGTACGGCGTCAATCGCTTCCACATAGCCAAGACATTCGCCTTGAAGCAGCATCACAGGATATGGCAAGGGGTTACAGACGAAAATAGCAGTAGAGCCCTGTTTCACGTTCACTGTCGCAAAAGGTAGCAGCAGACCATTTCGATTATAAATGCGGCCGGATGGGGAAAGTAGTGCGACGGCGTCGGAGAGGCTGCTGCAATGCATAGCGACAATCACTGACGAGTTGGGAGGCACGTTGGTGTCGTGCCTGACGAGTAGTTTGTTCACAAAAGCAGCATTATCGGCAAGCGTCATATTTGACATCGGCGACAGTTCTAGTTCGGCCCGTGCGCAATGAATGACGCCATTGTGGCGGGCAAGGAAGTCCCACCCCAGGATAACTTCGTGGGAGCTAGCACGATGAAATCACAATAAATTCGACGGCGTATACAACGTCCTCGATGAGAACACGAGCGGTGCACGCCGCTATCGGGTCAATACGCTGTGCGCCTGCTGTGCGGAGGGAGAATCCAGCAAGGGGGATCGTGACCTTTCGAAGGAAGCGACAAAGCTGTCCGTCCATAACTGATACAGCGGCTCCGGTGTCTACGAGGGCATATATGCGCACACCGTCAACTAACACTTCCATCACATTGGTCGGGATACGTTGAGGACTTTCGCGTTTCGACGGCATCGCAGCCCTTGCCTCATGGACTGCGACGACTAGTTTTCCTCGTCCCGAGCTTCGGGACGAGGCCGCATTGGTGATGGGGAGCGTCGACGTGGAGACTTAAGGTGAGCGGCGGATGGTGGCAGACCGGCGGAATGGTGGTGACGCAGCACGAGGTTCATCATCGTAATATGGGCGCGGTGAATCCACCATACGACTTGGCGCATATGGTGTAGCGCTAGGCGACTGCACGCGACTACAGTGGTGTGCGACGTGGCCTGCGTAGCCGCACGCAAAACATATCCACCGATTGTCCGCTGTACACCACCGAGTCGCTGCGACAGGTCCCATCCATGTGGGAGGACGGGTTGGACGGGGCGGCTGGTGAAGTGATTGCATGGTAGGTTGTGGCCGAGGCATAGCGAGGGCTTCGGCGTAGGTGAGAGGGCCCCGTTGAGGGAGTTGTTGGGGCTGGGCGACGACTTCCGCGTAGCTGAGTGGTACAGCCGTCGGGATCTGTCGGGGTCTGGCCATGACTTCAGCGTAGCTGTGAGGTGCAGCCGCCGGAACGTGCTGGTGGTGTTCAGGCAAAACGTCGTTGATTTCTTGCGCTATGGCGCGGCGAAGCGGAGGCGCAAAACTCGGCGTTGGCACGTGTACCGGCTGCGGCTGTGCAAAATCCATCAACGAGAGTTGCCGGGCAACTTCCTCGCGGACGAACGCCTTCATCTCTGCGAGCAAAGCTGTCTGGTCGGACATGGCAGCCAAACCAGCGAGGTGTTCGTCCCGTAGAGATCGACGGGTAAGTGATCGCTGCCTGCGGAGTTCATAGCTCTGGCACAGCAGGATAATTTCGGCCACAGAGCGAGGATTTTTGGCCAGCAACATGTTAAAGGCGTCGTCCTCAATGCCCTTCAGTATGTTTTGGAGTCGATCAGACTCCGCCATAGTCGAATTGACTTTCCGGCATAGGTCGAGGACATATTCAATCTAGCTGGTGAATGTTTGCGAACATGAGGCGTTTGCTCGGAGGCGTCTTGGGGCATGGTAGATGGTAGGGTACGGGATCGGAGTTCCAGGATGATATGCTGAGGTTATCCAGCACAATCCACCAAATGATATGGGGTTTATTGGCGTTTGATCCCGTTAGGTCCAGCGCAAAGAGCACCCGAGCCGTTCCAGCCAAACGCCAGCGCGAGGCAAAACCAGCGACACCGATCCTTTCGTCGCTCTCTTCCTCACTTCAGGAGCCATGCGACCACAGCGATGCTTGTGCTAACTTCGTCATTACAATGGCCCCACGAAAGAAGACTAGCCATCCTGGCGACTCACGGTGACGACACGATAGAGGGATCGTACGGTTTAAGCCGGCTGACGTGCACAGTCTCGCGACCACGACGCCGCAGATCGTCAGACAGCGTGAGAGGTTCGACCACATAGTTTACAGCAGATGGACAGGCGACGATCCGGTAGGGTCCGTGGTATTGAGCCAGCAGCTTAGAAGAAAGACCGGGAACGTGAGGCGCGGAATCCACAACCAGACGAGGGAGGCGACACGGAAAGTGGTAGGGCTCAGGTCGATTCCGCTGGTGGGCTTGACCCTCCGTCGTGAAGGTACGGGCAAGTTGGCGGCATTCTTCAGCGTACGTACGCTGAAGAATGCCGCCAACTTGCCCGTACCTTCATATCATACCTGAATATCGACCCATATCAGAAGTAGCCAGGTACCTGCAGCTACTTCTGATATGGGTCGATATTCAGATGCGTCAGGTTGGTATGGCAATACTGTATCGAGCGTGCACGAGGGTTCTCGTCCATACAATAAAAAGAATGGTGAAAAGCCTGTGGTCGCTTGAGTCGCGGTATTGTAAGCGTAGGTGACAAAGGGGAGAACCATGTCCCAGTTGGAGTGGTCCGACGCGACGTATGCAGTGAGCATGTCGCCAAGAGTCCGATTGAAGCGCTCAGTTAATCCATTGGTTTGCGGATGGTACGCGGTTGGTGTACGGTGGACGACGTGGCACTCGGCAAGCAGAGCTTCGACCACTTGGGAAAGAAAGACACGTCCTCTGTCACTGAGGAGTTCTCGAGGAGCGCCATGTCGAAGCACGAAATTGCGCAGGATGAAGAAAGCAACCTCACGTGCTGTAGCGGCAGGAAGGGCGGCAGTCTCAGCATATCGGGTGAGATGGTCAACACCAACGATTATCCACCGGCTTCCAGACGTAGTGCATGGGAGTGGGCCGTAGATGTCGATGCCGACCCGATCGAAAGGCCGCGCGGGGCAAGGTAAAGGCTGAAGAGCGCCGGTCGAGCGTTGCGGAGGAATCTTGCGTTGTTGGCATGCTTCGCAAGCACGGATATACTTTAGGACAAAGCTGTACATACCGCGCCAGTAGAAGCGTTGCCTGCGACCTCTGCCGGCAACTGTGGGCATTCATTGCAGATGGTGCATGGAGGTTTTTTCCTTCCTCCATGAGATGGTGCCACGCTCCTCCATTGAAAAGAGCGGGTGGTCGGCACACTAGCCAGTTTAGACCCTTTTCGCGGTGATTCTGTGAGCGCTACCATGTTTCATCACGTGGTGACGCGTCCATTGCTTGCCTCAACTGTCTCCTTGTTTACAATGGAAGTGTATGACGCCGGCGAGGCTTAGAAAACCTCTGTTTTGGGAGATATCGTAAACGGTGACTGGGTGAACGACACGAAGGTTTAATCACAACTTCAGAGAACATGCGAAGGCGCTTTCGGAGCTGATTAACCTATATCCAAACGGCGCAAGTTGCGTATATTGTGCTTGTTCTAAAAGCGGGGCTAAATATTTATTTCAAGCTATCCAAACATGCCGCTGAGGAATTGAATCAGGATTAGTGTGTTTTGCTCTTTGTACTTTATTTTGCAAATATTTTGATGTAGTTGCTTGTCAGTTTCTGACTCAGTGAAGTTCCTCGGTGCGGCCACTATCTGATTATTTTCTGCCTAATCGCTCGCGGGTGTGCTCAGTTTCGATAGATTTGTTTTTGCTGCGCACAAGGCTTGAAACGTAGCTGTTCTGCACATTGCAATACCTTGTAGCAAATGCGTATTATCGCGGGTAACTTGCTTACTCTTGTGGACCTTCACGAAACATTCAGCTTCGGCCATTCGTGTGCTACCGATGTAGTATCGTCACTTATTGTGCGTATATAGTGCGCATATATTCAAGTGTGCGCCCATTCACTTATTCTTGACACATTGCTGAAAGAGTGGGTGTAAGTTTCCGTGATGGTTGGGGTAGATGTGTGTAAATACTGTGCGCGAAACCTACTATGACAGGAGGCGGCGCTACTCCCGTTATCATTAGGGAGTTTTAGTATAGCGGAAAACAGCAAACGCAAGGATTTGGCGTTAGCGTTGCGTGCTGCAAACTGCGCATGCGCAGCACGTAAACGTAGCCAGAACTCTTACGTAGTTACGCTATTTCCGGAATATAGCGTTCAACGCTACGCACGCAAGGGATTCCGTACGTAGGGCAAGATGGCGGCGCCTGTTGAAGCGAGAGCCGTCCACATCGGATCTATCGAGTCATCGGCCTACACTGTTCGGCGCATTCGTTCCCCACTAATGCTCGTGTTTGCTTTAGAATTGTGTGAGGATGCTTCGACAGCAGCGTACAGGTGACAAATGGGCGTTGTTTTCGATATACGTTCTCGATTAGCGAGAGGGTTTGCTCATGTTTGCTCGTATTTGCTGTATCCGCCTCGAGATGGCGCCCAAGTGTATTTGCGTTAGCGTTAGCGTTTTGCTCCGTTCCGCTATTCTAAAACACTACCTTGTACCGGGCAGTGCAGCCTTTCTTTACGTTAGCGTTGCGTCGCACGCTAACGCTAACGTAAGCGTTTTCCGCTATACTAAAACTCCATAATTGTTTAACGAGCAGTACTCACTCTTGCCGACGTACCGGGGCTGAAGCCCTTTCTTTGAAGGTTAGCGATACAACGCAGGCGGATGAACAAATTTGTGTATCCTCGAGGAGAGCCGTACATCTCGAAGTGCCGGAAACACGTACGGACAATTGCAGCAGCGGTCCGCGAACTTGGCCCCACATATTCATTCTATTCCTTAAAATGCCAGTTACTTTAGACAGTTTTAGTTTAGCGTGGTTACCGGAATAGCGGGCTTACCGGAATAGCGGGATCGAAGTGCGCATGCGCAGAACGCTAACCGACCCATACCGTTTACCGTGCGCACGCTATTTCTCAGAGTTAACGTTACCACGGCATGGTTGAGCGGCTCCATCGCCAGCTCAAGGCTGCACTCACTGCGCACCTGGATCGAGAGCACTGGGTCGACCACCTTCCTATGGTGCTTCTCGGCCTACGTGCCGTCCATATTGTACGTAGTGTACGTAAAACATGGCGGCGGTCCCGGTCGCCCGCTTCGAACTGAATTTGGCGTTGTTTTTGGAGAATTCACTTCGTTCGTAGCAAATGACTGCGTAAACGGCTTTTGCTTAGTCTCATGCCGCTTCGCCGAGAGAGTGTTATGGCTAATCTTGAGGAATTTTCGAGATCGCTTCTCGTTTCGAACGCGCCTAAGCCTAACGAGAGAATTTTTTTTCTGAGATGCGAGCGCCATCTGTCGCTAAAGTCGGGAGATAGGCGCGACGACGGCATATGGCCTCTGAGATGGGAGGATTTCGGAGGCTATGGTAGACAGCTTGTACTGCTTGTCTGTTTCGTTGCAGATCGACGGACATGTGAAGTAAAAATACAACGCGCTCCTGGGTTTCATTGCGCTACCTATCGCACTTTCCGGACGCACACACACATAAATTAGGTGCCCTGTGTATGCGAAATTCAAAGCGTAATGGAATAGCGTCCCGCACGTAAACTACGCTACCACGCTATACTAAAACTCTCTTTCTGCAAACTTCGTTTGCGGAACGGTAACGCTATTTCCCGTAACCCCGCTATTACGCTAACGCTAAACTAAAACTCTCTAAAGTTAACGTTACCGTGTTAGCGTGGTGTACGTAGTGTACGTAAAACATGGCGGCGGTCCCGGTCGCCCGCTTCGAACAAAATTTGGCGTTGTATTTGTAGAATTCACTTCGTTCGTAGCAAATGACTGCGTAAACGGCTTTTGCTTAGTCTCATGCCGCTTCGCCGAGAGAGTGTTATGGCTAATCTTGAGGAATTTTCGAGATCGCTGCTCGTTTCGAACGCGCCTAAGCCTAACGAGAGAAATTTTTTTCTGAGATGCGAGCGCCATCTGTCGCTAAATTCAGGAGATAGGCGCGAAGACGGCATATGGCCTCTGAGATGGGAGGATTTCAGAGGCTATGGTAGACAGCTTGTACTGCTTGTCTGTTTCGTTGCAGATCGACGGGCATGTGAAGTAAAAATACAACGCGCTCCTGGCTTCCATTGCGCTGCCTATCGCACTTTCCGGACGCACACACACATAGAATTAGGTGCCCTGTGTATGCGAAATTAAAAGCGTAATGGAATAGCGTCCCGCACGTAAACTACGCTATCACGCTATACTAAAACTCTCTTTCTGCAAAGTTCGTTTGCGGAACGGTAACGCTATTTCCCGTAACCCCGCTATTACGCTAACGCTAAACTAAAACTGTCTATTTTTGCAGCCAACTACCGCACACGTCTTCAATCCACATGATTCAATCTAGCATGATTGGAGCAGGAGTGTGTTAGCGAAAACTCATGGCGTTTTTCACTGGTCGATCTGGAGCAGGATTTTTTGCTCCACGGCTGCGAATCCGAATTTCACTGGTCGAGCTGGAGCAGTTTCGCGCTTTCCACTGGTCGTTTCGGATCAACTCGCTCCGCGCGGATCGCTCTCACTTGCTCCGCTGCCGAGGCGCGGATTCGGGCGGAGATAGGACGAGAAGCATACGTCACTTTCGCTTGCTGGGGGACGGCCATCTTGGTGGCCATTAGAGTGTACCAGAATACGTTTGTCTACTACACTCTAGTGGCCATGGAAACATGCAGAGCGGAAGTCAATTTTTGTGACGTGTGTGCGCAGACTTCCGGTACGATCCAGCGCCGGCAGCGCGGAGCATTTTCGCTCTCCGCTGGCAGATTAGGGCTGCTGAATTGCGAGCACTCACTCCAGGATTTCGGCGGCCGCTCCAGATCGACCAGTGAAAAACTCCATCAGTTGCATTTCCGACAGCTGATCGCACAGAAGCAACGTAGAAGCGGTAATGGTTTCGTATTCGTGCGCGGTCGCTGAGGAGAGGTATGGCGCGTAAAGCCCCTATATATAAAAAATGTACTGCACGACGTTCTGCGAGAAAAAGTTGCAGTGGCTTAGCTCGGCTATGCCAGGATATACGTAGCGTTAGCAAAGGTTCAGCTGATTATTCTTAGCTTTCCTGGTTGTCTAGATTGTCAAGGATTAGCTTGATTGTCATGCTTACTGCTGCTCCAATGACACACACGCGGTATACGTATTATGTGGCGCATGTATTCATTCCTCCTACGCTCAACCGCTAATTGCCAGGCAACTACTTCGGGATCCGATGAGTCAAGCTTCTCCGTTCTTCTGCGCTGTTGAGCAGCATTTGCGCTCTCCTTCTCCATGGCTATACCACACTGGCAAACGCCAGTCAGAAGCGCAGCGGCTCCAGCGCAGTGTCAGACGGCGACTGCACAGCGAGCGCGCCGGCGCCAGTGCGTCTACCACGGCTACGACGTCACTCCTCTGGAATGCGCAGACCGGCGGCGGTGAGTCGCGCGCGGTAGCGGCGGAGTGCGCGAGAGGTGCCGGCTCCGGTGGCTCTCCTGTGCGCAAGCCGTGTGACATCACTGATCCTTGCGCATGCGCAGCACGGATCTTGATGTGCCGCGAGAAACGGGCTTGGCTAGGCCAGTGTAGCTAACGATGATGATGATAAGTGGTTCTTGAGGGAAAGGGAAAGGTTGGCGCTATCTTCTGCAGCCCTTGAGGGAGCACGGGCTGCAGAAGATAGCGCCAACCTTCCCCTTTCCCTCAAGAACCACTTATCATCATCATCGTTAGCTACACTGGCCTAGCCAAGCCCGTTTCTCGCGGCACATCAAGATCCGTGCTGCGCATGCGCAAGGATCAGTGATGTCACACGGCTTGCGCACAGGAGAGCCACCGGAGCCGGCACCTCTCGCGCACTCCGCCGCTACCGCGCGCGACTCACCGCCGCCGGTCTGCGCATTCCAGAGGAGTGACGTCGTAGCCGTGGTAGACGCACTGGCGCCGGCGCGCTCGCTGTGCAGTCGCCGTCTGACACTGCGGCGACTGCACAGCGAGCGCGCCGGCGCCAGTGCGTCTACCACGGCTACGACGTCACTCCTCTGGAATGCGCAGACCGGCGGCGGTGAGTCGCGCGCGGTAGCGGCGGAGTGCGCGAGAGGTGCCGGCTCTAAAGCCCCTATATTTATAAAAGTAGCGCCATTCTTAGATCTTGCCGCCACCGCGCTCACCCCGGCGCTTCCTCCTCGCCCTCTCTTAGCCGCCCCCTGTCGCCCCAGCCTCCTCCGCTCCCCCATTGGCCAATCCGTGTCACGTGGAAGTTCGCGTCGCGCTTTTGTATATTTTTTTCTTTCCAGCGCGCTCCGACTGCCATTCTCGGGCCTGTGCGACGAAAGTGCTACACGCACAAACGGATCAAACGTGTTAGGGACAAGAACTTCGTTGTGATGGCATGCTGCTGCGCCTTAAGTTGCCGCAACCGACAAGGCGAGGGCAAAAGGCTTTTTTTGTTTACCATCCGGCGTGCGCAAACGCTTGCTGCACACATGATATTTGCGCCGTCTCGCATCGTCGCGTTGCTACTTCCAAAACGGCATTATTAAGACCAGTTACTGACTGACGAAGCAAAATCGCGCCTCAAAAACGTCTCCGCAGGGCGCGATCGAAGTTTTCCTCGGGTTTCCTCTGGTAGCGCGTTAGCTGTCGTCTGCCACGGCAGGCCCGACGTAGGCGGCGCCACTGTCGATATCGCGCCTCGATCGCGCTGGTCGCGCCGAGCGCGATAGTGGAACGGAGGAGGAGGGAAGTGGATGGCGCTACTTTTATAAATATAGGGGCTTTAGCCGGCTCCGGTGGCTCTCCTGTGCGCAAGCCGTGTAACGCTACAAAAGTAGCGCCATCCATTTCCCTCCTCCTCCATTCCACTATCGCGCTCGGCGCGACCAGCGCGATCGAGGCGCGATATCGACAGTGGCGCCGCCTGCGTCGGGCCTGCCGTGGCAGACGACAGCTAACGCGCTACCAGAGGAAATCCGAGGAAAACTTCGATCGCGCCCTGCGGAGACGTTTTTGAGGCGCGATTTTGCTTCGTCAGTCAGTAACTGGTCTTAATAATGCCGTTTTGGAAGTAGCAACGCGACGATGCGAGACGGCGCAAATATCAAGTGTGCAGCAAGCGTTTGCGCACGCCGGATGGTAAACAAAAAAAGCCTTTTGCCCTCGCCTTGTCGGTTGCGGCAACTTAAGGCGCAGCAGCATGCCATCACAACGAAGCTCTTGTCCATAACACGTTTGATCCGTTTGTGCGTACAGCACTTTCGTCGCACAGGCCCGAGAATGGCAGTCGGAGCGCGCTGGAAAGAAAAAAATATACAAAAGCGCGACGCGAACTTCCACGTGACACGGATTGGCCAATGGGGGAGCGGAGGAGGCTGGGGCGACAGGAGGCGGCTAAGAGAGGGCGAGGAGGAAGCGCCGGGGTGAGCGCGGTGGCGGCAAGATCTAAGAATGGCGCTACTTTTATGAATATAGGGGTTTTAATGGCGCGCCATCGTGAGCGCCATCTCGTTTCTCTAAAACAAACTGCTCCGCGAAAAGGGTCAAGATTCTAGGCGCGTAATTCATTTTCCAGGGCAGCTGGGCCCTCGACTGTGGCGCCGCCGCTCGGGAGAACTTGAAACACGGCGGCGCCTCGGATCTGGGCACTTTTGCTCCCTAAGGATCGCCTTTGCCTAGGTACCACGACGGATACGCCACTAGGTCCGTTCGCCCCTAGCTACGCTGGCTGCACGGCTGCACAACTTGAAACACAGCCGCGATGAAGACGCGCCTGCTGCATTTGTTGCGCTGCCGTGCTCTACAGTCGTGAAACGTGTTTGTCGCGATGGGGGCATATGAAAACTAGATAATCGCAAAGTGGTGAGTAAAACGTTTCAAATTAACGACGCGGTATCAGTATTTCTGGTTCACTTTGGTGCCGAAGCATCGCTTGTCTCGCGGGAAATTTGCACGCTGTGAAAGTATATTGTGAATCTACCACTGGGAATTTCGCGTATAAATGCATTTCGAGATTCTGCGTTTACGAAGCAACCTGGCAGTAACTATAGCATTTCTGCGTGACACGCAGAATAGGATAAACACACACGCTCAGTGAAGCTACTGAGCTGTCGAAGTGACGAAGCGCTTGTACATAATAAGCTGTCGCATTTGATTGGGTGCGACCTTTGTTTAGGCTAGATATGCCTAAAGCAACCTCGCTTTTCTAAAGAAATGACTAGTTACAAATTTATGACATATGATATACACCATGCAGTTACGGGTATATTTTTGACTGTACAAAAATACATTTGATTCATGACAAATAAGCAACTGCGCACTGAAAGCGAAGCTGAAGGAAGATGTGGACACAAGTGCCGAGTTTCAACTGGAAAATTTGTTGAATGAACGAGGTAATATAGACTTAAACTGCTCATGCGCCTGCAAGGCAGTGAACAACTCATGACAAGTATTCGTGGTTAGATCGCTGATTCATGTTTTCAATGTCTGTTATTCAATTATTGTTTTTTACAGACAATTTATAGACCTGGGTTTTATGCTTACTTTTGCTTTGCAGTCTGAGTTTGGCGCACGCCCAAAAGACACGTTTTTTATTTGTTGCTTCCAGGCGCGGATCCAGGGGGGATGTCCGGATGTCCTGACCCCCCCCTCAGATTTCTGCATCGCCCCCCCCCCCCCCCCTGCTGACACGGGGACGGCCCTGTCGCAAAAAAATATGGCCACCAGCATTTTTCAAAAGTATTTTTCGCGAATACCAGTGGTAGCAGCCATGTAGAAGTAAAGCTAGCTCGCTCACAAGCTTAGTTATATTCCGTAGGGGTGTGGTGTCGCGAAGTTGCCGTAGTTATTGTTTCTCATGAACACCTTGGACCTCCTGGCGCCGGCCGTGCCTTACTCGTCCCGTCGGTGGCGTCGAATGAACGAGGGGACGTCCCTTTTGCCAAGCACGCCGATGTCCGCGCGAGCGCCTTCGCGCCTGATCAACTTAGTTCCCCATTGGGGTGTCATCGGTTGCCTCATTTGCTGTCATCGGTTCCGCGACCAACCTGCTTAATGAAAGAGATCTCTCGCTGAAGTGTTCATATATATATATATATATAACAACTAACAGCCTAACTAAGAACTACGCATAGACAACTTTTTTTTTTAACTGTAGCACTCATTGTGATCACAGTTACACGTTGACAATATCCAGTACGAGCACAGTACCGTTCGTACGCTACAAGTTTTTCATTGTAACTTCGCAGTTTTATTGTCGTACATTAAGCATAGGAGGCTCAAGCCCACCGGATCCGTTTATCTGAGTGGGCGTTCTCGCGGAGCGGGGCGAAGCCTCGAGCATGGGCTGCGAAATGGGGGAGCGTGACGTCAGCGGCCAACGCCAGCGCGCGGGCCTAGGATGGCGTCGCGTGGTTAGAGAAATGGGAGCAGATGCGCGCCTTGTGTAAAAGGATGACGTCGCGTGGGAAACAATACATGAAGACGCTGGCTCGCGCTCACGGCTACTACGCTACATCGTTCTTCTTGTAGGTGGCGTCGTGAGTCTTCACACGCGGTGATTCGCATATCGTAAACAACTAGCGTAGTGGTTGCCGCGTTGAAACGAAGGTGTCTCAGCCGAACACAAAGAATCTTCTTAAGGAAATCAAGGTGTCCCAACAGAACTCCAAAGCCGGACCCGTGCTTACGCATTTATAACGAACCTGCGACAGACCATCCCAAATTTTATTTTAAGAAACAATACAGGCTGATATACCGGGTGTTCAAAATTAAGCTTTATGGTTTTCTTAAAATTAGGCACTGGGAGGCACGTGAAGACCACCTGCGCAAATAAGTTGTGTGGCCAGGGGGACACAAAGTGAGATAATTATCGCTGTCAGCAACCGAATTAACTAAAATTGAATAATTAACTTTTTATTGACTGCAGTAAGTGTGTATGTTTGTATTCAAAAGTTAGAGGCAGTCGTGTTTCTGCACAGTTTCACTTGGAAGAATTCGTCTAGCATGTCTATGCTCCGATATATCCAACTCCAAATTTTAATTGTCGTTCGCATGATTACGCATGCAAGAGAGTGAGGATCAGCGCAAAGCTCCTCCCTGATGTGACGCGGCTGTTGGGTGCAGCGTTTAGTCTGACAACGCGGCGGAGGCATTGGCAAAGATAATAACTGCCCCCCTTCCCCTCACGGCTGGCGAAAAAAAAAAAAATCGAAGAACCCGTAACCGCTGTCGTAACACGCGACCGCGCAGCCTGTAAAGATGGCGGCAGCTGCCATGCCGAGATAATGGCGCGAGCGGAGAAGGCCGGAGGCCAGTGCGCGTGCGTAATGGTGACTAGACGACCGGGCATGGTCCTTGTTTGGGCTACGCAAATAAAGTGACTGCTGATTTACAAGTATTGTAAGCTTTATTGAAATCAAAAGCAACAACTGCACCATCAACAGCAGAAACCTTTTTAGCTATGCTAACGAATATTTCATACTGCCGCTTTAACTTTGGTGTTGTCATGCACAAATCTCATGACAACACTTCACCCATCAAGATGTCAATGCCCTAAAAATGTCCAAAATGCCTCCCTTCCACAGCAACGCAAAGCATAAACCGCTCTCGCGTCGAGTCGATAACTCTGCGCAGTGCAATTGAAATTTGGAGTCGGATATCTCGGAGCACGAACACGCTAGAATAATTCTTCCGACTGATACTGTGTAGAAACACGACAGCCTCTAGGTTTTCAATACTGTGAGCGCATTTTGCGCATATCGTCGTCGTCATCTGTACAAACGACTCATCATCTTGTGTGAGCGCTATTTGTGCATATCGTCGTCGTCATCTGTACATACGACACATCATCATCTTTTGTCTCGTGCGGTGCTTCGTCTCTGACTCGGGCGACTGCTCGGAAATAAAGGCATCGCATCGGTCAACGTCTCACAAGTGGTGGAGGTGCTGGGTAGGTGAAGGAGAGCGACCAGAGGAGGTTGTGTACGGTCCGGGAACGGAGGAATCTGGTCCAGGTGTCCTGTCTCGCTCAAAGTTGGCGTAGCCGCGCCTGTCACCTGGGTGACGCCCGGGAACGTAGTAATCCAACCTAGGTGCGCTGTCTCGCTCAAAGGTAGCATAGCCCCGTCGTTCATCCTGCTGACGCCGACGGCAGTAGCGAGAAATGTGGCCGCGAATACCGCAGTAGAAACAAACCGGGCGCGACGACCGCCACGGAGAGTAGTACGGCTGCGCCGGTATGTGTCGTCAGTGTTTCGCCTGCCACATCTTCCGCGTATTGTACGCCCGCAGAAGGCCACACTGGTGCTATTAAGGCCACCTTGAGTGCAGATCTCAATCCGGCCCAGACCAATGCACTCCTCACCATTTTAATGAAGCATGAAGCTTGTTTTGACGTTTCTTCGCGAGGCCTGGGTCAGACCACTGTAACTACTCATCGAATTGAAACAGACGGCTCTCGCATCATTCGCCGTCGCCCGTACCGTGTGTCACCTTCGGAGCGAAAAGTTATAGAAGAACAAGTGAACGACATGCTGACACGCAACATTATAAGGCCTTCAGCAAGCCCTTGGTCTTCTCCTGTTGTGCTTGTTAAAAAAAAAAGGATGGTTCTGTGCGCTTTTGCATCGATTATAGGGCGCTCAACAAAATTACCCGTAAGGATGTTTATCCAATGCCTCGTATTGACGATGCTTTGGATACCTTACAAGGTGCCGAGTATTTCTCGAGCCTCGACTTGCGCTCCGGATATTGGCAGATTCCCATGCATGAGCCAGATAAAGAAAAGACTGCGTTTGCTACACCTGATGGCCTTTTTGAATTTAACGTGATGCCTTTTGGATTGTGCAATGCACCAGCTACGTTTGAACGTATGATAGATACAGTACTCCGTGGCTTAAAATGGAAGACCTGCCTTTGTTACTTGGACGACATTGTCATCTTTTCGTCGAGTTTCTCCCAGCACCTACAACGTCTAGACCAAGTTCTCGCGTGTCTAGCAAAAGCTGGTCTCCAACTCAATACTAAAAAGTGTCGCTTTGCAAGCCGAAGCATTAAAGTATTGGGCCACGTCGTCAGTAAGCATGGCATCCAGCCTGATCCCGATAAAATCGCTGCAGTACTGCAATTTCCGCCACCAACCGCTCTTAAAGAACTCCGCAGCTTTCTAGGACTGGCGTCCTACTTCCGCCGCTTTGTCCGTGACTTCGCCACCATCGCCGCTCCTCTACACAAACTTCTGACTTCGAGCGCGTCCTTTGTGTGGTCGAACGACTGTGAAGCCGCCTTCCAGACCCTCAAACGAGTTCTCACGTCAGGGCCCGTGCTCCGTCATTTCGATGCAACGGCCCCGACTATTCTACACACTGATGCCAGTGGGCATGGAATTGGCGCTGTCCTGCTGCAGCGGAATCAGAAGTCCGAAGAGCAAGTCGTGGCTTATGCAAGTCGTGCTCTTTCTCCTGCTGAGCGCAACTACACGATTACAGAACAGGAATGCCTCGCCATCGTGTGGTCAATACAAAAATTTCGTCCCTATCTCTACGGCCGCCATTTCACAGTTGTGACCGACCATCATGCTCTCTGTTGGTTGTCGTCCCTGAAAAACTTGTCTGGACGCCTCGGCCGTTGGGTACTGCGCTTACAGGAATATGACTTCACTGTCACGTATAAGTCCGGCAAACAACATCAAGATGCCGACGCTTTGTCGCGCTGCCCGCTGTCCCCAAACGCCCATGCTTCACCTTCGGTATGCACGTCACCATCTAGCCACACGTCTCAGCGCACGCCCAGTAGCCCGGGACAGTCAGTTGCCTCAGTTGACTTTCTCCCGTCTACTGACCTCGTCTCACTCCAACGTACTGACCCAATTACTGCCGTACGCTGATCGACCGACTTACTGGCTTGGCACGACCCCCCAACAGTCGCTTAAGACGACAACTTTCGCGTTTTAAGCTTCAAGGTGGAGCGTTATTTCGATCAATCTACCATCCTTCCGGTAACCGGTGGGTGCCAGTAATACCTCGCTCACTTCGACTCCAAGTATTGGAAGCATTTCGCGACGACGCGACGGCTGGCCACTTGGGCTTTCATAAGACCTACGACCGCATCAAAACGCGTTGTTTCTGGCCGGGCCTTTCCACCTCAGTCGACAAATACGTTGGCTCCTGCGCATCATGCCAACACAGAAAACGCTCGACATCCCTTCCAGCCGGTCCTCTGCAGCCTCTACCATGCCCGTACACCCCCTTCGAAATTGTGGGCATAGACTTGTATAGACCCCTCCCACTCACGCCCGCTGGTCACCGCTGGATCGTTACCGCAGTGGATCATCTAACGCGCTACGCTGAGACAGCGGCTCTTCGCTCTGGTACTGCCTCCGAAGTCGCCGAGTTTTTCGTGCACGGAATCGTTTTGCGCCACGGCGCACCTCGTGTCCTCCTGAGTGACCGTGGCAAGACGTTCCTATCGCATGTCCTCCGTGAAGTCCTTCAGGCCTCGGACACCATCCATAAGACCACATCATCGTACCATCCGCAAACAAATGGTCTTACGGAGCGTTTTCATCGAACTTTGTCTGACATGATGTCAATGTATGTTCGACCCGATCACACCAACTGGAACACCATCCTACCTTTTGTGACGTTTGCGTATAATACTGCCGTCCAACGTACAACCAATTACAGTCCCTTCTTCCTGGTGTACGGTCGTGCGCCGTCTTTCGTCTTGGACACTACACTCCTTTCAGCACCTGCTGCTCCATCCGCGTCTCTTCCTGAGGAATTTGCCGCTCGCCTCTCCCGGTGCCGTGAACTTGCCCGCGCCAACACCGCTATACCATTCAGGACAAAAGGAAAATTCGCTATGATGCGACGCGTCGCGTTGCTTCGTTCCGCCCAGGCGACGAAGTTCTTTTGTGGAGACCTGTTCGCGCACCGGGGCTCTGTGAAAAATTTCTCCACAGGATATCTCGGCCCCTACACCGTTTTGCAACGAACTTCGGCCGTTAACTACAGCGTCACTCCTGTCAGCTCAGCTACTGACCGCCGCCGCCGCACTACGGAAATCGTTCACGTATCTCGCCTGAAACCCTACATTCGCCGTACCTACCCTTTCTAGTTTGCGGTCTTGCTGACCGCTTTCCTGAAGGGGGGAAGTTAGTGTGAGCGCATTTTGCGCATATCGTCGTCGTCATCTCCACAAACGACTCATCATCTTGTGTGAGCGCTATTTGTGCAAATCGTCGTCGTCATCTGTACATACGACTCATCATCATCTTTTGTCTCGTGCGGTGCTTCGTCTCTGACTCGGGCGACTGCTCGGAAATAAAGGCATCGCATTGGTCAACGTCTCACAATACAAACATACCCACTTACTGCAGTCGACAAAAATAATTGTTCAATTTTAGTTAATTGGGCTGCTCACAGCGATAATTATCATCTCACTTTGTGCCCCCCTGGCCACATAACTTATTTGCACAGGTGATCTTCGCGTGCCTCCCAGTGCCTAATTTTAAGAAAACCATAAAGCTTAGTTTTGAACAACCTGCATGATCAGGCACAGCCGCCAAGCACATGGCTGTATTGGGTAACGTCCTTTTCCTATAAGCACGGAGAAACCGTACCTGGCTTCGCTACAGGTCTTCTTCCTCTTTCTGGGGTTTTACGTGCCAAAACCAGTTCTGATTATGAGACACGCCGTAGTGGAGGGCCCCGGATTAATTTTGACCACCTGGGGTTCTTTAACGCGCACTACAACGCAAGCACACGGGCGTTTTTGCATTTCGCCTACATAGAAATGCGGCCGCCGCGGCCATGATGCGATCGCGCGATCTCGTGCTCAGCAGCGCAATGCCTGAACTGACTGAGCCACCACGGCGGGCTAGATGGCGCGAGGTAACACTCGTTTTCATGATGACAGTGGCGGCCGGGGAATAAAAACAGCGCGAACTTCTTGGCAATAAATACAAAAAAAGAAGAAAAAAAAAGTGATTTGCCCTCTGAAGCCTTGTAGGCTACAGGTGCTGCTCTAGCCGTATAAAACGCGGGTTTATCGTGAGCAGAAACGGTGAATTTCGGTAAATGATAAAGGCTACTATCATCATCATCATCGACAGAAGCTGACCCCCCCCCCCCCCCCCCCCTCAGAAAAAACCTGGATCCGCCCCTGGTTGCTTCTGTTATTAGCTTCTCGAACATGGCAGGCCCCAAGCTATTTTCATTCTTAACACTGCTGGCATTTTCATTTTCTTATTTATGCTGCACCAATAACGGATCCAATAAAAAGTATTAACAAATTAACAATCTAAAGCTGCGCCCACCTCGGCTATCAACGATCGGTGTTCTGGTGCTGCACAATCTCGCTAACACAATCAGTTAGTCAGCCTTCAGTAGCCCTCCAAGAAAAAGAAGTTTCCTTTTTAGACCACGTTAATCATTGATAGCCGGTCAGCACGCTTAGTAGAAAATTGCTGAAAATTGAAAAAAACAAAAAATAATCGTAGCACCTAACACACAGATTATGCGTTTCAATACATCAAAACGGTAACCCATTAATCGCGAGCATAATGTTGCGGTATGCGAAATGGTCTGAGCTAGAGACGGTACACATTCACAAGGGGCTCTTCGGCTGAGAATCACAAGCGACGCTTTGGCACCAGGAATGCTGACAACACACTGCGTCGTTAATTTGAACCGTTTTACTCACCACATTGCGATTATAGAGTTTTCATATGCCCCCATCGCGACAGAGAAAACACGTTTCACGACTGTAGAGCACGGCAGCGCAACAAATGCAGCAGGCGCGTCTTTAGCGGCTGTGTTTCAAGTTGTGCAGCCGTACAGCCAGCGTAGCTAGGGGCGAATGGACCTATATTATAGAGGCGTATCCGGCGTGGTACCTAGGCAAAGGCGATCCTTAGGGAGCAAAAGTGCCCAGATCCGAGGCGCCGCCGTGTTTCAAGTTCTCCCGAGCGGCGGCGCCAAAGTCGAGGGCCCAGCTGCCCTGGAAAATGAATTACGCCTGATATGGGAGAGTGTCCAAAGCGCCGGCTCCGGCGAGGGCCTTTTTCTGTGAACTGCCGCGCCGCGCCGCTGCTGCTCCGGACCCGTTAAGCCCCTATATTTATAGGGGCTTTAGGACCCGTGGGCTTTTCGCGCTCGCGAAGCGCGCGGGAAGCGAGGGTCGTCTGCTACGCGCTGTAGTTTTTTGCGTTCATTTTCCACGCAAAGCACTTAAACTCTATTAACTTCAACAGTGTGGTGCTGCATGGAGCTCACCAATATTTGAGCGTTTCTTTGTGCTTGGGCAGCAATATAATGTAAAAACTAACGTATCAAACTCATCAGCGCGGCCTAGCTCCAGTGCTGGAGTTCGGGAACGATATTACGGTAACTGTGCGTGCGTATAAACGCGCTAAATGAGCCCGCGCAAGGAAAGAACGTAAAAAATAAACGTTATTCGCATGGGTACGCGGGCAATAGCATCACGCTTGCAAGAATAAGAGTAAGAAAAAAGTAAATTACTCGCGCAGTCAAGTGAAATACTTGCGTGCGTGCAGTGACAGCTTCGCTCACCATTACGCGCTTTTCGCTCACGGCAGTGGCGCACCGACGAGGGGGGGGGGGGGGGGGGGGATGGCACAGGATGGCATTCACTACAGTGGTGCCACGGGCGGGAGCGTAGGTAGTAGGATAGGGCGCCAAGCTACGGCTTTTTTGGGGGGACCCAGAGCCCTAAGACCACCAGTGTAGACGAAGACGGACCCAGAGAGGCTCCAAGATTCAAGAAACGTAGAATCGGTAGAAGAAATAAACGTAAGCACCAGGGGCAAGGTCATTCTGACATAGGGTACATTAACATGCAAGGTGGCAGGAATAGGCTGAAGTGGGAGGAGATAGACGAGCAACTAAGGCAAGAAAAGCTGATGGTATACGGGTTTGTGGAGACACATCTTAGGGACATGGAGCAACCTCCCTGTAACCCTGACTATACATTGGAATATTGCAATAGAACAGAGGGCAGCAGAAAAGGTGGTGGAATTGGTGCATTTATTCATAAAAGTATGAACTGGCAAAGGGTCAAACAGGAATGCAAGGAGCATTTATGGCTAAAAGGGAAAGTTGCAGGAGAGCAGACACTCCTTGGCTTTGTATACCTGTGGACAGGAGCAAATGCCAAAGAGGAAAACAAAAAAATGCTGGAATGCATATCAAGTGACATTAATGAGCTAGGAGAAGGGTGCGAGATTATTATACTAGGAGATATGAACGCACACATAGAAGACATGGACGGGTACACAGACTCAACAGGCAACATGATGCTGGATATGTGTGAAATGCATGACTTAGTTGTATGCAACAGTACTGAGAAGTGTGAAGGGCACATAACATGGGAGGTAGGGAGCCTGCAGTCGACGATAGATTATGCACTAATGTCACATAGGATGCACGATAGGCTAAATGTAATGAGCATAGATGAATATGGCTCCAGAAGTCTAGGTAGTGATCACAAACGTATTAAGGTGAGTTTTAGAAGGGAAATGAAAGTAGGTAGGAGGCAAGATGAACAACCAGGTGGGATATTTTACTCGGAAAAGCAGCTTGAAATAGCAACCCAGCAAATTGAGAAAGTAATTTCAGAGGACACAAAAACAGAATGGACATATGCAAATTTAACAGGACTATTTGAGCTAGAGCTTACTAAGGTACGAGTCAGGACAAAAGGGAACAGAAGACGTAAACCCAAGAGCTGGTGGGATGAGGAGGTTAAGAAGGCCATAGAGAAACGCCAGGAAGCATCCAGGGAACACAGATATTCAAAGCAGAGGGGTGAACCAGAAGCTGATGTAGGCAGAAAATGGAATAACTTCTTAAACTGTAGAAGGGGAGCATCCAATTTGATCAATGAGAAGATCAGAAGAAAGGGGAGCCAATGGTTGTCAGAAGTAAACAAAAAGGATAGAAAAGCAGCAAAGAAATTTTGGAAACATCTCAACTCCTTGAGTAATAAGACTAGCCTAGAGCAGAGGTTTATAGTTACAGCTCAAGGTGTTCGACTAGAGGGAGATGAGGCAATGGAACATATAAGAACAATGATGACAGAAAAATTTAAAGAACGAAACATAGCATGTGCTCAATCAGGTGAGGATGGACTAGTCAGTGCAGTGGCTCCACTGGCACAAAGCGAGTGGGAAAGGGCAGAGAAGAGGGTTCCTAGTAGCACGTCGACAGGTCCTGATGGCATCCCAATTATGTTGATAAAGACATTGGGCCCAAAATCTAAGAAAGCATTAAGAGAGGCAGTGAGCAAAATGATAATGGACGGTAAAGCCCCTGACGGGTGGAGACTGAGCAGGATGAGCATGATATATAAGGGAAAGGGGGACAAAGCCGACATAAACAACTACCGTCCCATAACAGTGACGTCAGTGGTTTACAGGGTGGTGATGCAGATTATAAAGGACAGACTGCAGGCATGGGTGGAGAGCGAGGAGGTGCTGGGGGAACTACAAAATGGGTTCCGAGAACAAAGAAGGTTAGAAGATAATCTGTTCTCATTGACACAGTGTATTGAAATAGCAGAAAAGGAACACAGGCCCCTATGGCTTGCCTTTCTGGATATCAAGGGAGCATATGACAGTGTAATCCAAAAGGATTTGTGGGACATACTGGGCACTCTAGAGGTGGAAGATGGAGTAAGAAATCTTTTAAAAGATATCTATAAAAGTAACAAGGTGCTTATAAAATGGGAAAACAAGGTATCTGGGCCTATAGAGATACAGCAGGGGCTTAGGCAGGGGTGCCCTCTGTCACCTCTGTTGTTCATGCTGTATTTACAAGGATTAGAGAAAAAATTAGAGAGGAGCGGACTTGGCTTCAACCTTTCCTATTCCAAGCAGGGAGAATGGATTAAACAGTCATTACCAGGACTGATGTATGCAGATGACATTGTACTTATGGCTGACAGCAAGGAAGACTTGCAGAGATTAATGGACATCTGTGGTAAAGAGGGAGATAGCTTAGGTTTGAAGTTTAGTAAAGAAAAATCGGCAGTCATGACTTTTAATGATAATCAGGGCAGCGAGCATAGGATACAGGAGGTTACGCTGGAGGTGGTGGATAAGTACAAATATCTTGGAGTGTGGATAAACAATGGGGCTGAGTACCTAACGGAACATGAAAAATATGTGACGGCTAAAGGTAGCAGAAATGCAGCTGTGATGAAAAATAGGGCACTGTGGAATTACAATAGGTACGAAGTGGTGAGAGGGATTTGGAAAGGGGTGATGGTCCCTAGTTTGACTTTCGGCAATGCGGTCCTGTGCATGAGATCAGAGGTTCGAGCAAGGTTGGAAGCTAAGCAGCGAGGGGTAGGTAGACTGGCTCTGGGAGCACACGGAAATACACCAAATCAGGGGGTACAGGGTGACATGGGATGGACGTCATTCGAGGGCAGGGAAGCCAGCAGCAAGATAGAATTTGAGGAGCGATTGAGAGAGATGGCAGGAAAGCGGTGGGCAAGGAGAGTTTTCAGTTATTTGTACATGAGGAATGTTGATACAAAATGGAGGAAGCTGACCAGAAAACTGTCAATCAAATATTTGGACTGCAGGAGGGGTGCAAACCAGGAAACAGCGGTTAAGAAAAAGGTTAAGGAAACAGAGAGGGGTCTGTGGAAAACAGGGATGCAGACGAAATCAGCACTGGGCACATACCGAACTTTCAAGCAAGAAATTGCCAAAGAAAATATCTACGATAATTCTAGGGGAAGCTCTTTGTTGTTTGAAGCCAGGACGGGAGTATTGCGGACTAAGATGTACCGATTCAAGTACCAAGGTATAGACACGTTGTGCTGTGCGTGTGGAGAAGAAGAGGAAACGGCTGAACACCTCGTGCTTTTCTGTAAGGGGCTTAACCCTACAGTGCAAGGCAACGGGGCTGATTTTTTCAAAGCATTGGGGTTTAGGGACAGTGAAGGCAAAATAGACTTTAAGCGGGTAGAAATAACCAAACAGAGGTTATCTGATTGGTGGATAAAATTAAGGCAGGGGTGAAATTTCACCCACCACAAAGCACAAAGTACAAATTATGTTAATAGCCATGGCTAGGTGGCGTATGCCACCGCCCGATTTAAAGGGTTCAGCCTCATCCATCCATCCATCCATCGGGGGGGCTGTAACCCCCCCCCCCCCCCCCCCTGAGGCCGAGTTAACCCCCCTTTTCTTTAACCCCTTTTCTTTTCTTGCGCCTTTGAGTACTGCAACTAAGATGATGTAAGACGCGCAGTCGTCTACACAAAGTGCATTTTTTGACAATTTCCCGTGAAGAAATTGAAATTAGTGCAGTTTAGATGGTATTGGCCAACTAAGGCAAACTGTCAACCTAACCCCCCCCCCCCCCCCCCCCCCCCTGCCAGAGATCCTGGGTGCGCTACTGGCTCACGGTCAGTAGGGGTTTACAGCTATATGCATATGTATTAATTCGAATATTTTTTAGCCACGACAATATTTTATTATGAACAGAGCAGTGTGACAAGGTGTAAGGGAAGCAAGAGAAAGAGCAAGGACGGCCCTAACGCCGCAATATTGTTGGCTTACTTCGCTTCAGAGATTGCGTACACAAACAATTCTTGCTGTGCGCTATCTCTTCAATACAAACTTCGCGCATGATGTACCTTAATTAAGGTTCACCGTGAGCGAAGGTTTTCAGAAATTCGAAAGAAAAGTCATTCGATCCAGCCAATATAGCTAAACAAATATATTTATTTTTCGACATTGAAATGAATAGATAGCTACTACTGGCCTAGCCATTGACTCATAGGCGTATCTACCGGGGGGGCAGGGGGGGCACTTGCCCCCCCACTGTAAAAAGTGGGGGGGCAAGGTATGCCATTTGCCCCCCCCCCCCCCCCCCCTCAACATGTTTTCTCGGAAATCAGACTCGACAATAATTTATGTTGTTTATACACCCCCAGAAATAAACCGAAGAACGCAGCCATCTTCTTTTTTCTTTTTTTAATATAAGCAAATTCTTGGGTTTTACGTGGCAAAACCACGATATGATTATATTTATGAGGCACCCGGTTTAGTTTTTGCCACTTGGGGTTCTTTAACGCGCACCTAAATAGAAGTACACGAGTCTTTTTCCATTTCGTTCCCATCGAATTCCGCGACCTGGATTGAACCCGCGAGCTCCAGTTTAGCAGCGCAACGCAGTATCCACGATACAGGCACTAATTAGGCTACCGCGCAGGCTTTTTTTTCTTTTTTTTTTCTTTTTTGAAGTATCGAATGGAAAAAAAATTCCATGTACGGCTTAGGGCCAAAGATTAGCATATAGAATGGCTAACTAAAACCGTTTTCGGCGCTCGAGGCCTGACTGCAATATATAAATAACCCCGTATCAATTACTCCGCATTCTGTTTACTCCGCTTTCTTTACTCTGCTTTCATTCTTTCCTTCTCTTTTTTTCTTTTTTTTGAAGTATTGACAGGGGAAACAATTTCCACGTACGGCTTATATGGTCAAAGATGAGCATATAGAATGACTAACAAAAACTGTTTTCGGCGCTCGAGGTCCTACCGCAATAAATGACATCGTACCTATTACTCCACATTCTGTTTACGCGAGGAAGGCGGAAACTTGAATGGAATGTTGCGCTGCAGTTTACTCTTTGTTTATCTATAACAATGCTTCCCGTAAATCTGAGTACAAGGCGCCGGATGGGGCAGATATGCTGTATACTTGTTTGAAGCGGCAAGCAGGAAGCTTGTTACATGTGTTTCTCCGTCTACGTTTCACGAGACCTACTGATGGAAAACTATATGCGCAACAACACACACGAGAGATACATGCTGCTTGAAGAACGAGAAAAATATTTTTTCTCCAAAGAGAACCGTACAATAACATAGTAGAATGAAAGCCCACACTGCGGCCGCAATGCACGCGCAATCACCGAGCGGCATTAGAAAATAATAAAAAATAAATAAATAAGAGAAAGAAAAGCAATTTATTCTTAAGGTATAAATACATGTCATATGCAATTATGAACCACATTTGAACGGTCTGAACGAAAATACCAGCAAGCGAAGTAGTACGAATGACCCTGCCGAGCAGTATCGCCAGCAGTTTCCAACGGCGCGACCTTGGAGCGGCCCAATCCACTTCGACCGCAGCGCCGCCCCAGTATTTTTCCACGTCGGGCGCCTCATTGCAAAGCATGCGCCGCCCCAGCCAATAGTAACGTTGGCCCCAGCCGCTCGTCCCACTCGACCATATTCTAGTACACTCTACCGTAGCGGAGCGAGTGGATCCGAAACGACCAGTGAAAAACGCGAACCCGCTCCAGCTCAACCAGTGAAATTCGGATTCGCAGCCGTGGAGCAAAAAATCCTGCTCCAGATCGACCAGTGAAAAACGCCGTAAGTTTGCATGGGTGTTCTAGGCAGCCTCTCTAGCTATATTGCTCACTACGTAATGATGATGGTATTAGGATGGATGGATGGATGGATGGATGGATGAGGCTGAACCCTTTAAACCGGGCGGTGGCATGCGCCACCTAGCCATGACTATTAACATATTTTGTATTTTGTGGTGGGTGAAATTTCACCCCTGCCTTGATTTTATCCACCAATCAGATAACCTCTGTTTGGTTATTTCTACCCGCTTAAAGTCTATTTTGCCTTCACTGTCCCTAAACCCCAATGCTTTGAAAAAATCAGCCCCGTTGCCTTGCACTGTAGGGTTAAGCCCTTTACAGAAAAGTATGAGGTGTTCAGCCGTCTCCTCCTCTTCTCCACACGCACAGCACTTGGTACTTGACTCGGTACATCTTAGTCCGCAATACTCCCGTCCTGGCTTCAAACAACAAAGAGCTTCCCCTAGAATTATCGTAGTTTTGATTTTGCTAGCGCCATCTCTCGGTCGCAAAAACTTTAGTTTACAACGCCACCGCTACGCTTATTTCTGTTGCACTGTGGAAGGTGCAGTTTCCCTTCTGTGAGGTTGTATGGTTGTTGGCTTCGTGTAGTTTTTCTGTGGCTTGGTTCTTTATTGTATGTCTTTATTTTATCATATGATTCTATGATGCACCGCTGCAGCTGACTGTAGGCTCTGTTGGCGTTGTCGCTACTGCAATACACAATTGACATGATGAGACTGCTTTTATCAATTTTGGTTACTTATTTTATGGCTCTAGCGTTTTAGTCTGCAGTACAAGATCTGACAGCGTTGGCAGCAGCAGCAGCAGCAGCAGCAGCAGCAGCAGAAACTGATGCGTGTTTGTGTGTTTCGATACACATGCCATGAACACTTCGGAAACGTGAGTTCATTACATTATTATGTATGGTTGATTGGTTTCTGTTTCGCAAGTGAGAAAAGCGGAACTTTCAGGGCCAAAAGGCCAAAGCTACTCTTCCGATTCATTGGGTAATTTTCAGCAGTCGCCACATATCGTATATAGAACGCTTAACACGGCGCTTTCTCCGTAGGAAAAGCGCGGCGAACTCATCATCCACGATGCTCTCAGAACCTGAGACTAAATAATTCTCTTGTGTTTAAACTGTACCTCGTTGTCTGATTGCGGCTCGTTTGCGGTCTCTGACGACGTTGTTTTCGCTGAAGCCGCACCACTGTAACCGACGGCCTTTTGGTTGTGGTAGGTGAAATCTGCATTTTGATAACTCGTGTGCGATCTTGCGATTCCTCACGTGTAACTCGCAGGTGAGGCAGACAAGCACCCCATCGTGCGCGCGATTTTTCTATGTTCGGAGTGCTGAACTTCCTTGCGAAATCGTACGTGCAGCGTGGCCGGTAAACCAATAACAATGCGCGTCACCAGGCACGTTACTGTGGCCTGCCATCAAACACGAAGGTATTGTTGCTGAAACAAATGAAGGTAATTGTCAAAGTAAGAAAATAACTTATACGGACCGCGGAAATCAAATGCAGTATTGCCGATGCCGATAAAGGTCTTTGACGATGGCGGCGCAAATTATCGTCGACAAGTTTTGGTAGATGGTGATGGCGACCGTAACCTTTGTAACGGGTTGCTGTATTCTGAGCGGCCAGGCCAAAGATGCCAATAAAATTACTAGTAATAACTAAATATAGTAACACCCATTAAAAATGGTAAGCAAAAAGAATAAAAAAATAGGAATGAGAAGAAAATGGGTGGTATCGCTCAGTTCCCTCAGGCACACTGCTATCAATAACTGTGGTGCACCAGCACCATGTTGCCACCAAACCTCCAGGTGTCTCTTTGTGTCTTCAACAAGTCCCCACTTTGTGTGAACGCTAGAGCAGCAGCCAAAGTCGACGTGCGGGCCAGTGGTCAGAATTTGTGGTGTTCAAGGATCACGTGTTCAGTGGCCTGACAACGTGGCGATGGAAATGGGGATGGCGTGAAGACAGCAGCATGACCAATACCGTATGGCAGCAATGGAATCACACGGCATGATGATTCACAACATCAGAATGACGATGGCATGACAGTGGCTGAAGTCCCTTCCTTTCTGCTCATTTACTCCATGGAGGCCAGATCCTCCTCCGATCATGCGCCTTAAGGTCATGCAGGTCCCACACACTGTGGGAGTTGGTCTGAGAATTGTGCAACAAACTTGTGTGATAAACAGGACATAGCACCACCGCTGATGACAGCAGCTTAACCCTCTAAACCTTCAGACACCACAAACCTCTTGCACGAAAGCATGTGTACCATATAGAGGCTACCTGGTGCTCAGCCACGAATGTGTTGCGCAACAGCACACACCCTCAGCGAAGAAAGTCTGGCTGCCGACCACCACATAAGTGTGAAAGAGCCCCCCCCCCCCCCAAAAAAAAAAAAGCTAGTCAATTTAAAAGCTGAATGAAGATAGTTTCAGTATGTTTCAAAATTCAGCCAGTTCCTACCATGTTTCAACTTGGTTTGCAGCGATGTGGAGCTCCCTGGAGTTTGGAGCCGGAAAAGCCTGCCCCCAGCCAAAGGTGCTAGCTGCTCCTGGAGCTATCATAGTAGCCACGTGATTGAGTTTGTTGGATCTCGGTCTTGCTCCCAAGTGCTCCGAGCTGAAAAGCTGCGCTCTGAATAAACCAAGAAAATGTGTTGTGAGCGTTAAATTTCACCTAGCCAAAAATAAAACTTGTAACTTGTAAGCACTGCGAGAGCGCTTACAAGTGACCAGTCGAATGTGCCCTTTGTTTTCAGTTATTCAGTCTACCAAACTGAATAACCCTACACCAAGAATAATTCATTCTCACACTAGGTGTTCGCAAATGCAGAAATAGTCGTTACAGTGATTATTACATGTGAAACATTAATGCAAAGTCAGCAAGTGTGTATATCCCAGCTTCGAAAAAATTCACTGCAAATGCAATAGAAGTGTCAAAGAGCTTGAGCTCTTACATTCAATAACAAAATATGGTAAACAGTCGTCATTCTTTTCTTGTAAACCTTGTCCAGGGTGCCAGAAGTGGCTGCATACCCTGCCGCATGGAACACTACCGCTCCTTTGGAGAAACTGCCTCTGGACTCCAACTTTGCTTGGCTGCTGTGTGCACTGCTCGCGGCTACCGCATGGGTCATCTACATCACATTCTACAATGCCCGTGTTTTGGGCTTCCTGCTCACCAAAATCCTCAACCGTTTTGTGGGGAAAGCGTATCTCAAAATTGGTAATTACTTTTCGCTTTTGGTCTTGTATTGTAACCACAAAGAGGAAGTGTGACAATATCCTAACAATGTGGCCACTCCTGGAGATAAAATGGCACTGGTAAAATTAATCATTGTAGGCAAATGTGGCTCATTGTCTGTTATGTATATTGCATGCAGTTAGGTTATTGATGTGTGCATCAGGGATAGAAGTGCTGTGCCACACCTTCAAGCTGTTCTAGCCAATTCTCTGGTAACCACACTGCCATAATCGTACGTTGGTGCTTTTCTGGGCATTGTGAATTTTGCCATATTATCAGCAGCCCTGATTGGCTCAAAGAGCTGCTTCAAAATGCTGCCATTACAGAATTTGACCATGTCCAGAATAGCACTCCTGGGCTCCAAGGCAATTAGTTTCTGATGTGGCGTCTGAAGTGTGGGTGTTAAGTGGTGCATCGTAACTTGGCTATAGGGGAATCAGGAATGCATTGTGTATGTTTCTAATTTGCATACTATGCAGATCAGGGAAAAAAAATTTCAACTGCCGCCTTTTTTATGGGGTAGCTGTGAAGAAAAGTTGTCAGTTGAATGAATAAGTCATACTATACTGGTCTGTTCAGCGTGTAGCTCATACTGATACATTTTAGTGCTTGCTTATGTACCCTTTCAGTAAATCCGTGTCAATGGCAAACATTGTGCATGTAATGTCCCAGATCTATTTCACTCGCACACCACGTCTAGTCACCGATTTGACTGTGCGACACAGCTACAAACCACCTGCTTCTCTCATGAAACCTCTTGACCACGAATCTCAAGTTGCAACAGGGATTATAACTCAAATGAGTATTCTGCATTTTCTTCATGACCGTGTGATGCCAAATCAGACTTTTCCCGCCGCAGAACGCAAGCCAGTAATTTTAAGTTTTCCGTTTTAGTCATGGTTTTAGGCAGCTTCAGGGGTGCGACTGTTTTCACACCAAATCCGTCTAGGGGCGGTGCCTCGCCTCGATTACGTATCACCATTTTCTTTTTTTTTTCCTCTCTGTTTGGCGGCGCGGTTGGTGTGCGACGCCTCAGTTCGGACCAGCTCATTCCACGTGAGTGAAAAGTTGGCGCGCGTATCACATTCGCGACGTGATATTTTTATTTCGCTTGTGAAAGCGCAGAATGCAACGATGAGCGAGCCTCCTGAGCGACAGAAGGTGATCGAAAAGTACCTCCAAGGGTTACATCATCATGAAGACTGCTACTCCCATGGCTACCTGAAGTCAGACGATGAGCTTAAAGGGACACTAAAGGCAAATATTATTTCAACGTGGACTGTTAAAATATGATACCAGAAACCTCGAAACGCTTGTTTCGTGCCAAGAAAAGAGTTATTTTAAGAGAAAATTGTGTCTGAAGCGTCCGCGTACCTCTAACGCAATTTAAATCGCGCGCCCGAGCGAGGAGTGGTGACGTCACGGCCATATCCTGACGTTGTGCCGCCGGTGAGTAAAACGGCGCCCGCAGACGGCGCAACGGATTTTTTTTTTTTTTTGGAAAGCGCAAACGCGCGGCCAGAAACAGAGCCAAGACAGAGCCGACGGCAGTGCGAAAGCGGAAGTACTGTAGCGGAAGTAGCCACCATAGCGGAAGGTAAAGCGCGCTCCGAATTGTCAACACGGTGATCGTCGACACTCGTCGCAATGGACCAACTAGTTGACGATCCTGACAACAACACTTTGGCTTGCGATGCTGGGCTCGATTTTAGCGATTTAAGCTCCGATGAGCGTGACATGCTGCTGAGGGCTCGCGCTGCCGGCGTCGTTGCCTACTATGACGGTGGCCTCGACACCGGCTCTTCTGAGCGCGAAAGCAGCGAGGACTCCTGCAATGCGACGTCGGGCGACGAATCTGGTCACCGTCTGGACTTACCTTCGCGACTCTCAAGCTGCTTGCAAATTCAAGTGCGAGTTTAGCGAGCCAGCAACACCAGCGCAGTCATGGAGGAATTCCTCCATGAGCGCAGTACTACGCAATAACGAAACTTCTGAAACTCGAGAGCGAGCACACCGCAGAGTCGAGCGAAAACGAAACTTTTTGACGCCTGCGTCGTTATCAAGTGTAACGCCAAAAAGGTATTGTTTTCTAAGAATCTAATAGAAGTAGACAAGTAGCATTGGCTTCCGTCTTATAATCTAACGAAACAATCTTTTTAATACGAGTGGTTGAGTACTAGTGACATATTTTTTTTTTTTGAGGAGTGCCTTCGTCATCGGGTAAGTACCGGAATGTCCTTAGGGCGTCTCTTATCGTGTCCTACATTTACCTCAATTTCTCGCTTACTAAAGCTCTGTTCGTGATTATATTGACGCCTTAGAGGTTCTAGAGCATTGCCCCGTCACTTTAGCTTGACTTTTTACTTCACTTTAGTGTCCCTTTAAGCTTTTTGAGAGGTCCTTGGCTGCTGTCAACGAGAGGTATGCTGTGCGGATATCAAGAGACCTGAACAAGCCGTCTAAATGTAAGGATGTATCGACTGCTTCTTAATGTTTCGCTCTGCGCGTAGATTTATCATTGAAAAACGCAGTAGTAATTTTAACCAGGGACTCAACCCTTGCGAACTACTTGTTTTCAGTTAGACAATTGATTTATCTTGATTCGCCTTTTTGAAGATCGGGTTATCATTGTTCTGGTTACCGGTTCAGAGTTCCCCTGGCACCGATTTATTTCGGTTTGAGTGGGGTATTGTTCTGGTTGCCACGACATAACCTGATCCTCAGAAATTTTGATTAACGTAAAAAGAACTGAACTGTTATTTTTCGGTTTCAGTCATGATTAGAACCGCGCATGCAAGCTAATCGTGACTTAAAAAAATGAGTCTGCCCCTGTGCTCGTTACATAAATGCTTAAGAGCTGCGCTTGGGTGTTTGTTTTGTAAGCATCTGAGTATGTTTTTTTTTTTTTGAACATAACCCGAACTTCAATAAGGTGAATCAAGATAAATCAGTTGTCTAGTGTTGCGCACTAACCACAACTGAAAACAAGTCGTTCTGCCGGGTTGAGTCCCTGGTTAAAATCACTACTGCATTTTTCAATTATAAATCTACTCGCAGAGCGAAACATTAAAAAGCAGTCTATACATCCTTACATTTAGACGGCTTGTTCCGGTCTCTTGATGTCCGAACAGTATACCTCTCATTGACAGCAGCCAAGGACCTCTCAAAAAGCTTAAGCTCATTGTCTGACTTCAGGTAGCCATGGGAGTAGCAGTCTTAATGATGATGTAACCCTTGGAGGTACTTTTCGATCACCTTCTGTCGCTCAGGCGGCTCGCTCATCATTGCATTCCACGCTTTCACAAGCGCAACAAAACAACGCACGCCGTGAATATGATACGCGTGCCATCGTTTCGCTCGCGTGGAATGAGCTGATCCGAACTGAGGCACCGCACACCAACCGCGCCGCCAAACAGAGAGGAAAAAAAAAAAGAAAATGGTGATACGTCATCGAGGCGAGGCCACGTCATCGAGGTGAGGCCTCGCCCCTAGACGGATTTGTTGTGAAAACAGTCGCACCCCAGCTTCAGTGGCCAAATGGCAGAAACTTCACTCGCAGCAATCATGTTCATACCGCGACTTGTGCGATCGAGCCTGAAAAATTCAATAAACCATTGTTCGATGTCTAAAATAACTGTCGCTGTTGTACATTCTATGGAGCCCGTGACGGGGCCGCGAATAAATCGGAGCTTGTTTGGAAAATTGGTCTACCACTGCTTAGCCTGTGATATTAGGTGTATATGCAGAGCGAAACGCCAGTGATCTTTCTTTGGATTTCCTTGTAATAAAATATCAGTGTTTTGTTTTCCTTCAAGTCATCTGGAAAACTGATAAACATGCAGTTACCAAGTGACTTGACATGTATTTTTCTATGTGTTAATACCGGCTATCCGAGTAAAGTGTCTCCAAGAATGAAAAATAGACTGCTTTGTACCATTGGCACTCAGTCTATATTGATGGGCATTTTTCATGCTTGTTATGGGTGCTTTGTTAGTTGTGCAGGAATAATTAATTAGGTATAAATAGCTTTTATTAACCTACTTTATAGATACGGTTTCAACGCAGAAGTTGTGAAAGATGCCGAGAAATGACCAATACTGACTTTTAAAGCAACCTATTGGTGTTAGGACTTTTTTTTTTTTAATGGTGACAAAAAAACTTCCGAAAAAAAAAAAGAATATGCTGTTACAACATGTTCGCACAGCCGGCGCTGGAGCAGTCTCAAATGTAAACCTCTTCAACTACGGGCCTAGTTCATCGTATTGCGAACGAGCGGCCACACTCTTTCCCCATCGCATCAGTCACTTTCGTCGCATAGTTTTCTTCCTCATGAAACGCAAGGCCGTGGTTGGAATGTGCGCAAGAAGTGCAGCATACTAGATAACAAGGTTTACAAGTGAGACTGCTGATATCACTGGCAGAGGGGCGCATTATCACGTGGTATGTTTAAAATGTTTTTGGGCTCTTTTTTTTTGTTGAAAAAGAAGACCATACAATACCTACATTACTTTAAACACTGTTATCCGTAATTTCTTGACATCCTCACAACCTTTGCATTGACACATTATCGATTAAGTTAGTAGAACTTAGCTAATTAAAATTTAATATAATTTGCTCATCTTTTGTACAGAAAACACCTATGAATAGTGTGAACAGCACCACCAACATACAGGTAGAGTGAGCTTGGTTCTTCTAAAGCCCTATGTTATTTTTAATTTTTGGCTACATTTAGCTGGCACAGACAATATTTAACTTAATACTGTTCTGCTAAGTCAAGCACTGGTTTTTAATCTGCCTGTATTTTGCTCGTGCTGCGCTTTATGAAGCTGCTCCAAAATTCCTGCTCCGAAGTGGCAAACTTGCTGGCTACTCCAAAACACTTCCTTGCCTTGTGTAAGCCCTCCTGGGTGAGAGCAACGCTTTTGGGCTGCTACAAAGCAAAACTAGTTGCACTTTTAAAAACATGGGGGACAGAGAAAGAGCCATTGGCTGAGGTTGCTGTGGTTTCTAATACGTCGCCCAAAATAATAGCGTGGCGTAGTTGCGCAGGGTTTTCTGCCTAGCTCAATGGAAAGCCTTCTCAGCTGGCCACACATTAAGCCACTTTCCAGGAGTGTGACAGTGCCACAAAGCACTCTGTAACATTATTATTATTATATTGCTCCCTTTCACTCGCAGCACACACATTGTGTGCATGCATATTTATTTCTGCATTATGAGTAATCTTTTCAATACAATGCACAATATTAAATGACATCAACAGGGTTAATGCTTGCGACATAATGTGAAGAAAGTCTAGGAGAAAATTGCTCATGCAAGATTGATATGTTTGTTGCATTTGCAAGTAAAAAGGTGTTTTCTCTCTTGCAGTATAGACCAGACTTTTTTTACTCTCACGTCTGCATTCAGAGCAAGCGTGCTTACTCACTACCCCATTCACTATCTGTTGGTGTGGCTTGTGTAGCGACTGTGAGTGTGATGGTTATGCAGTTGACAACAAAGCCATAAGAAGCGAACACTGGTAGCAAGCATGCAATAAAAAGCAGGCTGAGCACTATCTCAGCTGTTGTTTCTGCCAGAGGCCCTGGGGGTCCAAAGATGGCTGCCGTCTAAATGTGTTGCAAATTATGGGCTGTATTATTGCGCTCAGCTTTCAGGTATTCTAGGGTGGTTCTTATGAAGTTGAACTGTTGGTAATTTAAAAACTACAGATTTGCAAGTGCTCAAATTTTTTATAGACATAAATTGCATACACTGGGAGTGAATCACATTCAGCCTTGTTCATTAGGATTTTCACACAATCTTGTACTTTTTAAAAGCTTTTTCTATGATTATTTAACCACTTTTAAAAAAGTTGGGTCAGAGTGGAAGATGGCGGGACCAAAGACGTGGTACATTGTAGACCGCTTACAACGTAAGTCGTGGGAGTTGTAAAATTCCGAGCTATAGTGGTACCGGGTTATAACCAAAGCATGCTTTTTTTTGGCTTTTGCTTATGCCAAATGGGCACCCCACCTTTCAAACACAATTTATTACATATTTCATCAAAACACACATGCAACACAATCGCAATACAGCACAGAAACCAAGTTCTCCCGACAAGTGCGGCATCAGAAGAAGAACGCTGTCATTTTCGTCTGAAGACTGGTCTCCGCGCGCACGCCCACACTCCCACCCCTTAAAAAAAAAAAAAAGAAGTAACAAAAAAATGCTGTATGCTGCTGTATGCCGTATGCTGTATGTGCGAGTGAAAGCGCGCGAAGGACGCATGCTTTCACGGAGAGCGAACTTACGGCGGAGAGCAAACGCGACGACTCTCATTGTGCGGAAGGCCGTGGGGGATGCGAGCGAGGGAGGGGAGGCGACGTTTAGCTGCGGCACTCAATGCGTATCTTGCGACTGGGCGCAAGGGGAACTGGCGACTCAACCTCCCACACGAAAGGAGGAAAGCGCGAAGGCAGCACGGGAGAGAGGGGGCGCGGCTTTTACTTGGCAAGCCATGGTGTACTTTTACTTTGCACGGCTGAGGGCTGTCGCGTGCACCGCATCTTGAAAGCGATCTCCACACGGTTCTGAACTTTGTATGCGCTGTGCTTTTGTCGCTTTGTTTCCATTGAAGCGATAGACCACAAGAACCTTTGGTCGCTGCTCCTGCCGCGTTTGCTCACGCCAATGCTTTTAGAGTGCTTGTCTGCAGTCATCGAGTGCGATCTATTCATGTTTGCTTGTGCGCACTGACACCACGCTTGTTAATTCAGTCAGTAAGCGGATGTGTCCAAGTTTATGCAGGCGATAAAACTACTATCTTTACTCCGTATACTCTACTAGTAAATTTGCTATCGCAATTGATGCTTCTTTTGGGGGAAACTGTGACTTTTTGTTTCGCTTTTCGCCGCTGGTCTCCACGCGCGCCGCGCTCACGCTCCCACTTCTCCGCGTTTGCTCGCCCGGCAACCGTGCGGGCCGTGCTCAACGCCTCCTAGAAAAGGCCGTGCTCCATGCGCCGATTTCATGGTCGCGCGCTTAAAAGAACCGCTCTATAACCGGCATTCTGCTTCGCGCGCCTACGCAATAAACGGTCCACCTATACATTGAGTTCTATGGGAGACATATCGGTGGTCGAAAAAACCCACGCTATAACCGGTCCCGCGCTAAAAGCGGTTACGTTATAAGTGGTCTGCACTGTAAAAAGATTGCAACATGAGCTATATTTGCCGTGAACTAATAGCGCATTGTACATGGTTGCCCTGCTTTTAAAGCTGCAAATGAAACACTTGTAGGTAGATGTTTGGTGACACTATCTTGACCTCTGCTGTCGGACCTGCAGCACTTAACAGGAGTCTCACATGTAATATAAGGAGTTTTTTTACTCATTTGAGTGCATCGAATTCGCTTCTTGTAGTTATTTTTTGGCTAGCTACAGTTACCTGGCATAACTTTTTTTTCTTGTTATGGGCCGCTCAAAAAAGCAGTCAACACTTGGTCGAGCAAGGAATGTTGCTGGAGCCAATGTTTCGACTAGGGGACTTGTCAGAGCAGCTACTGCTTTTCGGGCATGTGAATGAATTGCGTATTTTACAGCTCATCATTCAGATTCCTACTGTGTATGGATTTAAATTTTGAGGACATTTCGAACTCTCAGAACTCTTAAACATAATGTCAAAGGATGCATCCTTGTGCCATATTTTCCAGACTATAGTCTGTGGACTATACCACTTTAAAAGCTGAAATATTGCAGGCTGTGGTCTATGCATGATTTTATTTTTAACATCAGAGGTGTGATTGAAGAAAACAATGCCAACCTGCGTCTGCAAGCTTTTCCTGAGGTAATGGGACTGACAACTGGCCAGAATATGTTGCGAGATGTATGGATATGTAGTGATAGAATTCAGCACGCTCTTCGCAATTTAAGTAGGAATTAGAACTTTAAATTGGCAAAGAAAGTCTAATACCAGTAAGCGGGGCGGCCTGACGGTGAAGTCTTGGGACATTGGATGTAGAATATGAGATTACTGAACCATAGCTGCTAAGTCTCCTGGGAGACTTCCGGATTTGGACAATTTTTCCCGGTTGTACGGTTGACAGAAAATCTCCCGGAAATTGCAGTTGTGTCTCGTTTCTGTCTGTGTCGAGCGCTTTCTCAGGCCACATTGGCCAAAAGAATCCAACCCAATCCTATCCAGTTGGAAGTTAATCGTGCAAAACGTTGTTAAAGTAGTATTTTGTTAACAGCAGAGCCAACGTTACTAGACTATTCTAGTAATGTTGCGCAGAGCCGCTCGTTACGCTCACGTAAGCAAAAACGCCCATGCGCCGTCCATTGGGTGCACGTTAAAGAACTGCAGGTCGTTGAAATTAATCCGGAGTCTCCCATTATGGTGTACCTCATAATCAGATGGTTGTTGTGGGATGCAAGACCTGAGAATTTAATTAAATTTTAAAGAATTTTTGAAGACAAAATTAGCAACAACGAAATGCTTGAAAAAGTGTGACCTTGATGTTTAGGGGGTCATTTCATCATCAGCAGCCTATATCTATGTCCACTGCAGGACGAAGGTCTCTCCCTGCGATCTCCAGTTACCCCTGTCTTGTGCTAGCTGATTCCAACTTGCGCCTGCGAATTTCCTAACTTCATTTATCAATCTGTAAATAAATGGCTGTTCAATCTAGGTCAATCTAGGTCAATTACTCACAGGGGACCCTGATCATGAGAAAGAAATTTACAGAAGAATAAAATTGGGTCGGAGTGCATATGGCAGGCATTGCCAAATCCTGACTGGGTGCTTACCACTGTCGTTGAAAAGAAAAGTGTACAATCATTGCATTCTACCGGTGCTAACATATGAGGCAGGAACTTGGAGGTTAACAAAGAAGCTCGAGAACAAGTTAAGGACGGCACGAAGAGCGATGGAACGAAAAATGTTAGGCCTAACTTTAAGAGAGAGGAAGAGAGCGGTGTGGATCACAGAACAAACGGGAATAGCCGATATTCTAGTTGACACTAAGCGGAAAAAATGGGGCTGGGCAGGCCATGTAATGCAGAGGATGGATAACCGGTGGACCATTAGAGTTACAGAATGGATACCAAGAGAAGGGAAGCGCAGTCGAGGACTACAGAAAACTAGATGGGATGATTAAGTTAGGAAATTTGCATGCGCAAGTTGGAATCAGCTAGCGCAAGACAGGGGTAATTGGAGATCTTAAGGAGAGGCCTTCGTCCTGCAGTGGACATGAATATAGGCTGATGAGGATGATGATGCAATACATGTCAGTAGGTGGGGGGGGATGTAGCCGACTGCCCCCCCCTTGGTCGGATGATCTTGCGGATTTAGTTTCTCCGAACTTGGCAGGTATGTGAACGTAAGTTGGCTGTTATTAAGTACAGCACACTTATTGTTTGAAATTGCAGTTTGTATATCATTAGGCTTTTGCGCTTTATTCTATGCATATTACGAAGTAAAAAAATGTGCACACTAACAGGCGACGCTGCTTGCGTGGTAATGAGTGGAGCGGCAGTGCAGGCAGAGCTGTTCAGTGCATTGCGGCACATTAATGAACTGCAGGAACTTTGACTTGATAAACAAAATGTTACTTTCTTACAGCTAGAGCCGCACTTGTTATGTGCTTCCCACCAATGCTGGTGTATAATCGCTATCGTGCTTATCTGTCACTTTTTCCAACATGTTTCTTGAGCACAACTGTATCTTCAAGGAGTACTGACACCAAAATTTGAAGTTCAGATAACTTGCGAGATCGATTTAGGTGGTCACACAAACATCGTCTACAAAATATCAGCGGCGAATATAGCCTAGAACATATTTAAAATCAATTTTAAAGTACGTGCCCGCAGCCAACCGCAAAATGGAGCACCTTGCGACATTGACATCAAGTAAGGACTGTAAACAATCAAGAAAACGCTACGTCATGTGGCTACATCAAGAATTTTCGTTGTCTGCCATGCTGCTTACATGTGCTCTTCTCCTCTGTTGTTGCTTGTTCTAGCTGTTGTACTTGTAGTGGGGCGCTCTCCGTTTCGCTGCAACTGCAGTTTTTGTCGTTATCCGTCGGGATATTTCCCGCACTATCAGCATGACTGCGCTGCACTGACAACGCACGAATTGCGAGTACAGCACAATGCCGCGTACATACTGCGTCGTTGACTTCTGCAGAACATATTCAGGGTTGGGTATAGCTATGCATGGTTTTCCCCGCGATAGCATTCACTGGCAGAAGTGGACCGAGTTCATTCGCACCTCTGGACGCTTAGAGTGGACCCCGCTGAAAAACAGCCGTATCTGCTCCCGTCGCCGGCTGCAATATCCGAGTCGCTGCTCTCTAGTGGGTCAAATTGAAAGTGATGGGCCACGTCTAATATGGTGGCGACTCCCACATGCAGGAAATCATCGCCGCTGCACGACGAAAACGAGGACGACGACGACGATGATGGCGAGGATAGCGAGGATAGCGAGGACATGGCAAATCACGTGCAGGCGTAGCAGACGAACTAGCAAAACGAAGCTCGCATGCCGGCGCGCACGCTGGCTGCGCGTCAGAGCATACGTCATGGCTTTTTGCGATCACGTGCCCACTTTGTTTACAATCCCTCTTCTACCATCTCGTTGCTCTCTGAAACCGAAACTGGGACTGGTCGCTACAAAAAAGACTCCAAATAATTACCTGTCGTGCTCTGAAGTAAATGAGGTTTCGTACCGTGATTACTGGTTCATTAACTACCTATTAAAGCCATAAAAACGATATGGAAATTTTTGGTGTCAGTACTCCTTTCAGTCCAGGACTATATCTTCAGTGCAGATCAGAAAATTCTGATCTAAAATGTTCCACGGTGTCTTGTGCCCTAGTGCTGTATAATTGGACACTGGCCAGTAAGCTGTCCGTCGCACAAAAAAAACAACAACAAAAAAACGGGTACCATAAAATTTGTGTGTCAGTCTAAGTCACATCGCAAAATGAGCTCCACAATGAGCAATATTTGCAGCTCATACTGATAGGCCATGATGTGTGAAATATATGTCAAACAATATGAAACATGATACTGGCTGCTTTTCAGTGCTTGGATTGGCGAGCTCATGTGCAAAACTTCGTTTGAAAATGTGTAATGCATTTATACGTAACTTCATATATGTGCAGAACAAACGAACAGTCGAAAAGATGAAGGGCCTTCACAGCACTGTTCGAGCTCACACAAGAACGAAATATTGTGAAGGCAATCAAGGCATTCAAGAGCTGCTCTTCGAATCTGACATGCTTGGCTTGTTTTGTTCTGGCAGCCTCGATGAGAATAATTTTGACGACTTTTAAAATGGACTTCTATGTGCAGTAAAATAAAAAAACTTATTTATTGACAATAAAAGTTTTGCTTACCTGCTGTTTACTGGTTACAGACAAAATTAAAAAAAAAAAAAAACTATTTTTAGTCTGTGTGCCCATTATGTAGCGGGAGCATTAAGAAAAACTTTTTGTTTTGAGCCCAAATTGGCCCTGCAAACAATAATACAGAAAGTATGGCAATTTTTGTTTAACTAAGACACCATCAGAAACGCCATCTGTCAGCAAGAGATGCAGTGCTGGCACATTTATTGCCAGTTATCTTTTATATCAAATATTGCTTTTTTGAGGATGAATCAACTACAAGAGCAAGGGTTTGTTTATGATAGCATTGTTAGAAATCAGCCGTTATTGTAATAATGATCCGTAAATTATGTGGTCATGAAGAGATATTTTCTTTTTGAAACTATTATTTTCTTTTTGTTGCAGGATCTGTGTCTCTCTCAGTGCTCTCGGGGAAGCTGATGTTCCGAGATGTTGCATATGTCACCCCAGATTACACCATACGAGCTCAGGATGGCTGGGTGATTTTTCGCTGGTGGATTCCATATGTCAAAAAAGAATTTCCTCGCAGTATGTACAGTTTTCTGCATACTTTCATTTTCTTCCTTTCTTTCTTGCATTTTTTAAGCCATATGAATAGATTGCAGGTGCTATTTACAAATTATTGGTCTTCCTGTCTCCAAGAGGCCCCCGTTCCATAAGTCATGTTTTTTTCTAATGTGTGTGCCAACACCCCTGTGGGACCTTCTGTATCCCATGGTTGCCATATCTGGTTGCCCACATTGCTGTACTGTTAAGTAGGGGTGTGCTAATACTCTAATGTCACCAAATTGAATCGAATAGTGAACATTCGAATAATTCAATTTGCGAATCGAGTATCTACTATTCGATTTTTGGAATATCCGATATATTTGAACAGCACGAGTGACAGGTAGGCATCAGAACAACCTTTATTGGAGTCGAAGCAGTGTTCTTATAGCCACGAGGGAAAGGGAGGGTAAGGGGAAATATGCACTCATACGCTTGGTGCCCACTTGCGACTTTGCTGTGTCGCGAAATGATGAGCCTCAATAGGGCAGCTGTCAATTTTTACATTCCTCTTCCATTAGTATTGTAGACATTGTGGGGTCTGCGCTGATGCTTCAAACGTTGTAGTGGAACTTCGCCGTCATCTGCAGGAGTGGTGTCTGGTGGTGGTCCTTGTACTGGTAGCCACACTGTTGACAATACTTAGTTCTCACGAATGTCACTTCCGGTCCGCTCTGCGCTAGTGTCCGTCATTGCTGGGTACCTGCGGTGTACTCGGTTGCTCCCGCTGCATGTGTTGTTGATCCGAAATTCCTTCTCGCGTCGTGATCATGCCAATCTACATAGTTTTTGGTTGTTGCATAAGAAGTAATGCTGTCAAGAAGCCGATCTACGCAGAACCAGGCGTATATATGTCTGCACTTTTTCCCGAAAGTGACAAGAGGACAGCTCGAACTCATAGTGCTGTCGGAAAAAAGTAAATGCTCGTCGACTAGCCCGGGAACCGGGATAAATCGGAATGATTTCCACAGCCCAAAAGGCTCCTTTTCAGATTTGAGAAATGAATTCAGTGTTGGGGGTAGCACAATACAGTAAAACCCCGGTGATACGAACCCGGCTGGTACGAATTTCGGTGTGATACGAATTCGTAACATTCCCCGGCCGAAATACATTGGCCACAATAGGAAAAAAATTGGCTGTTCCGAACGTGTTGCCGCGCCGCTATGGATTATACGAACGTGTGAGCAACCGCGGCGGTGGCCAAGCCAGCAGGGCCACCGGCAGAGACAAGCCGGCACAGCGGGATCTGGGCGGGATCCATAGTCGCCAAGCAACCGACTACGTCACGTGGCTGCGCAATCTCTCATTGGTCCCCACGTCGAGTGGACCGGACCACATCACAGCCTAGCCGATGCTTAGCAAGAAATTAGACGAAGACCAATGCTGCAACGACGGCCAAAACGCTCCCTGCACTCGACTTGCTCAGGCATTCAGTGGCGTGCGAAAACATTGCCAAGATCACGTGCGCGCACTTATATGCCTTTCAGAAGGCGATCATTGACAATTTGGACAAGAAGTAAACGTCCCGTTGATACGTTTTTCAAGGAACCGCGAAAAAAAAAAGGAAAAAAAAAGCCGCAGTTTCGCCCGAAAGGTGAAGCAACAGAAATGCAGCAGCAGCAGCGAGCGAATTGACCTTTGCGCTGTCTCTCTCTTCAACACGAACTAAACGTTGAAGGCACAGCGCATACGAAGCTACTGGCACTAGGCGCACTTTGTCAACATCGCAGATCATTTTGATGATAAGGTTCGCGCGGGAGCGCACTATGCGCACGTCACAGATCGCTTTCAGGTACGGCAGTAACGGCACCCGCGTGGGTGCGTCGTATCTGCAACGTGCCGGTCGCTTGTTGCAACGCATCAGTCGCTTGTTGCAATGTACAAGCTGGCTGCACCGATAAATTTACGTGACCGCTACATTCAAACGCAACGTAACATGCCGGTACATTATAGATTGGCGAAGTATCACGGGGAACGCCCGGTTATTCTAACGCGAAAGCATTTGCGATGGTTCATTCGAACATACCGCACACCGACAATGGTCTCAGCAGTGCCAAATCACGTGGTGGCGCCTCCGACCGCCATTGCTCCGACACCGCCTGAGAGCAAAAGCTTAGGCGAGACCCCTCAACGCCGCGTGGCGTTGAGGGGTCTCGAAAGAAAGAACCGCGGCGTCACGCCAAGGTCGTCGTTTCTGCGTGGCGCAGGAACACGCGTGTACGTGCCGACGAGCCAACGCTGCGGCTGCAGCGCAGAGGGAAGCGACGGCGGAGGCCCAGTTCACCCAACGCTCGCTTCAACGCAGAAACCGAAAGTTCAGGGAGCGGGCTAAGTGGCGGCGGGAGCAGCGGACGCTCACGGTGACAGTCGAAGGTGAGGGGGCTATGAGGGTGTTGCAAGGAAGGGCGATGGGAGCCACCGAAGCGACAGAGCTGCCGAGGCCAAATCTGCTTCCCTGCCGCCCTCCTCCCTCACCTGCGACGGTCCCCACGCGCGCCCGTCACCGTGTCGCCACTTCCTCTTCACAACCACAATCTCTCTCTCTCGCTGTGCCTGCAACTGCCCGCTCCCTGCTGTTTCGTTTTCTGCCGTTATCGTGAAGCGAGCGCGGGCAGTTTCGTGGCCCTCGCTCAATATGTGCTTGCGCGCCGCGATATTTCACGAATCGCACCGTTCGTACGTCGTGCTATGGTGCACGAATATTTCTAAAATAAGTCCTTCTTTTAATTCGAACAAATTTTTGGGCCCCATTGAGTTTGAATTATCGAGATTAGACTATACATGGAAGTCAATGGGATTTAGGTCGGGACCGTGAAATCGCGACGTAGCAGCCGGGAAAACGCAGCAGCGAGGTAGGTATCAATGGGATTACACTATTAGAAATCTTTTCTGGTAAAAATAAATTCATTTTTCTTGATATTGTGTATGTTTTGTTGATATGAATTTCGGGTGATACGAATATTTCACGCGACCCCGCGAGATTCGTATCACCGAGGTTTTTGCTGTAGACTAAAAAGAGTGAGATGACCTACATGGCATGAGCGACGTGTTTGTTGTCTCATTTTCTTCGTCCCTTGCGCTGCCGCTGATGACAAATCAAAACCAATGCGAAAATTTTCTGCTCGTCAAAAAAATAAATAAAATAATATTAACTGCCTCATGTCCAGCTGCGGCAGGCATGCCCAAGCACACGGTAAGTACGGAATGTCGCCGAATGCTTACATTTTTGGGGTGCTTGTGCTTGATGAAATAAAATATTAATTTTGACATATAACAGCGCCCAAAAACGAGGAGACGTTAGCTATGTGAGGTGGTCCTACCCCGCTCGGTGCACACAGCATCCAAGTTGATGGCGCCCATTGTCCCAGTAGGTGTCGGAAGGCCGGTGCCAGGCCGCAATACCAGTCAGCCTGTAGCGGCACCCGTGGCCCGCGGCCACACGGCTCCCTGAGCCACGACTTCCGAAGTCAAAGAGATGGAAGAAGCTGTTTACATAAGAAATTCGGACCACCTACGAGGCTTCCTTACTCACTCGCTTCAGGCTTGCCAATGCTCCACGGGCGCTAAGCCTCGCTCTCCCAGGATGCAGACCACGTTGCTCTCGTACCGACAATTGTACTTCAACAAAACACTCACGAATAGGCTTAGCTAGTTGAAAAGTTCAAACACGCTGCTGCAACCGTCGCCTTGCTCAAGAAAGCACGCCGCCGACACTAGCGATCAAAATCCACGCTAGGAATACGCTTCGGTTCAAACAAAGGTTGTCTCGAACCGATCAAAACTCAAAATTATCGTCCGATGTCCCAAAATGTCCATGTTGGGCAGCCAGATGTGGGGTCCCACACATGCTCTTGGGACAAAGGAACGACAACACAGTAGTGCAAACAATCAAAAGGGCATTTATTGCACCTTTCATACACTAATACACACTAGCTGAATTACTACGAATAGAACATTCACATGGGCGCGCCACAAATCAAGAAAGTCCGACTCACCGCGACCCAAAAGCGAGCGAATATGTTCGCCCCATGCTATGACACCATCGCCTAGTCCAGGGGTTCTCAACTACGTTCATCCCAGGGAACCCTGCTAAGCTCCATAAAGTGCCAAGGAACGCCCCCCCCCCCCCCCCCCGCCGAATTAACCGAATGTCGTATTATCGCGGGTATCAAGAAAACAAGAAACAAATGCTTCGCTACGTCAACACGCTTTTATTTACTCAATGAATCGTCAAATCCTGTTTCTATTTAGCACAAGACCAGTGCGGAAGCTGAAATTCTCTTCATTGCATGACTGATTAGCGCTAGCAGCGGCGAAGGCCTCGCGACATCCTTCGCGGCGCGCGTTTTCATCTGAGACGCGCTTTGCACCAACGGGCGCACATCCCGATTATTTTTTCGCCACTCAGCTGCTCGCCAACAAATTGTCCGTCCATCGCGATGTAGCCGGTGCTTTTTATCTTCGACAGCTTTGCACTGAGTCAAAGCGAAACTACTGCTTGCCGCAACCGCTGCGGACGAAACCGCGGCCGCTATCGACTCGATCATGGACGGCGACTTTACTGTTAAGGCAGGCGGCTGACATACACACCAAGTCAAAACGAAACTACCGTTCGCCGCAAGAAGCGCGGACGAAACCGCGGCCGCTATCGACGCGATCATGGACGGCGACTTTACTGTTAAGGCAGGCGGCTGACACACGCACCAAGGCAAAACGAAACTACAATTCGCTGCAAGCAGTGCGGACAAAACTGCGGTCGCTACCGACGCTGCCATGGGAGGCGACGACGCAGTTGTGAAGGCACGCAGCCCACGCGCGCATCGAGTGAAAACGAAACTACTATTTGCCGCAACCGCTGCGGACGAAACTGCGGTGGTTATCGACGCGATCAGAGATAGCGACTACGCACTTACGGAGCTTACGGAGGCACGCGGCTAGCCGCCAACGCGGTGTTACGCGCGGCGATAAACGCAAGAATAAAGGCTTTAAAGGCACAATTAGGCACGAAGCGCTTCGGCGTTGCTGTCAGTCACGTGCCGCGTACGATTGTCGCTGAGGGCCACGGCGATGCGGACTGCGCCGCTTCGTTTCGGTTGGACGCTACGCCGTTATTGCTCTTCTGCGGCGCGCATTTGCGGTGCTCCGCGTTTTTTTTTTTTTTTTATTATTCCGCCAACGTATACGTCAGTGCGCACGCTATCGGCACCTACCCTATCTACAAATAGGAGAAAGGCGGCAAGCTACGGCCTCCGAGATTCAAGTGCGAAAGCTTAGGCGCGCTGCCCGTTCTCAGAGGTTGGGTGGCTAAAAGCTGCTTGCGTATTTATTGCGCAGTTCGCGCGTTGCTGTTACGCGCTGTGATGTGCTTTTTGACACTCGGATTTGGGTAATGGAGGTTCTTTGGATCAAGCGCACCTCGTGTTCGTCGTTTTAGACACTTGTCGAGAGCGGGACCAGGGAAAATTTATCAGTGGCTCGCGGAACCCCGAGCAGGGGCCTGCGGAACCCGTAGGTTCCGCGGAACCCACTTTGAGAACCCATGGCCTAGTCGTTCTCGTGTACGGTCACGTGAATGGTGGCGAATTCGAATGATCAGTGTTCGTCCATACCGTTGTCCTGCTCCTCAGCCTTCTCGGGACGGTCTCGTGAAGCGGGCCGGCGCACGCGCGGACAGTTCGTGCGTAGTGCTCGCCGACCCCCAAGCCAAGAGGAAGCGCCTTCGTCTTTTTGCGCCCAAGTAACCCAAGGAGGTTGAAAAAAAACTGCTGGAGTGTGTGGGTTCTTTTTGTCTCACAGGAGACCAACCACCGCGGGTTCGAGCTTAGCGAGCCACAGGGCCGCGTCAGCCGTCGCCTCCAGCACCGCTCGCGCGCGAGCTCAGAGGCCGCAAGGGGCTACCGAGCGACGCACGCAAAAACACAGTAAAGCCCTGAGTTGACGGAAACCGTTTACTGAAACCGTCGGCACCAGCACTGCACAAACGCCCGCACGGCGCGGAGCCAAAGGGGTCCCGCACCAGGGCGAAAATACAATAACAGGCGCCTATAGCACGTCGCGGTGAGAGCACAGGCTCAAGCTGGGACACGTCGCTAGGAAAAGTCCCGGCGGCTATGCTACTTGCTCTGGCGATAACCAGTGGGTCAACTCGCGATAGCACGGGCAATATCCTTCGGCTTAGGCTTTCGGCAAGTGCGGCTCGGCGGGGTGCGACCTCGCGCGAGCACTAATGGCACCGCTCGTCGGCTTAGCATCGGGAAAGGATCAGCAGAAAGTACGCGCTCCCTGCACGGGCAAAGGCACCGTACGCGAGCTCCAGTTCTAGTCACAAAGGTGTCGGCGGACGAGAGGAAAGCATGAACGTACCGTGCGCTGGTCCCGGAGAGAAGTCCCGAGGCATGCTCCGCCGCTAGCAGGCGAAAACCGGCCGCCTCGTGACGTCAGCGCCCCGCCCTCAGCGCAACCGCCGTGTGCGCAGCGCAACCGCGGGAACCGGTTACGCGGAGGACGGGGAAGTCCGGGGGACGAGGAAAACCGGGGGACGGCAGAACAGGTGTTAGCCCGCGCATTGACGCCGGCGCAACCCTCAATCCCCACATCCTCCTCTCCTTAAATGCCCCCCTACCAGCCTGGCGAAAGAGCTAGTAGGGGCTTATGCACCAAAGACAATTGAGTCTTTCATGCACAAGACAAGCTAAATGCTAACCTCAGCCCAGCAAGTACTCTTAAAACACCGCGTTCCGACACATATATATATATATAAAAAAATACTTTCATGTACTACAATAACAATAATTGTATACAAGGATTGTGGAAAAAAAAATTAAACTGCTACGCTCTATAATACAAAAAAAAAATGCCGCGAGAGGGGGAAGAGACATTAACAAAACTAGTCGGCCGCACATTGGACAGTGTCCAATGTGCGAAGGGGAAAGGGCGCGTAAAGTTCTGTGGCTAGGGGCGGTGGCTGAAGACGTAGGAGTGTCGAGGGCAGTCTTGACTGTAGGAACGGGCTCACCTTTGGTAGATCTGAGTTGTTGCTTTCGTGGTGGTGGCAGTCCCGAACTCCAGCCGGATGGGGCAGGACACTGCCGGGTCAGCTGGCTACGCCGCCAGAGCCAAGATGAAAGGGGCAGCCACGGTTCCACAACCGTGGCTGCAAGGCGTTGATACGGTGGCGGCGACTGCAGAGAGCTGGTCTCTCGGTCTGACGTCAGAGGGTCAGTGACCCCGTCCACCTTAGTGTCCACGATGATCCAATGCAGCAGTTGGTGTGACATCTGGTTGCTTCGAAGAGCAACAGGCACCACGCACGCATGCGCGCACCCACACACGCACGCACACACTCCTTGCGGTTTTCTCCAAGCTGCGCAACACTCCCAAACACCGCCATGCTCATCGCCGTACACAACGCGCCGCGCCATAGAAGGCGCAAAGCGTCCTTCGCCCCCTCACACCGACGAGTCAATGGGACTATTGTCCCCCCCGCGCCTGATGACCGCGCGAATCAACAACCCCCTTCTCGGCAAAGAAAAAAAAGGAAAAGGACAATAAAAAAAAAAAAATTCTAAGTCTACGTACAAGAAAAAAAAAAGAAAACACGTAATGAATTAAACTAAGAGGCTGTACACGCGAAAATTAAACACACTTCCAAAAAAAGAATACACTCCGCATGCGCACTCGGAAAAAAAAAAAATGCACACTGTTAAAACGCTACATAAACAACACTTGCAATACGCTGGGCTGGGACTAGCTTCTTTTCGTGCACTGGCCGTAAAGAAGCTAGCCCACTGAGGCTATGCATTTTACTGAGGGCCTTGGGTTGCGGAAAAGTCTGTCGTCTGGTGCGAAATCACACAGGTGACCGCTTCCTCAGATTGTAGCGGTGCGTGGTCTGAATGCGGTCCGTTGCCCCGGGTGTGCCCCGTTGCTTGCGTGCAATGCCACTGGGCACTGGCGCTCATCATCGGACCGTGACGCAAAGGCCTTCAGGTCGGCGATATGGGCACTGCTGAGTTTTCCCAAAGGGGGATCCTTCAGCAAGTACGCAAGCGGAGACCAAACTTTCTCTACTCGGTACGGACCAAGCCAGCGAAGGTATGAAGTAACAGCACGTAATGAACAAGGACGAGAAAGGAACGAAGACCACAGGACAAGCGCTGACTGCCAACTGAATGTTTATTACAAGAAAACCAGCCTTTTTTATACATACTCAAAATACATGCGCACATCAAACACTCCCTAATCACAATGCCAATCTTTCTTTCTTGTCCTGTGATCTTCGTTCCTTTCTCGTCCTTGTTCATTACGCGCTGTTACTTCATACCTTCGCTCAACTATGAACCAACTAGCCCTCATCAAGTTGTTACTAATGCGGACCAAGCCACTTAGCAGCGAGCGAGGCTGAGAATCCCTTGGTCACATCGCTAAGAGCGTGGTTGCGCTTCAGGACGAGATCACCTACCTTAAATGAAAGATGGCGATGCTTCCGGTCGTATTGAGCCTTCTGCTGGGCGCTGGCCGACGCCAAACTGTCTTGCTCTACAGAGAGCCCGACAAAGCCTGTCCCGAAGTGCTGAAGCGTAAGCAGAACAGTCTGCTGGCGCCTCCTCGTCCCCGAGCTGGCATTGCATGACACTGGTCACCGGATTAGCCAACTCCCTTCCAAAATTGAGAAAGGCGGGAGAGAAACCAGTTGAGCGATTCTCGGAGGTTCGGACTGCAAACGCGAGCTCACTCAAGTGGTCTACCCAATCCTTTTGACGTTCGGCAAAGGCCGCTAACATTGGTTTAAGAGTTCTATTGAGTCTCTCCGTCAAATTGGACTGGGAATGGTAGGGCGAAGTGGTGCAGTGATTAATTCCCAGGGAACGGCATGTAGCACCAAACACCCGAGCGGTGAAATAGGACGCACTGTCCGTAATCAGTCTTTTCGGAAAGCCGAACCGACAAAACACTTCCTGTAGCCTTTCCAGCACCGCTCGCGCTGTCACTTTATGAAGCGGAAACAGTTCCACCCATTTAGAAAAATGATCGACTACCATCAGGTGTGTGAACCCCTGCTTACTCCTGGGGAAAGGCCCCATAAGATCGCAGGTGGCCACTTGTCACGGACGCTCACTGTCGATTGGTTTCATCAACCCGGGCGGCTTGCCACCCCTTGATTTCATCATTTGACAGACATGGCAGGAACGGCAATAGTGAGAAATGTCACGCTTTATGTCAGGCCAGGTCACAGTTTGGCTTAGCTTCGCAAAAACTTTAGAGCCACTCAAATGACCGGCCAAGGGTTCGTCGTGAGAACATCGCAACAGTGCGCTTCTCAGACTTTTGGGGATAACCACCTTAAACGGGTCCACAGTGTCATCATCGGTGGCTATGTATTTCAGCAGGATCCCATCATGATCCAGCAAATATAAATCCGCGGAGGACTCAGCGACACACGTCGTTTCCGGCCCTCCTGTGCCCGCCGCACTACCAGCAGCGTCTCGGCGCTCCATCTCCCTGAGACCGTCGCTCACTCCGCGACAAAACAGATCAATTTGCTGGGCCTTCAGTAGCTCTTGCCTGCTGAAAGCGATTCCAATTCTCCCAAAGGGGAGGTTGGTCTCGTCCCCACTCAGGACGGCAGCCATCGGCGTCATGGGTTCGCTTTCGAGAAGCTCCTCCGCACGCACGCTTTCCGGCACGCTGCTTGCCTGGAACGCGGAGAAACAGGTTTGCCCGCTTGCGGACTCGCCTCTCTCTCCGCTCGTTTCGCCCCCGACGCTAGCTGGCGCTAAGGCACCGGCAGCGGCTGTTGCACCTGGAGAAAAGCTCTGGGTGGACAATGGGGCATGAGATAGCGCGTCAGCTACCACGTTAGTGCTCCCCTTTCGATACTGCACAGAAAAGTCATAATGCTGTATCAGGAGAGCCCAGCGCGCCAGCCGGCCCGCAGGCTCACGGAGCCGCATCAGCCAGCTTAGCGCACTGCTGTCCGTTTGCACTACGAATTTCGTGCCATCAAGGTAGACATTGAATTTATGTAGTGCAAACACGATAGCGAGGCACTCCTTCTCCGTCACGGAATAATTCCTCTCAGCCGGTATCAAGGAGCGGCTGGCAAAGGCCAGCGGCTGCAACACGCCATCGTATTCCTGCAGGAGGACTGCTCCTAAACCCAGATCGCTCGCATCGGTCTGGACAACGAACGGTCTGGTCAGGTCGGGGAGTCTGAGCTGCGCTGTCTCCGCAATGGCGCTAGACAGTTGGCGAAAAGCCTGCTGCTGCTCAGGTCCCCATTGCCACTCGGCCGACTTACCCAAGAGCTTGGTCAAGGGCGCCTGCACTCGGGCACAGGACGGTGTGAATGACCGGTAAAAGTTGGCCATTCCCAAAAAGCGGCGAAGGCCACGTACGTCCTTGGGCGCGGGGAAATCGAGGATTGCCCGAAGTTTCTCCCGGTCCGGCTCAATGGAGCCTTCGCCCAGCGTAAACCCCAGTAACTGAACTCGGGTTTGCGCTAGTTGGGCTTTCGCAGGATTCAAAGTCATCCCGGCGGCCCACACCCTCTCGAGCACATCGGCAACATGGGCCAAGTGTTCTTCGAAGGTTCGTGAGTAAATCACGATGTCGTCGACGTAGCACATGCAGTATGACCACTTTGCTTCCCCCCGAGGACGCGGTCCATCAGTCTCTGAAAGGTCGCAGGACCGTTGCAAAGACCTAAGGGCATACGAGTAAACTCAAACAACCCTCTGTGGGACATGAACGCGGTCTTGGACCGGTCACGCGCATCCATCCGGACCTGTAGGTACCCTTTCGAGGCATCCAACGTAGTGAAGTACCTCGCACTGCCCAGGGTTCCTAGAATGGAACTAATCGTAGGAAGCGGATAGGCATCCTTACGAGTCACTCTGTTCAGATGGCGGTAGTCTACGCACAGGTGATGACTGCCATCTTTCTTAGGCACCAACACAATTGGAGACGCCCAGGTGCTGTACGAGCGGCGGATAATGTTGGCCGATAGCATCTCGTCCAGGAAACCGTCAATCACCTGCCTCTTGGCAAGACTGACGGGCCTGGGGTTACACTTCAAAAGAAGCGCGTCAACAGTTTCGATCGCGTGGCTCGCCAAATCGGTACAGCCCGGTTGATCGGTGAAAAGGTCTGCGTTGTCGCGTAAGAGTGCCGACAAACGAGCCTTCTGTGCATCATCCAAATGAGCCGCACAGGCGGACAGAGAATGTGGTGCCTCTTCGTGCCATGTCGCTCTATCCCACTGGGGATTGTGAGTCGACAAGCGCATACCGCAGGGGCTTGCTCCCCAATTCTGCGCGCGACACGGTTCGTGCCGTGCCTCTCGATCCCAAAGGGGACCATGAGCGGGCGAGCGCGAAGCTCGGGGGCTTGCCCCCGAATTCGGCGCGCGACACGATTCCGACGCCCCATCTGCACAGGCAAGATCGGACGCCGGCGGGCTGATGAACGGCTTTAGCGACGTGAACTGACCGTCGCGATAGCCGCCATTCGCAATGTCCACAACGATCCCAGTTTTAAGGAGAAAGTCCCTGCCGAGAATCACAGGAACACTGAGCCCTGGGAGATGAACGAAACGCGTGGGTCTCATTCGCTCTCCCCACCTGACAGTCAGCCTTGCGGCCACGCCTTTCGCAAGATTGAATGTCGTTCGGCAGTCCCGCAAGCGCACTGCGTGCTTTTTCAAGTGGGACAAAACCTGTTCGCCGAACAACGAAGCGCTTGCGCCCGTGTCCAGCAGCGCCGAAAATTCGCGGCCGGCAATGGTCACCGGAATAAACGGCGCGTGCGCACCAGAAACACAACCTGCTCGGTACGCCGAGGGAACAAGCAAAGGTTCGGTCACTCGTGCCTTCACGAGCGACCTGCTATCTCGTTTCCCGGCCTCACAGGAGACCGGGGCGCGGTGCAATCCCTTGCAATGTGCCCCCCTTGTTGGAAGCGAAAACAGCGTACTCCGCCGCGGTATCTTTCCCAAGGCGGAACAGCCTCAGCTCTCTGCCGGGGTCGGCTCGCCGCTTGGCCAATGGGCCGATAACGAGCGTTTCCCTCGACGATGCGCTGGGTCGAAAAGCGTCCCTGCGCATGCGTTTCGGTCGGTGGCGCAGAACAGGCTGCCCGTCTCCCGTGCGTGTAAGGGTCGAGAGCGCGCGCGCTCAGCTCCCAAACACACCCGCTTGCAGCCGCAAAGGCAGCTTGGCCGGGTTGCTGCCGTTGGGAAAAGGGCTCAGGCCCTCTCCACGCGCAGCTCGGCTCAAGGGCCTCGCTGGCGGGCGGCGTTGGGCGATAGCCGCGCGCGGCGATAATGTCACCTTGGATGCGCTTTGCCTCGGCGGCTAATTCCTCCAGATTTCGGAAGCGGTCGCCGCGCAGGTACGCCGAAAAAGTCGGATGTGCCTGCCTGATCACCCGTTCGATGCGTTCCTCGTTCGAGGCATTGGGCTCGGCGACTAAGAAAAGGTCTTGCATCGCCCGTACATACTCCTGAAGCGACTCATCAGGAGCCTGTGTACGTAGCCCAAGCTCTCGCCTACTCTCGTAGTCAGCGGGTAGGAATTCACGCAGGAATGCCGCGCGGAACTCCTAGAGGGTTGTTGCACGGTTTCCGGAAAGCCTGTACCACCTAGCCGCCGAGTCAGTGAGTGCAACAGGGACGACGCGTCCGAGTACATCCTGATCGTTCAAACCCAGAGCTCTCTGGTAGCGTGCGAGGGAGTAACAGTAGACCCTGGCACTGAGCAGGTTACCGTATCCGCTGTAGGTCGGGACTGCCAACCGTACAGCGGGGTGAGCGCATTTCGGAACAGCCGACAGCGTTTTAACTGCCCTAGAGAGCGCCTGGATCATTTCGGCGGCGTTATGCAACAGCGTCTGTGCGCCTGCTCCAAAGGGAGCCGTTGGCGCGTTAGCGGCGCGATCGAGCAAGGATGAACTGACGTCCAGCTCGATCAATGGCGCGGTTTCCACAGGGATACCGGCCGGCGCGCCGCCGTCCCCAGAGCAAAAAGGGCTCCTAGCGGGGTGCACCTGCTGTCGTTCACAGCTGCCACTTGAGGCAGCTATACGTGAATTGCTTAGGCTGCTTGCAGCCAGCGTTGACAAAACAGGCGCGTGCTCGATCGGTGTGCCACTGGGCGCCACCGAATGTACTCCAAAGGGATACGTATGAGCGTAATTCGTGGTCGCCGTGATTGAAGGATCCCCACAGGGGGCCGCGGCATACCACTGGTTTTGGCTGTTCAATTGAGAAGCAGCCAGTGTCGATACAACAGGTGTGTGCTCAATCGGTGTGCCACTGGGCGCCACCGAGTGTACACCAAAGGGAGACGTATGAGCGGAATTCGTGGTCGCCGTGATTGAAGGATCCCCATAGGGGGCCGCGGCATACCACTGGCTTTGGCTGTTCAATTGAGAAGCAGCCAACGGGCAAAAGTCGGAGAGGGCTACGGCCCCGTTTCCACGCTGCGCTCCGTTTACTCCCGAAGGAGTCAATGATCGGGAGCGCTGCGATATCGCACTCCAAAGGGAGCCGTGGCAGACGGAGCCGTGGCAGACGGAGCCGTGGCAGACGAATGTGCCCGTGTGCACTGTTCGGAGAGGGCTCTGGCCCCGTTTTCAAACAACGCTAATGCTCCAAAGGGAGCTGGTACGTAGCGCCTCGCGTTGCCGTCCCCACAGGGGGTCGTTACAAGCGAGGGTGCAGGAGTGCGCTGCTCAAGGGGGCCCTGGCCCCGTTCTCGAGCAACGCGGCGTCTTCTAGCACTAACAAAGGACAAAGGTCACTACGCCTAGCAGACATAACGCGGCGAGTCCAATTCGCTAAGGCGTATTGACTCGGCTAAGCACAGACAAAGGCTTAATGAGCCTTTGAATCCACGTTGGGCGCCAGTGTGGGTTCTTTTTGTCTCACAGGAGACCAACCACCGTGGGTTCGAGCTTAGCGAGCCACAGGGCCGCGTCAGCCGTCGCCTCCAGCACCGCTCGCGCGCGAGCTCAGAGGCCGCAAGGGGCTACCGAGCGACGCACACAAAAACACAGTAAAGCCCTGAGTTGACGGAAACCGTTTACTGAAACCGTCGGCACCAGCACTGTACAAACGCCCGCACGGCGGGGAGCCAAAGGGGTCCCGGGACGCACCAGGGCGAAAATACAATAACAGGCGCCTATAGCACGTCGCGGCGAGAGCACAGGCTCAAGCTGGGACACGCCGCTAGAAAAAGTCTCGGCGGCTATGCTACTTGCTCTGGCGATAACCAATGGGTCAACTCGCGAGAGCACGCGCAATAACCTTCGGCTTAGGCTTTCGGCAAGTGCGGCTCGGCGGGGTACGACCTCGCGCGAGCACTAATGGCACCGCTCGTCGGCTTAGCGTCGGGAAAGGATCGGCACAAAGTGCGCGCTCCCCGCACGGGCAAAGGCACCGTGCGCGAGCTCCAGTCCTAGTCACAAAGGTGTCGGCGGACGAGAGGAAAGCATGAACGTACCGTGCGCTGGTCCCGGAGAGAAGTCCCGAGGCACGCTCCGCCACTAGCAGCCGAAAACCGGCCGCCTCGTGACGTCAGCGCCCTGCCCTCAGCGCAACCGCCGCGTGAGCAGCGCCACCGCGGGAACCGGTTACGCGGAGGACGGGGAAAACCGGTGGACGGAGAAAACCGGGGGACGGCAGAACAGGTGTTAGCCCGCGCACTGACGCCGGCGCAACCCTCAATCCCCACAAGTGGCGGCACCCACTAATATTTACCAGCAGGGGTGAAGCCAGCGCTTGCCCTGACTTCACCTCTGAAAGAGTGCCACGCAGGCTGCAGTCCGCGCACACCTTAAGTGCGTTTCTTGTGCGAATATAAACGCTAGGGTAATTGTAAAATAAAAGGTCGTTGTTTCTAGCTAAAATATTATATTTGGCTAAGTGTTGATATCAAGAACTCTAAAACAATGCACCACGACATTCAGCTTTGCTCCTTAAAGCTGTGAAACAAAGGTGTTCATTTAATAGGATATTCACAGTGAAATTAGCCATCTCAAACATGAAGGAGGCGAAAATCTGGCGTTTCCTGTATTCCACTATTCCCTGATGTCTCCTCTTGCCCCGAGTAAGTTGGCGGCAGCCAGGCTTCACTTAGAAAGCAGCATTGCCACTCCAGAATTGTTTTTCAACCTCCTTGAAGTAACCCTGCCGCTAGGTGGTGTTAGCGCGCAGCACGCGCACCATCTCTCGTTACATCCATGCCAACTGCGGCCGGTGCTTAGCCACGCGGAGAAGCCGGATCGAAGGAGACGCGAGCTATGTGGGGAAAACCACATCAGGGGATGCGTGAGAGTCGAGCATCCCCACAAGACTCGTATCATCAGTGAGGACACAAGCTGTGACAACTCGCGAGAGTTGTGGAATACGCTTCGGTTCAAAGGTTGTCTCGAACCGAGCAAAACTGTCAAAATTATCGTCCGATGCCCCAAGAGGCCCCACGTTGGGCGCCAGATGTGGGGTCTCACACATGCTCTTGGGAGAAAGGAACGACAACACAGTAGTGCAAACAATCAAAAGGGCATCTATTGCACCTTTCATACACTAATACACGCTAGCCGAGTTACAATGCATAGAAAATTCACATGGGCACGCGACAAATCAAGTAAGTCCGACTCACCGCGACCGGATAGTGAGCGAATATGTTCACCCCATGCTATGACACCATCGTCTAGTCGTTCACATGTACGGTCACACGAACGGTGGCGCGTTCGAACGATCCGTGTTCATCCATACCGGTGCCCTCCTCCTAGCCACGCGAGACGGTCTCGCGAAGCGTTGATTGGCGCACGCGCGGGACGTCCGCATTGTTCACCGACCCCAACCCGGAGAGGAACATCGTTCTCCTTTTTGCGCCCGCCTAACCCCCCACCTTCAGGAGGCATTAGCAGCGCAACACTAGCGCCATCTCTCGTAATACGCTGCAACTCCGTCGCCGTAAAGCTACGCGGTGAAGCCGGATTACGGGAGCCATGCGGGGAAAACATCAGGGGACGTGTGAGAGTCGCGCATCCCCACAGACTTTGCTTCTTGTATCTAAGTCCCTTGATCCACGAACCACCACAGTAAGCTATCAGTTGTATAATGGTGCTTTCTACTTGCTCAGTTGTATAATGGTGCTTTCTACTTGCATCTTCTTATGACAGTCTCTGGGTACCGTCTCTGACAGTCTCTGAGCAGGGCACAAGGTGTTCCTCATAAAGCAGAAAGAAATATACCAATTGCAGTACGAAACATTTTCTAAAATGCTTTGTGTGAACAATATCAGTGCTCATTTTGGGTTTCCTTGCTACATAAGTGCAAATATTTCTTTTTATAAATTGGATGAAACGTACCTTTCAACTCCGCAGGACACCCTGACGAAATTTACATGTGATATTCCATCTGCAATGTGTATAGTTCGCCTCGCTCACACCGTGTACAAGCTGCGTTGCCTTAGAGCGTGCGTCTCTTGGCTATGAAACCCAAGCTATAACACTGTTTCTGTCATCTGCATTACAGAGGAAGCCAGCATTGCAGAATAAATATGTGCATCTCTCTGCTCGTACTCCTCACACATATATAAATAAATAATGCATACTGCATCAACATAACCCCCACATACATTACAACGCATCACACATTCCACACCACACCAACCGTGGTATCATGCTGTGTATATCTTGGAAAGTTAACATTCAGGGAGATTCTGTTTAATTTCTTTTTAATTAGTACTCTAAAATTTCTCACTCTAGAAGACTCTGCAATTAACATTGTCAAATGTCATTAAATTCGGACGTGTGGTAGCGCTGCTGAAAAAAAAATTGCTAGCGATTGAGTGTCATTTCTTGTGCCTGTGTGGCATAGGCATTGTTTGGAAGACATAGTGTTTAGAAACTTATTGCCAAGCAAGCTCCCTAGTGGGTAGGATTTTGGAAATAACTTAATAAATCTGAAAACAAAAAAAGCATTTGGAAATTCTTCTCTGAAGATTTTTTTACCATCAATGTTGAAGCGGTGAGCATCTCTTGATTGCTAACATTTGTTTATGCAGAACACATGGAACCAACTTTGCTTATGCCAGCTCATTTTCTTATAGAGTTGACAATGCTTCTTCTCAAGGCTCTCTTGCCCAGCATCAAAAGCATCATCGTCCGAAGTACCTGTGCAAAGACAGTAACATTGAAAGCACATGTTAAATACTTCCTGGAACTAGTGGCAACGAGAATACCTTCAAGAACTTTTTTTAACTGATGTTAATAAAAATGGACCTCGTAATCAGTGAAGCTTGGAGACGTTTTGATTAACGAAAGAAATGCCAAGGCAATTCTGGAATATGTGACAAATGACAGAACTTCTCTGGGTAGTGGTGGTAATGTTCACTCAAGTAAAGTGCACATTTCTAGTGGCGTCATCTTGCGAGAACAGGTACATCTCCAGTACCTTGCTCTTGGAAAGATGCAAGTGCATAGTGTTTGTTTGGCTGGGAACTGTTAAAGCTCTACAAGAAAATGAGAAACAAGGGAGGAACATGAGTGGAGGCCACCATTTTTTTTTGTTTGTTTTTCAAGCGTCAAATAAAGAGGACATTTTGTTCCTTGGCTCTGCTTCCTGACCTTTTATAGGCAAAAGCAGGCAATACGTTTGCATAGCAGAGCTGGTGGTCTCTCGGAGCTCTTTTTGCTGTTGTCATCGTGCCACACAGTTGGGGGATAGTTCGGGTGCTTTGCACAATGTTGCTGGCCAAGTTGGGGGCAGAGCCAGAGTAATTGTAAGAGCGTAAGTTTGGGCATGTTAGTATTTCATGACTTTTACTTTTTAGTACAGGAAAAGGGACGAGAGACAGAGGTACGACGCGGACACAGCGCTATTTACTTTTTTAGCGCATGAAAAAGGACGAGAGACAGAGGTACGACGCTGTCTCTCATCCCTTTTCGTGCGCTAAAAAGTAAAAGAGTAATTGCTTGAGCTTGCAAATTTAAATGAGAGTCCTTTTGCATGCAGTGCTGATATTGTGTGTTGCCTCTTTATGAGCGCTTTGTGAGCAGTCTTGTGTGGCCTATTTCAGCATGCGCCGATGCAGAGGCTCGTGTGTTTGTGCTCCTGAATGGCCTGGAGCTGCACATTTATAACCGGTCGCAGCTGTATGCGCGGTTGGAGCAGCTGTTTGGCTTGGAACCCAGTGTGCTGCCCAGTGGTCATGAACAACCCAAGCCTGAAGAGCCAAACAGTGCAGTGGAAGACCATCCCTGGCGAGACCTTGTCCCGGTTGTTAAGGTACTAGTAGCTAGCTTGCCTTTTTTTTTGGTGCGAGGATAGCTGGATTGGGGGAGGGGGGGGGTGGACTGTGCAGCATCAAACTCGTAGTGTAATTGTGATCCATTCTGTTCTGTGCTGAATCTTGCCCCTTTCATTTGGGTCCAACCAGAAGCACATTCATTCGTTAAAAAAGCAGAAATCGAGAGCGCCACAGTTAATAGAAAAAGGGGTGTCAAAATTCTGTTACAACCATTACTGTGCTATAGTAATACGTGAACATGACTCGGAACACTCGGCTTTGTGTAAGGGCAGGTTGAGAGCAATTAGGCTCCGGAAATAAGTGAGAGGCGCCAATCTGAGGAGGCTTTCCCAAGAACGACGTCAGGGCCCCTCCTGCAAGAGATTGCGCAACCCAGCACAACCATAGGTCGTGTGCCAAAGCTGGTTAACACTATTAACTCTTTCTGTACCGCTCCCATTGGGCATCGTTAACCCACTATCGATGGTTTGAAATGCCGCTTTCGAGACCTTCCGTGCCGCTCACTGACGCACTGCACTATTGGACGTGAAGGAAGAGAACTATATTTTAGTGTTCTAAGCAGTTCGCTTTTTTTCCCGCCAGGTAGTAATTTTTGAATGTTCTCCAAAGTTTTGCGATCGTCAAAGTAGAAAGCAAAAATGGCCTCCTCCAAGAGCGGCGCGAGCGCTTTGAGAGATTGCAGGTCTCGTGATTTTGCTGCGTCTGCGGCGGATTTTATCGATGGATTGAGCAGCAGTGAGTCTGAGGATGCCACTTTTTCACCAGTCTTTCAGAGCGACGGTGCGCAAACCAGCCCAGAACATCAGTGGCTGCAGCCCGCCACGCCCAACTGTAGTGGCTGCTGTTAAATTTTTGAAGAGGAATACATGTTCAATGAAAAATGTTGATTTTTTTGGAGATAGTGCCTATTAGATGGCAATACATCTTGTATAGCTCATAATTTTCGATAAATTTTTTTTAGTAGATACAATCGTGTCTTTATAAACTGATAAATTTTATCCCACAATCTTGACTTCGGCAATTTATATCTTCTTTATTACAGTTAAACCTGCTTATAACGAACCTCCATATAACGAATTCCTGGATATAACGAAGTTTTTCGATTCCCCGCTGTTACTTCATAGAAGCACATGTATTTGAGACCTCTACGTAACGAAGTGGCAGCGGAAGACCCCCTCGATATAACGAATTTTCCCCTCCGACCACCTAGAGATTTCGCCCCAAATTTTGTCATTTTTGCGCGAGCAGCAACCGAAAGCACCTTCTCCACTGCGATGGAATGCAAAGCGAGCGCACGTGTGCGTGCGTGCGTGCGTGTGCGAGGCGGCCCTGCATCCCTCGACCCGGCGATCTTGCCGCCGCGGGCGTGACCTTTCCCCCTCCCTTCATTCAAATCTGATCCTGCCGCTTGCTGCAGCTGGCCTAGCCCGCCAAGCCGGCACTCTCTCCTTTTCCAGCTGATGTTGACTACGCGCTGGTACACGCTGTGGCACATCAGACTCGATAAGCGTGGACACGCGCTGTCAAACGCTGGCGGTGTGTGGAAGCGCCGCTGGAGAACCGAGCGAAGTGACCTTTGTGCTGTTGTCTATCGCTTCAACGCAAACTGAGCGCCGAGAACACACAGCACGCAGAAAGCTACGAGCCGCCGACGCACCTACACTGCTAGACTCTGCCCCAACGCAGATCGCTTTCAAGATACGGCCTGCGCGACCGCGCGCCGCCCCGCTATCCCTCCCCCCTCGCTCCCTCGCCGGTGCCTCGAGCGCAGCGGAAGAAGGCGCGCTTCCTCCCTGCTTTTATTGCGCGCGCGAGATTTAGACGCGCGGTCGTCGGCTCCCCTCGCATGTTTTCACTCGCAGATACACCATACGGCGCGCGGCGACTGCGTTATCGCCGTTGGACTTTAGGGTATGACCACGCTAGCGGCAAAAACACGCAGCAAAAACGCGCGTCAGAAACGCGCGGCAAAAACGGCAGCAATCGGGGGTCTTGCGGCGTGCCGCGCAAAATGGGTTTTGTGGCAAATGCCGCGTGCCGCGAGATGAAGAACCAATCAAGAGCAACGAGGGTGACGTCACGGAGCCATCACAACCGGAACGCCGCCGGTCCGTGCCGGGTTTTCAATCGACGACCGTCGTCTCTCGCATGAAACAACGAGCGCTCGCGGTGTTGCTCGCCCGTTCAGAGAGTGCGGGAGATCTTATCGCCCTACCGCGCGGCGAGACGCGCGTGCCACGGTGGCCTCGCGGCAAGAGCAAGGCGCTGACGCGCGGCAACTTGCCGCTCGCTGCATGACGCGCGCGTTTTTTGCCGCTAGCGTGGCCGACTTGCACATCATAATTGGATTTATCCGCTCTTTCTGCGCATGCGCGAGGAGTAGTGGGTGCGAGAGAGAAATGTGGGGACTTTCGGTCCCTGAAATTTCTCTTCGCCTAGGTACTACGGGGACGAAAGTTGTTAGCGCCGTTCATCCCTAGCCTAGCTGGCAGCACAGAATCGACAGAATGCGTGCCGGCAAGGCCGTACCCTTACATACGGAATATCTGTGAGCCAAAACCAATTTTAGGGCCACAACGCGTCATGGACACTATCTTTATATAGCAAATACGGATCTCAAGGGCCATACTTTTGCTGGCGGAAACCGAAAATCCGTCATAGTTGTCGCCCCCGGCACTTTGGGCGGCCAATGCCATCGTCAAGCCACCAAGCCAAGCGACATGAAAAGTCAAAATGGCCGCTCGGGCCGGCGCGGGGTGGCAGTTCGCAATGTATGATGCGGGAACGGTCCCACAGTTGTGACGCAATGCATTGAGTTCTAAGGGAGCTGTGCCGGGACCGGTCGAAAACGACGTAACAGCCGGGAAAACGCAGCCCTCGGGAACGTAACAGCGAGGTTCTAGTGTAACACTATACGACGCTACGACGCCATCGTGACGCTCGCTCTTCGTTTCCGATGCCTCGTGCTTGTGCGAAACGATCGCGTCCACGCATCCGGTACCTGGTGTAACATTCCTAGGATGAGTGCTTCGACGAAAACGGAAAACGTGTGCGCATTACAATTGAGGGCACGTTAGAATCGAGTAAATACGGTAAACGTTTATTTTTCGAATTTTCGTGCCGAACCTGCATATAACGAAATCCTCTTTATAACGAAGTTTTCCGGGAATTTGTCAATTTCGTTATCTCCAGGTTTAACTGTACATACATCTCGTAATAAAATTTTATGCATGAGAAGTGCATTCATTCTACTTTTGAGTGCAGTAGTTCTTTCAGGAAAAAAAAAAAATCTGGCGTAACGTACAAAAAACACCTACTTTCCCCATGGTAGGGAAAGAGTTAATGGAAAGTTGCCTAGCTGCAGTATTCGGTTTTCACTTTTTGATAATATTGCAACAGTATACAAAGTATGAAAGCCTTTGTGTAGAGACTTTTCTCTTGTATTTCTGCAGTTAAGATATCAAGATATTCGGAATCTGGCACAAAAGCTTTTCAAGGTGCGAAAAATGTTTCATTGACACCAGGGAGGGAAAACATTTTGACTGAGCCATTATTTTGAGATAATAAAGTTTGAGTTAACGAGGTTGTGCTATAATATGCTATGAGTACAACTTGGCATGAGCCCAGCAAGCAAGTGCAGTCAAATGCTGTTGGGCACTTATGAACTGCACAAGACAACACTACTTGAATATGCTTTGTATCCTTGGCATCAAAATGCAGTGCGCGTGATTGGTGTTTTATCCCTTGGCATTCACAATGTGTTTAGGTTGGCACAACCATGGCAAACTCTTATGTGCTATTCTGCGAAACGCAGCATATGCAGTCCTCTATGAAGAGCACCGTGGTGAGAGGCACACAGCGTGACTCGCTGTTTTGTTCCTTTAAGAGATCCATGGATCCTTCTCCATTACACACGCACAGTTAATGTCAGATTTTTCCAACTCCCTAGGGGCCGTAAAAACGTCAGTTGACTCGTACAGTACCAAAAAATTAATACATGCCCTTTACTGCACTGGAGGGCTTAAATCTCCGCAGGCACATCCGAAATAGCTCTGAAGACCCACCAGTGCACTTATTAGCTGTATCGGGGATTGTACTGTGAGAAAATACGGTAGATGCACACATATAATTAAGGAACACATGCTGTGTCTTGTGACAATGGCCCCTTTCCACTCTTCGTCTGCTTCACCGCAATATATTGCATATGCTTGACCGTGTAACATCGCTGTATTGCTGCGATGTTGACTTTTGGGAACTGGCATTATGCAACATTATTTAGACCCCCCGTGCCAGTAGCACACCCAGAATCTCTGCCAGGGTGGGGTTGAATTTTTGTGGGGAGGGGAGCAGGCACATTGCATAATATGCAATTTTCTTATAAAGTCGTTAAAAACAACCATTAAAACAATTGTTGGCCAATCAAACAAGACAGTCAGGGTGCGTACAGGTCCTTGAAATCCTTGAAAACCCTTGAAATTGCAAAGTGCGTTTTCAAGGCCCTTGAAAGTGCTGGAATTTTTTTCCTTCCTTGAAAATCCTTAAATTTCGTGAGCACTGCACTCTGATATTGACATTGCAACCTCCTTTCTGTGGTAAATCGGCGTCGATCTGACAAGCTTCCTATTTCAGAAACAACACGCCAGCGCAAGCACACATGGTTCCGTTTTGCAGAACTGCACGGAAAAAATAAGAGGCTTCACTGCGTCAAACCGCGAACGGAGCGAGAAGCCCGTGTCGCGCTTTGGTGTTGGCTTGGGGCTGGCAGTGTTTACGCTGCTTTCCTCACCCTATCGTTCGTTTCACTCCTCGCTCGTTGGTCTGCCTTGTCTCACTTTCACTCTTGTGCGCGAGGTGAAGCTAAAAGAGCTATAGTGGAGCAACTTTACCATTGATGCTCAGTGCCTTTGGATGGAGGTTTTGTTATAATATTATTTATGATAATATAAGTGCAATAACATTACCGTATTTTCCGGTCTATAAGTCGCACCTTTGTATAAGACGCACCCCCCTCAAAACGTCAGTATTTCAAAAAAAAAAAAAAAGAAAGAACGTTATATCAGACACACCGGTGTATAAGACGCACCTGTTCTTTCTATAAGCGCTTTAAAAAAGTTACAGTGATGTTTCGCTCCGTGAACGTGCGTCACGCGCAATTAAGCGTATCATTATGGGTGCCATATATTGCTACTCCAGGCGCATTTCTGCCATTGTGCTTGTTGCGATGTTCCATATAAAGTCCATAGACGATCACATCGTCCGTGCGCGCCTTACGCTGTATGTGCGAGTGAAAGCGTGTGACAGTGAGCTGAATCGCGTACAAGGGAGGAAAGCAGAAAGGCACCCCGGGAGGGAGGGAGGGGGGGGGGGGGGGGGCTGCCTGTACCCTTGTTGCAACTGCGTAGTTTGCACAGTGGTGCGCGCCGTATCTTGACAGCGACCTGCAGATGCGATGACTTCGGGGTCGATCAACTCGCGGTAGGCCTACCGCTGCTTGCCTTGCGGCTCCATCCTTCTCGCATGGCGCTCGGAAATTTGATCACGAGAACCCAGCACCTCGATAGCGCACACAGAACCCCTAGCAATGAAGTTAACCAGCTGCTTCGCGTGGCCATAACATTGGATCCAATTTTGAAGGCAGTTTTTCCGGAAAAAAAAAAAAAAACGTACATAGGTCGCATCGTTCTATAAGACACACTGACGAAAACTTCAGGAAAAAAAAACGCGTCTTATATACAGGAAAATACGCTATGCTGAATGTTTTGGAAATGTTTGATGAACCAACCCAGCTACTACTGCAGAAGCCTGAGCAGCTGTTGTGAGTATTTGTTGTGTTAACTTTTAATATTGCGAACTTGAGAAATGATCAAGACATGCTTTACACAATTGCAATATGCATCTATTTGTTAGAATATAATGGATGTGTAGCAAGATTACACTGAATGGTTTGGAAATGTTCGATAAACTTGCCCTGTTAATAGTGGAGAAGTCAGAGTTGCTGTTGTGAGCATTCATTGTGTTTTGTGAACTTTTTTTGGTATTGTTGTGAACTCGCAAGAAGATCAAGGCTTGGCATTATTAACATCATTGGGATATATATTTATTTATTTTTATTTTAGTGCAATAGCCCTATGCTGAATATTTAGAATATTTTCTGTACTGGGGGGGGGGGGGGAGGGAATTTCAGCTGCTATTGTAAGCGTTCATTTTGTGCTGTGATCTTGAGAAGTTATCAAGGCTAGACTTTTTTATTATAATTATGATATACATTTATTTATTGTAAGTGCAATAAAACTAGTCATTTTTGGAAATGTTAGAGTAAAGAAACCCTACTTTAGATGCCGCTTCGAGTCCTTGAAAAACCTGTGACAGGTCCTGGAAAGTCCTGGAATATCCTTGAATTTTTGCCTTGGAAACCTTACGAACCCTGCTGTCGTAGTCTTCGCCCTAATAGGCAGAAGACAGAGATAGATTCTTTGGAAAAGAGAGCAAATTCGGAGTGCATGGTAACTGTATCTCGAAAGCCAGGCAAGTTGAGGTGACATACCGTAAAATTCCGAGCAAGCACCCCCACCCGTGCAAGAGCCCCCCCCCCTAAATTCACTGCCAATTTCAAATTTCCGCGCCGTTCCGGGAAAGCGCCTCCCCCCCCCCCTCCCTCCCGCTCCGCACCAACACTGGCCTGCCACATCCAGTCCACAAAATTAATGGCAAATTCGGCAAATCGCACCGGTGCGCATTGGGGCGCCCCGATGAGCCATTATCGAATCATGGTCGTACCCGGGCGTCCCAGTGGGCACACGAGAGCATCGGGGCGAACTGCAGCTGGCGGTCTGTAGTTCACGGACCGCCGGCCGTCGGCGAGATCTGCCTATCGCACTCCGCAGAGGAGTTCCCTGTGGCACAGCGACGTGACCACTCGGCGACAGAGGAGTGGTCGCGGCTACGCTCTAGCATCGCCAGCAGCTTCACTGCTGCTAATCACTCGCCACTGATATCTTCGCTAGGCCTTTTTCAGTTCACTTCGAATCTGTAGCAGACGGCGCTTCAGCACGAACCGCCGACGCTCCCAAGCAGCAATGTTTTGTTACTGCCGTTGCCGCTTTACCCTCTCCTCGCAATAATTTCAGACGATGAAGTAAACATGCTGATATTTGCGGCGCCACCAGCTGCGATGCGAGCATGGCCGAGCCGCGGTTCGCTGTCCGCCGTTGGTAGCCATGCACTGCAGCTGAGCTTCACTTGTATCGGAACTCTCATTAGTGCTAAACGTTTCACCGTGGACATATGGTTTTTAATAAAGTGAACATTACGCGTCACTTTACTCTATAGCGGACACAATTTTGCCTGGAATAGAAGCTGCATAACCAATGTTCGTGTTGCCGGTCGCGGCGACGTGCCAGTGCAGCGTCGATGCGCTCTCTCTGTAGTTCTTTCGGTGGTTTTGAGCAACGCCTCTTGAGTAATGGTGGTTTTGAGAGTGATAAAATAAATATGGCTTAATAAAGTTCATGTTCAATAAAATTTTAATGCTATTCCCACTGCGCTTTTTTTTTTTTTTTTCGGGAATATTTTGTCATGGCCATCTTGAATTTTGGTGCCGTTCCGGGATAGCGCCCCCCATAACTTTGCCGGTAATTTCGACTTGCTCGAGGGGGGGCGCTTGCTCGGAATTTTACGGTATTCCCATTATTCATAGATTCTCCAATTTCATCCTTGGACTTTCCCTGTGACTCAAATAGAAGAAAAAAACAACAACAATAGCTTGTTTTGAGTATTCCGCGATACCTCCGGGACATTCGTGACCATTATAAATGAATTGAAAAAATTTAATGTCAGACAGTTTGCCTTAGTTTACCAATACCATCTAAACAGCACTACTAATTTAAATTTCTTCACGGGAAATTGTTAAAAAATTCACTTTTTGCACAAGTTTGCGAGTGTGCAGACGATCACGCGTCTCGCATCTTAGTTGCAGTATTTGAAAGCACAAGGAAAGAAAAGGGGTCAAACTGCATGGCAACCCCTGAAAAGAGAAAATTGAATTTTTTTTCTGCCTAGAGCTGCTTCAATGGAATTCAAAGCCATCGAGCACGCACGCGGTTTGCCCTCCTTGAATTTAAGAGTGAATGAATGACGAAAATTCGACTTTAAGCCACTTCCTGAATTGTAATGACAATGTGAACAGAGCACTGAAGTACATGTTGAACTGGTAGGGCTGGACTTGTGGGTGGGGGGGGAGGTTAACTCCCCCCCCCCCCGTTGGTTTGCCACTGCGCCATGCTGTCTACTCTTAGAAGCCATCTGCAAAGATGACAAAGGCGTGCGTAGTCAGCGCCATTTCTGACAGCGGCGAACTCTGTTAATGACAAACATGGCACCGAACAGCAGGAAGATTGGTAGCCAACATAGCAGCATTTAGGCCTAACGTCGCGATGGCTACGGCTGCCCGCAGATTGCATGCAAGAGCACTGGTTCGAGGCTGTGACTTAATCAAAATGGCAGCTGTGGTGGCTTTGATTACTGGCGTTTCGGACCTGCAGTCACTGCAGAAAGTCCGTAAAATTGGACGGCGAAGGGTTTCAGCATCCGAAATTTCAGAGGCCCTTATACATTGGCCCTATAGGGTATGTGGTGGTGCCGCAGAGGTGTCTGAATTATCGGGCATCCAAGAAATCAGTTGTTGACTGTAATTTCAAATTTCTGTACCATCTCGTAGGTTCACTATGGGATGTCTGGCTTTTATGCATAGTCACGCTAAGAGTATAACAGCCATCAGCTGCTTTAAGGTTATGTGCTGAGTGCTTATAAAGGGTGGTGTATCACCTGTTTGTTTTTTTAGGCAATAGAAGTCACATAAGCGCAATACTGTCATTTCAACTGGATTACTTACACTGGCCTCAACTGGCATGTGTTTCAATGCGAGACCACACCACAATGTGTTGCTGCAAACAAGCTGGTTGTGCGGTGATACCCAGATGGCATGACTTGGTGACAGCCTGGGAATTCAGTGCAAGCTCTGCCCACAAAGCTACACGGCAGTTGCCTCTGTGTCTCCATAGCATAATTCCCAAGATGTCTCATAAAATAGTGATTGCAATGTGTAAAAATGAATAGGACAAGTGTTATTTGCTACTTCTATTTACATGCCAGTTTGCATTGTATTTGTCTGATTGTGAAAATATTTTGCCTTTGTTACTGCAAATGTTTACAGCATATATTCTCAGCCTTTGTGGTGACTGCATCCATTCTCAATGGGCTCCACCTCTCACAATATGTTCAGTCGTAGAATGCATGAACTAAACAAGAAAGCACAATTGAACAAACAAAATCCTACTTTGTAGGCAACCAGCTCAGACATGATGGCTGCACAGCACAGATCCTGTGGAGTTCCCTATCCGTAAAAGAACTGACAGCTGTCCGGATCTGATGTGTCGTGAGGTTCTCGTGGAATTGAAAAGGCCATGATTGATGGTGCCTGAATTGAAAATGCTGTTTTTTTGTACAGTGCAGTCCACTTATAACGATCTCAAGAAGAACGAAAAGTCCGATCGCAGTAACCGATCATCGCTATATCTCGACTGCTGCTAAAAACAAACAAAAAAAAAAAAGATACGAATATATTTTTGTCGTCCCGAAACCAAATTTGCCACTTGCGGTAAAAAATTGACGTTATAGAAAGTACCGCCGTGTGCATTGCGTCTAGCTCTTGCGCGAACACTGGTGGCTATAATTTAGGGTGCGTGAAATCAGTGAGCGACTCGATCGACGACATTGCACTTTGGTTGAACGTTGGGGTCGTTGTCAATGACGGGCCATTGTCAATCTCGTCGTCACTGCCACTGCTGTCATCGCCTCCGTCGCACAACTCCGCCGTCTTTCGGGACAACGATCGCCCCGGCGGAGATCTCTTCGCAGAACGAGGCAGCACTACCTTCATTTAGAAACTCCTCCATAGAAGCACCACCTATTTCATCGTCAGTAGCGATGTGCTCCCAGAGTTCGGTAATGTCAGCGGTTTCCACCGTGGTAGTTTCACCCATGAGGGTTTCGTCCTGGCGCACAAAGCCCGCTTCTTCCGTTGATCGGCATGGTCACTGCTTCTAGCCTTCATGATCGTGGCGCTCCCGGTTTTCATAATCGTCGATATCATTGACTGCGCGAGCTCATACTTGTTCGAGTCTTGCTAACTTTGCAGCTTCGTCTCGAGACACACGGCTTGACGCTTTGTTGGCGCACCTCCCGCTCCTTCCGCGGCGAACTTCTGCGCTCGCTGAGAGCGGGAGATTGTAGAGGCAGCGTAGGCCACGCAGGCGCCGCTCACTTATCACTTTCTTCCCCCCTCTCCTCTCCTCTGAACGCTCGCGCGACTGCCGCTGATGCAGACGTGAAACAGCTGGTGCCATCTTGAGCACGCTGCGCCAACTTGCGATGCTCTCCGTGGCTTTCCTTCGCAATTGGCGTGCGGGCAGGATGCGCTAGTGGTAATGGCCGCAAATACGAACTCGCGTAGGTGAACTTTCGCTCTGTCTTAGGAACAGGCAACTTAGGAATGCAACTTTCGCAATTATTCTGCATGAAAAACGCTGCCCAGAAGCAAGACTTCGATATTTATATCCGATATGCGGTGAATAATATATCGTTATATATGGTTTTTTTCTCAAAGCCCTAATGCATAAGTTGGTACTCTTAGGTCGACTCATCGTTATAACCGATATATTGTTATAGTATGTGGTATCGTGATACGTGGACTGCACTGTATGTATAATTTTGTATGTATAATGTATAATTTTTAATTGGCACAGAAAGTCATGAAAAATAGCATGTCGCAGCACTTTATGGTGAAACATTGGTGCTAGCATGTAGCTTCATCACATCCCCACAGGTTGAAGTAGGTAAGTTGGTTGTTATCAAGTGCGCCATACTATGTTGTTTAAAATTGCATTTGTTACATTTTGAAGGCATTTGTGCCTTCTTCTGTGTGCATTACGATATAAGAAAAGTTGATGCTTAAAGTAGCACTGCCTTTTCAGCAATAAGTGGAATGGCAGAACTGCAGTGCCCCTCAGTGCATGGCAGGGCGCACATGTGTTTTTGTACCTGTGTGAGTTTGAAAGTATCCCAAATTTTGTGGTCTCGCTGTGAGATATGAAATGCAAGTGCCAGACCTACCAAAAAGCATTGCTGGCATATCCTACCACTTGCTACTCGTCTATGGGAACAGGCGATGGAAAGAGGCCATCATTTACGCGCTGCCGCCTTATGCTTGCATTTGCTCTATTGTTCTTCGGGATACATGCCGTCATCAAAACATCTAACAAATGACATGCTTCGAAAATCAAAAGTGCATTACACCAACACAACCAGTGGCATCACGTGTAAAGGCATAGTTTTGTTTTTGAAAACGTGGCTTAGATAAAAGAGAAATTGGCTTGACTTATAAATGACCAAAGCAGTTAGACTGGAAACCACCAAAGCATGTTGCTATTATTCTGATAAAGAATTGTTCCACAATGTTTTCTTCATTGGATTGGACACTGGCTGGTAGGATATTGGTTGCACTAAAATATTGTCTGTCCCTTTAAAAAAAAAGGTCTGACAGTGCTCTTTCCACATTGTTGAACACTTTCTTGGTTGTCAATTCATGTGCCATAGCACAAAGGTACCAAGAGTATACGCAATGCATGGAATGGTTGTTCTACGCAAGATTGGCTGGGCATGAATGGTCGCCATTTTAAATTTTCATGAAAAGAATATATATTGGCCTTCATTCTGTAACAACATCAATCTCCTTGCCTGTGCATTCATTGCACCTTTCTGTTTTTACTTGCAATGTTGCACTGGTTTGTAAAGCGTCTTGTTTGCAGCCTCATGTGCATTCCTCTGAGATCATGGAAAATGTGATTGCATGCTTGCTTAATGTTTGTCAGCTTGCCTGAATTGCATAATGTTTGTGTGAGCTTGCCTGAATCCCCTTGTGTGTCATATGTGTAATCACAAGATTGCTAAGAAAAAAAGAAAGATGGGCACCAAAATTTTGGAGGCAGCAGCCACCATTCATAAAGTTTATGTCACCATGCTGCAGCAGAGGCTTTGCCAAGGAGTGTAGTTAATATTACCTGTGTCTTGCTGCCAGAGTGTGCACCTGGAGCAGCGATTTGATGAGCACGTATTGTCACTGTGTGTAAGAGACCTGTTGTTGCAATTCTGTCAGTTACAGTTTTATGCTTTCCTCTAGTCTTATGAATTGAGTTGTGTGCAGCAGTGTATTCATTGCAGCCAGCGTCAGTATTTTAGTGATCGTGATTATGGGTTCATTGCAGCTGGAAGTATCAACTGGCCGCTTGGTATTTGGAAATCGCCTTCTCCCGACAACGATTTCAATCCGTTTTGAAGAAGGCCATGCTACGTACAAGACGAGAGCTGCTGCATCCAGGATTGACTTGTTTCAGCACACACTTGATTGCCGGCTTGACAGTTTCAAGGCAAGTGAAGGGCTTTTGTGGTGTGTGGAGTGCGTGACACGCTGCGGTGGTTGGAGACAAACAAGAAGCAGACGACAAGGAGTGCGCGCACGGAGGCGAATTTCGTGCTGGTTGATAGACGACAACGTCGAAGACTGTCCGGCACGTGTACACGCGCCGCAAGAAATAAAAAAAAATACTCAAAACACACTCATGATATTAATAGCACACAAGTTCGGGCTGAGGTCGTGTGTGAGGGTGCGTACTAGTTCTCAGAGGATGGGAGGCGGCGAAACAATGAAAGACGTGGTGTTTGTCTCACCAAAGATCGCTGTATTGGACCGTTGGGCAGGCTACCAGAGCGCGGCAGCTCTGGCTTGGAGAGAGAAGGCAGGCGGTTGGGCGGCACGGGCAGACGGTGGCGGCGTTCTGTCCAGGCAGCTGGGTGTGGAACTCGGGCCCGTAGCCTGACTGCTCACATTCTGCCCACGGGCGCAGAAGCTTGCCCGCCTCGGGCAGCAGTTCACGATCGGGTAGAGTGGCGATGCCCAGGAACGGGCTCGCAGGAGACCCTGGTCGGATGAAGTCCTGGTGGTTCGGGTCTGGAACCTGACGGCCAGTTTTCAACTCCTGGTCCGGTGGCCGACCTTCTCCTGGCGTCGCTTCCTGGAACTCTCCCTCTCTTCTGCCAGCACGCCTCGCTTTTCTGCCGCTCTGGCCAATTTGTCATTTGCTCATTGGCCGCTTGAAGCTTCGTCTCTTGCGATTCCATGCCTTTCTCTTTTGTTTCTTCTTCTTGCGCCGCATGTTCACGTATTGCACTGTCTTCGACGTTGTCGTCTTTCAACCAGCATGGAATTCGCCTCCGCGCGCGCACTCCTTGCATGGAATTCGCCTCCGCGCGCGCACTCCTTGTAGTCTGCTTCTCGTTTGTCTCCAACCACCGCACCGTGTCGTGCACTCTACATACCACAGTGGGATAATGAAGTGGCGAATACCACCAGAAAGTACCAACATATGCTGCTTAATTCTTTCAACAAGTACCAAGCGTAAAACACATTGCAGGAGAGTCTTGAAGCAGCAGCCGTAGCTACGGTTCGGCAATCGGTGAACCGCAGAGCAAGTTTGGTCGAGGGGACTGAATGGCAAGCAGTGGCTTTTTCATGGCACGCAGCCTACTTATAGATGTTGCTGTCATTGAGGCCAGTGATGTGTGCATTTGTGGAAGCTGTGCCTTGCTGGACAAATCGATGATGCAGTGAAGGCTTTGGAAAAGCTTGTGGGGATGCGCCACTCTCACGCGTCTCCTGTAATCCGGCTTCTCCGCATGGCTAAGCACCAGCGGCGGTCGTAGTGGTTGCCACGCATTGTGAGAGATGGCGCGAGTGTCGCGATGCCAACGCCGCCGAATGGCGGGGTGACTTGGGAGAAAAAGGTCGACGGAGCTTCCTCTTTGGCTTGGGATCGGCGACCAACACGCACAAACGCTTCATGCGTGTGCCGGCCCGCTTCGCGGGACCGTCTCGCAAGGCTAAGAGCAGGACCACCCGTATGGACGAACACGGATCGTTCGAACGCGCCACCGTTCGCGTGACTGTACACGTGAACGACTAGGCGATGGTGTCACAGCATGGGGCGAACATATTCGCTCGCTATTGGGTCGTGGTGAGTCGGATTTCCTTGATTTGTGGCGCGCCCATGTGAATGTTCTATTCGTAGTAATTCGGCCAGTGTGTATTAGTGTATGAAAAGTGCAATGAATGCCCTTTTGATTGTTTGCACTACTGTGTTGTCGTTCCTTTGTCCTAAGAGTATGTGTGAGACCCCACGAGCTATGCCGGCAGTTGTGGCGGTAGTGTATCGCCACATGACTCCCCTGTGGAGTATAGAAACTGCAGTGTTATAGAAGCTTGTGAATGCACCCAACATCCAAAATGGGTGGTCTATGGTGAAGGTGGAGATGTCGAGGGTTGATGGACTACCGGAGGCGCGTTAGGTGTTGATGGTTTGTCGGAAAGAATGTATGCGGCTTTAATCTGTTTATGAAGACATGGACGTCCTTCTCTTTTATGCATATGATGAAAGTTTTCTTGTCGGAATGGGTAAACGGTGAGCTGGCTGGAAGTAAGCCTGAATGAAAGATGTTGGCTTGGAACGATGTGTTACTGGTGATGGATGAAGGACAATTATCATGCATCAGAGCCAGGCCTTGAAATAAGAGGCATCGCAGGTGGCCACGTGAGACTATGCTGAGAGGAATTCTCTGGGAATGTGCAGTTGTCCTTCGTAGGCAAGCTCTGCAGGTGTCGCTTCAATGTTGGTGTTGTAGGTGGTGCGGAGACATAGGGCTATAGCTGGGAGAGCCTCGAGCCAGGTTAAGTTGGGGTGGCACACGATGGCTGTTTCGAATTGCCAGTAAAGTGTTCGGTAATCTCTTAGGCACAAGGGAGGTAACTGTCGCGTATCACCGATCTCGGGGGTGTGCGGGTGTCATAAGAGATGGAGGTGGAAGACGCATGTCGACACAGCAAACAGATTTTTTGAATTACAACCAAACCCCGAAACTTGCAGGAAAACTCACTCAAAATAATACATAACACTCACACTAATACACCTACTTAGTAAGCACTAAACATGTCCTTATTTCCGCCTATGTTAAGTTCTTGGCGTTTACTATACATAAAGTCAGGCAGCCCTGGCCTACGTCTGCGGTGCTACAAAGAAGAGTCGTCTTACTACGCTTGTCGCACTTATTTCCCAGTCCGAAGCTTGTTGGCTGTTCTTCTAAGAAGTCGGTATTTTTGTCGATACTGTAATTGTTGTTGCCTTGCCGTCGTCCCGTCGCCTCGTTCCTCTTAGATGCCGGCGTCTTTCACTTCTTTGGTGACGTGGCACGGCATTGCCTAGGCCCACCTGGATAGGCCTAACGTCGGGATGCGTCGCAACTTCTTCGTGAGTGCCGACGTGGCGTCCCGAGGACTAACGCACGCGCTAGCCTGCCGTAGAAGAGGGATCCTCTCTGGGGTGCCCGGTCCCACTGTGAGAGGCTGCAGCCAGTACAGGAGCCTCGCTCGAACTTCGCCGATGTCGACGGCCACACCTTGGACGTTTAACGTCACGGACTCTGCTGGACCCCAAGTCTCCCGTTGCCAGAGCGTAGCTGACGATGCGACCTTCTTGGCCCAGAGCCAAGTTGATAATCCACAGACAGCACTGTTCTTCCCTTGATTACAGCTCGGGCCACGCACCTCGAGGGCTCGTGCCGTGTTGACTGCTACGTGCTTCTCGTGCTCTTCTTTTCGCGTTGCAGGCGGCCTCTTACATATGACATGGGTCCCCTTTGAGGGGGTCTTCCCCAACCCGTAGCAGCTACGTAGGGTTCGGGCGAATAAGGCAACAAGCGAGTCAACTCAACAACGTTTATTGCTGTGGGCAATAAAACACACTTGCAGAGGGAAGTTCGCTCTGTATAATAAGTAATAAAATAGGCTTGCCTCGTCGCGTGTGATAGTCACGCAAACGAGGTCACTCACGGGTTGCAGCGGGTATATCCGTAGGAGCAGGTCAGGTGTAGTGAGGTCAGAGAGGCCCGGGGGTCTCTCAGTCGAGCTCTTTTATACCTTTTTACCTTTTTGGGAGGGGAATGTCGTCCTCACCCATCGGATACTTGCCGCGAGGGTGCGCGCGTTGCGAGGGGCGTGCGAGGGGCGTGCGATAACCGGGAGAGGGCAAAGTGCCTTTCTCTCGTGTCCGCCTGGCTCCCACTGCGCACGCTTGTGACGACGCACGTACGCGGGAGAAGGTGTCCACATGGCTTCTGCCGCGTGCGCTACGTGCGCAAGTGACGGCGAGCGCCCGCAGGAGAGAAGGTGGCGGCGTGTGCTCCCCACATCCTCCTCCCCTTAAGAAGGCCCCCGTACGTTGAGGCTGGCACATAGGGACGTCCGTTTGCCTGAGTACCCGCCGAGGTTGGCGACCGCGGAAACGTCGGGCTGGTGGTGATGTACCCCTCAGCTGGCGGACACTTGATGCCGACTAGGAGGCGGCTGGTCAGCTGCACTGCTCGTGCTTGCGAGGCGGGCGGGATCGTTGTCGGGTCTTGTGGGAATCCTCGGGTCTCATAACAGCCGCACGGGCAGCGAACGTCGCGTCAAGCGCATGCGTGCCAGGGAGAGTTGGGAGAGGGGAAACTTTCCTTCCGCGGGCGGCGCGCGGGAATCGCAAGCGCTATCAGCGCCACCGGGTGGGTCACGTGAGATCCCGCTGATATCGCCCGGGTCTCTTTGGTCTCCAGCAAGCGGCGACGGCGGAAGTCTCCGCCGTCGCTCCCGTATTCCCGCACGTGGTTAGTCAACCGCGTTCTTGCCGCGGCAAATGCCACGACCGTCCGTATTCCCCCAGTTGGTAAGTCGGAAGCCCTTCTTTACCTAGTGTATTATTCTCTTCGAGGGAACTCTCAGCGATGTCAACTATAGCTAGCTGGCCTGCTCAAAGTGTTAGTTGTAGTCGTAATAAATGCTTTCCGAGTGTACACGTGGTTGTTGTCTATTGTTTCCTCGAGCTTGTACCGGACCGCGGTTGATGCGCAGGCATGCGCCAACCGCGGGGCTCGGTGTGTCGAGGCAGAGGGCCGTTGGCATCCCCCCATATCCCGACAGGGTCGAAGGTGGCTCTCAGTTCCGCGCCCCAGGTGTCAGCTGCGCTGGAGGGGGCGGTCGCCTGCCGGCCGCCGGCTAGCGGTTCGTACGGCTGCAAGGCCGGCATACGGTAATTTGTCCCTGGTTCCTCATCTACCGCTTCCATGTGCGTTTCGTTATCACTCTTGCCCAAATTCTTCAATCCTTGTGCTTCTACGAACTGTTCTGCACGAAGCGTCGGCGCTGCTCGCCGACCCCACGCCCGAGCGGAAGCGCCTTCTCCCTTTTGCGCCCATGTAACCCTGCCGTTAGGTGGCATTAGCCGCGCAACACTAGCGCCATCTCTCATAATACGCCGCAGCCACACTGACTGCCACCACCGTAAAGCCACGCAGCGAAGCCGGATTACAGGAGATAGGAGCCACGCGGGGAAAACCACATCAAGGGACGCATGAGAGTTGCGCATCCCCATATCCCCCCAACCTTGAATCACTACACATATTCCGGCGAAACGTGTCGCATGGTCTTACAATGCGTGCGTCGCGAACGAACGGTAGTACATGCAGCACTGGCCGCACCGAGGAAACGTCCACGCGTTGTCCACAGCCTCTGTGCTGCAATGTCTGTGGGCCACACCGCTGCCATCTGTTGGTGACAGGAGAAGCTCTGCGAACTCGATGGTACAACTCCAGGCCAGGATTCGGAAATGGTGCTGCAGAAGTTGGCACAAGCAAGGATCGCTCGCCCCGACGTGCCCTGTTGGCGAGAGCTGCAGTAGCCGTTGGTGACTGCTGGCTCTTTTCCCAGCATCTGAGGCTTGCGATCAGGACACAGGTGGACACCGAAGTCGCTGCGCTGAACTGGCCACAGGCCCCTCTTTCGCCTGTGGTTGCTCGATCGTAGTCCAGAGTGGCAGCACAGATGATGTGCAGGAGACGGCAAACCAGGGGTGACTCTACTCACGCTGCGTACACTCAATACACTCGACACACTAAAGTAATGCAAGGGAGAGGAATTCTACATGCGCATTGCCCACGTGGTATAATGTTCAATTTGGCTAGCAAAAAAAAAAATCAGGCGGCTACTCAGATGCTATGTTCGCGTGAACAAAGCCCGCTTTCTTGAGTCAACTGAATTAGTTAAATTCGTGCGAGGTGAACTACAATGAGGGAAGCAATGTGCGACACCTCAACACCACGATCCACCAGGTTGTGTCCCTCCACATGCGACAGGCGACTTCATAAACCCTTAGGCCTAATGAGTCGCTACCCTGACAACAACCGGCATCCAAAAAAAAAAACATCACCCAAAATGGGCACAACAGGCAGCCGCGAGGAGACGTTAGCTCTGTGAGGTTGTCCTACCCCGCTCTGTGCACACAGCATCCGAGTTGACGGCGCCCACCGTCCCTGACGGTGTCGGAGTGCATGGTGCCAGGCTGCAATACCAGACAGCCCGTAGTGGCACCCGTGGCCCATGGCCACCCGGCTCTCAGAGCTGTAACTGACCAAAGTCTAAGAGATAGAAGGGGCTATTTACATAAGAAACTCGTACCACCCATGAGGCTTCCATACTTGCTCGCTTGAGGCTTGCCAATGCTCCACGGGCGCTAAGCCTCGCTCTCCCAGCATGCAGACCACGTGGCTCTCATACCTACGTGTTGTTCAAAACACTCGTGAAAAAGCTTAGCATGTTAAAAAGTTCAAACACACTACAGCAACCGGCGCCTCGCTGAAGAAAGCACGCCGCCGACCCTAGCGATCAAAATCCACGCTAGGAATGTGCCTTGGTTCAAACAAAGGTTGTCTCGAACCGAGCGAAACTGAAAATCACGCATCACACGCATCCAATGCCCCAAGAAGCCCCATGTTGGGCGCCAGATGTGGGATTTCACACATGCTTTTGGGACAAAGGAACAACACAGTAGTGCAAACAATCAGAAGGGCATTCATTGCTCTTTTCATACACTAATGCACTGCTAGCCGAATTACTACCCATAGAACATCACATGGGCGCGCAACAAATCAGGGAAGTACAACTCACCGCGACCGGATAAAGAGCAAATATGTTCGCCCGCATGCTTAGCACCAACGGCTAGCCATTCACGTGTATGGTCATGTGAACGGTGGTGTGGCCAAGTGATCAGACTGGTGTCTGATCCATTCTGGTGTCAGAATCCATTGTCAGATGTCCATTCTGGTGTCGTGCTTCTAAGCCTTCTCGTGACGGTCCCGCAAAGCAGGTCGGCCACGCGCGAAGCATCAGCACTGATCGTCGACCCCACACCCAAGAGGAAGCACCCTCTCCCTTTTGCGCCCAAGTAACCCTGCTGTTAGCTGGCGGTCGCCACGCAACACTGGCGCCATCGCTCGTAATACCCCTCAACCACACCGACTGCCGGCACCGTAAAGCCACGCGGCGAGGCCAATCTGGGCGCATCCTGGTGCTGTATGCTTGCACGGGGACTCAACCGTGTGAGGAAGAAGCCTGGTTTGTGCCGGTAATTAGTGCTGGCAGGCTAGCTGTGTCTGCTATGTTGCTACTGGGGCAGTGGTTCCTTGAGGTTGAGCTAAGCACAGTGTGCGAACTGGGGGACAAGCGTGGGGAGGCACCTCTATCGCCATCGGCTTTCCCATCATCGCCACTTTCCAGGTGGGTAGTAGTGTAGCACAGGGGTGGCCACACCAGGCACCGCCCCATACCCCCCTCACCCCAGAAAAAAAAAGTTCTGGCTTAACCACTGCAGGTGGGTTATCGTAAGGTCAGTCTGCGCAACAGAGGGAAGCACAGAACGTGCATCACGTGATTTGAACAGTGCTCCGCACACTATCGTTAGCGCCTCGTGGGTTGACCGCGGTTGGCGTCGATGGTAAAGAGTAGGCACCGTTTAATTGTCAGGTTTGGTGTGATTTGCCACTTGTAAAAGATTCAGAAATCGGAAGAGTTGCAGCATATTCACACGATGCTCTCGCCCTCCCTTCTTTTCCATCAGCTGTCTGCGCGCTAATGTGTGCTGGCAGATGGTCAGCGTGCTATAGTCACATGGCTTTTGTGGGTTCTTGGTGTCTCACAGGAGACCAACCACTGCAGGTTCGAGCTTAGCGAGCCACAGGGCCGCGTCAGCCGTCGCCTCCAGCACCGCTCGCGCGCGAGCTCAGAGGCCGTAAGGGGCTACCGAGCGACGCACGCAAAAACACAGTAAAGCCCTGAGTTGACGGAAACCGTTTACTGAATCCGTCGGCACCAGAACTGCACAAACGCCCGCGCGGTGGGGAACTAAAGGGGTCCCGCACCAGGGCGAAAATACAATAACAGGCACCTATAGCACGTCGCTGCGAGAGCACAGGCTCAAGCTGGGACACGACGCTAGGAAAAGTCCCGGCGGCTATGCTACTTGCTCTGTCGATAACCAATGGGTCCACTCGCGAGAGCTCCGGCGAACTCCTTCGGCTTTGGCTTTCGGCAAGTGCGGCTGGGCGTGGGCACTAGGCACCGTGCGAGCACCTCGCGGGAGCACTAGGCACCGCTCATCGGCTTAGCGTCGGGAAAGGATCAGCACAAAATATGCGCTCCCCGCACGGGCAAAGGCACCGTGTGCGAGCTTCAGTCCTAGTCACAAAGGTGTCGGCAGACGAGAGGAAAGCATGTACGTACCGTGCGCTAGTCCTGGAGGTAATAGAGCCACGCTCCGTCGCTAGCAGCCGACGTGGCTGCGTAGTGATGTGAGCGCCCCGCCCTCACCGTAAACCACTGCGTGCGGAGCGCCACCGCTAAAACCGGTTGGGCGCAGAAGGGGAAAAAATGCGAGGGACAGCAGAACAGGTGAAGCCCGTGCAGTGGCGCCAGCGCCTCCCTCAATCCCCACACACTTTTGTGCCCTTATGACTATGGTGCTTCCGTGTAAATCCAAAGGCGATTTTGTGACGGGTTGCTCAACCTACAAACAGAGAGCGATGTGTGTCTACGAATCGAGCATGAGAGGCCGCTGCACGGTTCATTGCACAGATAGCGATTGTGAGCAACTTTGCTGCCATCCCGTACACTCGCTATCGTTGGTGAGGTGGTTTGTTGGTTTTCCGAGTGTTGTGCGGCTGCTGCGAAGAGATCTCCGTCGATTTGGCACCAAACTGTAACTCTAGTTGGTGATGCCCGGTGAAGCAGTGCCGATAAAGCTTAATAACCCAGGCAGTGTGGCCATGGCGAAAATTGGCTGCTGGCCGATGTAGTAATGGGCCAGAAGCCGTCACTGAATGCTAGCCGCTCATATGTTCGTACGGGTTGTCAATCAGTGATCGGTCCCAAGATCACGCAGACTAGTTATGTAGATGGCTCTTGAAGTGGCGTTAAGTTCGTCACCATGTATCCAATATGATCTACGTGGCTTTTCACATGCTTTCACACTTTCCTAAATATGTGCTGCTTTTGTTGATGTTCCCCATGCCTGCGTCACATTATCGTTTAAATATGTCCTACTAACCTGGACGAACCTTGCACCGACAGAGGCAGCCGCAGCAATCGTGGCGCTGTTCTGGGAATTACGGTGTTCAGGCGCTGTGTGATCCTCGCATTGGGTCTAAAAACAGTCGCTGTAAAGTGCGTAAAATCTATACGTAATAAGATTATGGCAATGACTGATGATATGTACTATAGACATGAACAATACATTGCAAAAGAGTGATATGACTTACAAAATATTACAGATGCAAGAATTAGCCAGAAGCATAAGTGCCTAATAAACAGAGCCCTTGCGACACAAGGGCCTGGAGGCATGTGCTATAAAAAACTATCACAGCAACATCCTCTGGAGAGAGGATGCGCTACGAACCCTTTACAGCCATGCCAGATCTAATGTTCATATAATTGACTATTCATATACCACTAACAAGCCATTACGATCGTCTTGGCGCTCTTTGGCCACACCTGGCCCTTGCGCCAATAAACCACAATAATCATCATCATCAACCTCGCATTGGGTCGAAGTTGGGGAGTGCATGCAGTAGGGCAGAAGTGCTCACAGAGACAGAGCCCATCACCGAATCAGCCGGGGCGGCCTGCTTGTGGCGTGCTTGCACTCTTTTTTCACTGAAAAGAACGAAGTGAAGCGCTCGCTTGTGTGGTATTGCGAACGAGGGGCTCCACTGAGCATGCCACATGTGACATTGCACGGGTCTCCACACTGAATATACTGAATATTTGAAAAACAAAATAGTAGGTATTCGATTTGTGAATCGAATTAGTCTAACGTTTGCTATTCGATTTTCTGAAATTCCACCCCTAGCACACCCCTAATTGTAACTTTCTGTGCTGTCATTGGAGGAGAAATATTGCAAGCAAAGCATGTTTGCTACTGGCAGCTTCTTGTGGATTGTCATAATGTCAATTTCTTCTCTCACATGAAAATTTTCTTGTCCTTAGGTCATGTTGGCTCCCAGCCCAAAGTACATAGGTGTACCTGATGAACCCCCGCGCTTCATGGGTGAAGGCTTTGTCGTGCTTCAATCAAACAGGGTTCATCTGTTCTACTATCAAGATGAAGCAGGTGGGTGTTCTGGACATGTATCAGCTAGAATGGCCTTTATGTAGGGCTGTTGAATTAAGTATTGAATCAAATTAAGAAAAGTTGATTATCAAATTTGATGCAGACTTTAATGCTAAAGAATTTTGTGCAAGATAACGAAGCTTTAAAGTAAGTCCACTTAGTTTCCCAGAGATGCTTGCATTGTGGAAGTACGGTAGAAGTGCTCCTATCAGCGTGTGTTGTTGTGTCACTGCCTTGAAGGACTCAAGTGTATCCCTCTCTGTGGGTGTCTATCTCAACGATATACTGTCAGAGTTTAGCAAGTTCGATGTGCTCACCAGACTACCAGCTGTTTTTGAGATTTGTGCACTGACAGAAATACACCAGTTCTCCATGTGTGCCATGGCCCAGCTGCCGGAGCACATCAAAAGGGAACTTTCTACTGTGCCTCTAACACCTTTCTGCTAAACATGCTCCCCAGTGAACGGATGCAGTCCAACTGGTTAACGCTTTCGTCTTGAGAAGGTGGTTTGTACTGCCTACTCAGGTTGTGCTGTTGAGAAGGTTGTGCTAAGCTGCTTTTTGCTGGGATCCTATTTCCACTGCTCACCTTTTCTCAACAGCATAGGCTTGCAGTGCAGGGCATTCTAAGGTGAACTGGCGATAAAAGTTCAACCAGCCCTAGAAGCATCTCAGTGAACCTATGTCTGCTGATGATGAGTAGTTCAATAACAGCTGAACCTTGTCATCACACAGGAGAAGACATCTGCTGTCTGCCACAGTATTGTTATTTGGTCATCTGGTATCTGGGTGTTGGCTGGATGTAGCGCTATCTCCCCAGATGTTTCAATATGTCCCTGAGATGACGTAAGTGCTCATCAAAGAGTTTAGTCGACTCTCATTAATTCAACCTCTGGTAATGTGACTTCTCACTTAATTCAAACATACTGAAAAGTTCCGGCAAGAAATCATACATTTCTATGGAAGGAAATGTTCGGACACAAGAGCAGGCTGCTTCGGTTAGTTTGACCCCAACCTCATATGCGCAGCACTTGCTAAAGCCTTGAAAACACAATAAATTCAGTAGACAGTGCTACTGCTTTTGTCTCTCTCGGGAGTTTTGTCATTGTAGAAGACGGGGTTGAGGGCTGTGGGCCACTGACTATGGCACGTTCAGCAACGCAGTAGTTCAATGCTGAGCGAGCATTTAAACATGTGGGCGCTCTTTACTGCATGCTGGCTGAGTCGTACTTCGAAAGGAGGCAGCAAAAAGACATTAAGGACTACTTCAAGCAATAAAGGAGATTTTAATTTGTTTATTTTGCCGTCATTAGTTATTCGGCTTTAGGATAATTCGATGAAATCTTGCGGTCCCGCATGGGTTGAATGAAAAGGAGACGACTATATACCATCTATGTAAGCAAGAGCATAATGCCACCTTGCCTCGCCGAAGTTGCGATCAAGCAATCTGAAAGGCAGTCCGAAAATGCCAGGTGACCCCTACAGATGAGCCCTTCAGAAGCAGCCAATCCAACTTGCTGGGTGTCTCAGCTTTCAGTCGTAGTGCATGTTGCTAAAGGCCCCTCCTTAGCTTTTTCTATAAAGATGCAGTATTGCTGGACAGTAGTCCGGTCACCCTAGTTAAAATTGTGGGGTAGGAATTTAAGAAATGGCTTTTCTGACGGCTTACATTTTTTGGAAATTTGGAAAGAGGTGTAGTGACTGCATCTCATGCTTCTCCAGGATTGGTTCCAGCTGAGCAGGAAGTGGTGCAGCTGGCTAATGGTGACCTGGTGGAACGGCGCAGTGCTCCAACGTGGGGCCTGGATGCCAAGTGTGGGCGAGGCACCAGTTTCAGCTATGGGCCATGGGCAGACCGTCAGCGGGACAAGCTGATGCAGTTCTTCTTCCCACAGGACTACCAGCCTCTAAAGCCCACGTCTCAGCCTCAAGTGGGTGAGAGGCGGCGTGCACAGTCATTTGATCTGCGCCTCAGCACCACAGCTGATGCTACCTTGGATCTGCTCTTCTCCAAGGAAAAGGTGTGTGTGTGCATCACAAATGCTTGCTCGCTGCTGCATCATTTGTCTACACTGCAAATAGTACAGTCGAACCCGTTTATAGTGATAGTTCCACAAAAAGTGGTTGGTATATGAGTAATTCGTTATGTAGGGACGTGCCCTTAAAAGCTCTAAAAAATTAACTGCACTGAAGCTGCCATCAGCAGGTACAATTCGGCAGCAATTTGGTCCAAAAAACATATTTTCAGTGTGATTTTTGTTGCTGGTGGGTTACCGCATCTAGCCACAAATATCTATTCGAAATGCCCCTCTGAAGAACGAAATGCGGCGTCGTATAGCTCTTTCAAAACAGCGCCCGGTTCTGAACACCTGTCATTTCAAACTGCAAGCTTAGGTGCCATTATTTATTTTAGAGCTTGTGATATATTTTACCACCAGCGGCACATGACTGTATTCTGCAATAGAGAGTGAATCGTTCTAGTTGGCTGTAAGCGTAAATTTTGTAAACTATTGCGGCATGTTCCCATTTTGGAAGGTCTTGGACATCATGGTCTTGGTATTGTGACTGTGTGTCAGCTACACAGGAGCCTTCGCCCTTTAAGGACGAGAAAATACCCAGAAAATGTTTATTTTCTATCTAAATGTGCAAAACACATCAAAAATAAGCATAATCAGCAAAAAGAAAAAAATATATTTTGCAGAATTTTTTTTTGGTAATAGAGGGAAAACAACAGGCAGGAAACTGGAAGTGGGCTTCACCCCAAACCACCTAAGGCTTCGTTTTCAATTTGTATAGACAGCTCTCATCATATGTGAACTATTGGAGTACATCTCATTTTGCTTTACATCACATGTGTGACACCACTGCAGTTGGATACCTTGCATCGGCCTGTCTCTTCTGACCTTGCTTTCAAAAGACATTGAGTCGCGTGCCAAGTTTCTTCCTCATCCAGTATTCCAGCTCTAAACCAACAAATGTCGCTTTCTGCCTGTCACTCAGTGTTGGCTGAAGACATTTAGCCAGAAACTTCATACTTGTAGGGTCTCACACGCGCTCTTGGGACAAAGGAACACTAATACACACTAGCCAAATTACTACCAATAGAACATTCACATGGGCGCGCCACAAATCAAGGAAGTCCGACTCACCGCGATCCTGTAGCGAGCGAATATGTTCGCCCCATGCTGTGACACCATCGCCTAGTCGTTCACGTATACGGTCACGCTAACGATGGCGCGTTCGAACTATCCGTGTTTGTCCATACCGGTGTCCTGCTCTTAGCCTCGCGAGACGGTCCCGTGAAGCGCACGCGCGGGACGTCCGCGTCGCTTCACGATCCCAACCCAAAGAGGAAGCGCCTTTGACCTTTTTTTCCCCAAGTCAGCGGCGTTAGCATCGCGACACTCGCGCCATCTCTTGCAATGCGCCGCAACCACCACGACTGCCACCGTCACTTAGCCATGCGGTGAAGCCGGATTACAGGAGACGCGTGAGAGTCGCGCATCCACACATCCCCCCAACCTTAAATCACTACACATACTCCGGCGAAACATGTCACATCGTCTATCAACGCGCGCGTCGCGAACAAAAATTAGAGCCGCAGTAGCCGTTGGTGACTGCCGGCTCTTTTCCCAGCCGCCAAGCGTTGCAAGCCGGACACAGGCGGCCGCCGAAGTCGCTGCACCAAACTGGCCACAGGCATCTCCATTGCCCGGGTTGTCTCGTTCGTAGGCCGGGGCAGCAGCGCAGACGATTTGCAGGTGACGGCAAACCAGGGGTGACTCCGCTCACGCTGCGTACATTCAACGCACTCGACAAACAGTAAAGTAGTGCAAGGGAGACGAATTCGGCATGCGCATCGCCCACGTGGTACGATGTTCAATTCGGCTAGCAAAATTTCGGGTGGCATTTCAGACGCTAAGTTCACGTGAACAAAGCTTACTTGCTTGAGTCGAACGAGTAATTTCAATTCGGTGCGAGGTTAACTAAACTGAGGGAAGCAAAGTGCGACACCTCAACACCATGGTCCACCAGGTTGTGTCCCTCCCTGTGCGACAGGCGGCTTCGTAAAGCCTTAGGCCTAATGCGTCGCTACCCTGACAACAACCGGCATCCAAAAAAAAAAAACATCACCCAAAATGGGCACAACAGGCAGCCGCGAGGAGACGTTAGCTCTGTGAGGTTGTCCTACCCCGCTCTGTGCACACAGCATCCGAGTTGACGGCGCCCACCGTCCCTGACGGTGTCGGAGTGCATGGTGCCAGGCTGCAATACCAGACAGCCCGTAGTGGCACCCGTGGCCCATGGCCACCTGGCTCTCAGAGCTGTAACTGACCAAAGTCTAAGAGATAGAAGGGGCTATTTACGTAAGAAACTCGTACCACCCATGAGGCTTCCGCACTTGCTCGCTTGAGGCTTGCCAATGCTCTACGGGCGCTAAGCCTCGCTCTCCCAGCATGCAGACTACGTGGCTCTCATACCTACGTGTTGTTCAAAACACTCGCATAAAGGCTTAGTATGTTGAAAAGTTCAAACACGCTACAGCAACCGTCGCCTTGCTCAACAAAGCACGCCATCGACGCTAGCGATCAAAATCCACGCTAGGAATACGCTTCGGTTCAAACAAAGGTTGTCTCGAACCGAGTAAAACTGTTAAAATTATTGTCCGATGCCCTAAGAGCCCCACGTTGGGCGCCAGATGTGGGGTCTCTCATGCGCTCTTGGGACAAAGGAACAACAACACAGTAGAGCAGACAATCAAAAGGGCATTTATTGCACCTTTCATACACTAATACACGCTAGCCGAATTACTACCAATAGAACATTCACATGGGCGCGCCACAGATCAAGGAAGTCCGACTCACCGCGACCCGATAGCGAGCGAATATGTTCGCCCCATGCTATGACACCATCGCCTAGTCGTTCACGTGTGCGGTCGTGCGAACGGTGGCGCGTTCGAACGATCCGTGTTCTTCCATACCGGTGCCCCGCTCCGAGCCATGCGAGACGTCTCGCGAAGCGTGGATCGGCGCACGCGCGGGACGTCCGCGTCGCTTACCGATCCCAACCCAAAGAGGAAGCTTTGACCTTTTTCTCCCAAGTCACCCCGCCGTTTGGTGGCGTTAGCATCGCGACACTCGTACCATCTCTCGCAATGCGCCGCAACCACCACGACCGCCGCCGTCACTTAGCCACGCGGTGAAGCCGGATTACAGGAGACGCGTGAGAGTCGCGCATCCCCACAACCTAACATATCGCAGTTTTCTAAGAAACTACTTCGCCATAAACATCCTTGCGTTTCCTTGCGTCCTTCTCTCTACTTCCTGTAAAACACATGCAACAATGTGAAAAGCAGGCAAACACCTTGTTTTTATAAGCAGTAGATAACACATTAAACAAAAGCAGATCAAAATTGTGCAGTGAAGTCAGCCAGTTGCATCCCTTCCTGTGAATGATAGCATCTTTTCAAGTGTGGGTGTTTCTTGCATGTCCTCAGCTCATAAAGTGTGCAGACACATCACGGAGCATAGGCCATGCCTATGTAATTGAGTTTGTAATTACACGTATTACTGCATAAACTCGTATAACCTGTGGGATTGCGCGACTCACACGTATCCCCTGATGTTGTTTTTCCCGCATGGCTCCTGTCTCCTGTAATCCGGCTTTGCCACGTAGCTTTACGGCGGCGGAGTTGCAGCGTATTACGAGAGATGGCGCTAGTGTTGTGCTGCTGACACCACCTGACGGCGGAAGGTTACGCGGGCGCAAAAGGGAGAAGGCTGTTCCTCTTCGGGTTGAGGTCGGTGAGCGATGCGGACATCCCGCGCGTGCGCCGATCCACGCTTCGCGAGACCGTCTCGCGTGGCTAGGAGCAGGACACCGATATGGACGAACACGGATTGTTCGAATATGCCACCGTTAGCGTGACCGTACACGTGAACGACTAGGCAATAATGCCATAGCATGGGGCGAACATATTCGCTCGCTATCTGGTCGCAGTGAGTCGGACTTCCTTGACTTGTCGCGCGCCCATGTGAATGTTCTATGCATAGTAATTCGGCTAGCGTGTATTAGTATATCAAAGGTGCAATAAATGCCCTTATGATTGTTTGCACTACAGTGTTGTTCGTTTGTCTCAAAAGCACGTATGAGACCTCACAAACCATATCCCATCATTACTCACCTGAGTTTGCTCCGACTCATATTCACAAGGATTCTACTCAGCCAACCTTGCTCTGAGTCACATTCACCAACATTTGTGGTTTCTTGGTGTCTCACAGGAGACCAACCACCGCGGGTCCGAGCTTAGCAAGCTACAGGGCTGTGTCAGCCGTCGCCTCCAGCACCGCTCGCGCGCGAGCTCAGAGGCCGCAAGGGGCTACCGAGCGACGCACGCCAAAAACACAGTTAAGCCCTGAGTTGACAGAAACCGTTTATTGAATCCGTCGGCACCAGCACTGCACAAACTCCCGTGCGGCGGGGAACCAAAGGGTCCCGCACCAAGGGCAAAAATACAATAACAGGCGCCTATAGCACGTCGCGGCGAGGGCACAGGCTCAAGCTGGGACATGCCGCTAGGAAATGTCCCAGCGGCTATGCTACTTGCTCTGGCGATAACCAATGGGTCCACTCGTGAAAGCTTGGGCAATGTCCTTCGGCTTAGGCTTTCGGCAAGTGCGGCTCGTCGGGGTACGACCTCGCGGGAGCACTAATGGCACCGCTCGTCGGCTTAGCGTTGGGAAAAGGATCAGCACAAAGTACGCGCTCCCCGAAGGGGAAAAGGCACCGTGCGCGAGCTCCAGTCCTAGTCACAAAGGTGTCGGCGGACGAGAGGAAAGCATGTACGTACCGTGCGCTGGTCCGGAGATAAGAGAGCCACGCTGGCGCCACTAGCTGCCGAAACGCGACTGCCGTGACGTCAGCGGCCCGCCCTCGCCGCAAACCACTGCGTGCGCAGCGCCACCGCGAGAACCGGTTAGGCGCGGGCGGGGAATGAAGGCGAGCGAGGAACGAAGGCGAGGGATGGCAGAACAGGTGAAGCCCGCGCAATGGTGCCGGCGCCTCCCTCAGTCCCCACAAATTCTACTCAGCCGAGCTTTCTCTGATTATATTCACAATGATTCTACTCAGCCAAGTTTGCTCCGACTCACATTCATCAAGGTTCTACTCAGGCGAGCTTGCTCCGACTCATATTCACCAAACTTCTACTCAGTTGAGCTTGCTCCAGGTCATATTCATAATGATTCTACTCAACCGAGCTTGCTCTGACTCATATTCACCAAAATCATACTCAGCTCAGCTAGCTCTGACTAATATTCATCAAAATTCTACTCAGCCGAGCTTGCTCCGACTCACATTTACCAAGATTATACTCATTTGAGCTTGCTCTGACTCGTATTAATCAAAATTATACTCAGCTGACCTTTCCCTGACTACCACGTGGTAATATTCATCAAAAGTTTACTCGGCGAGCTTGCTCTTACTCATATTCACCAAAATTCTACTCAGCCAGGCTTACACGAACTCAGCCTCATGGTTAGATCCATGTCTTAGTGAGCCGACGTTTTAGTGAGTTCACCGAGCTATGTATAGATTACATTATGTGACCTGTGTGGTGCACAAGCAAACATTGCATAAGAGTACGTGTTGCGTCGCATGAAATAAGGACAACTGTACACATTGCAGTTTGTTTAATAGAATTTAATTGAATGTTGTGTGAAAGGTTCCCCTCATGCCGATTCCAGCAAGTGCATTTGATCTGCATCATATTTTTTGCCAGTGCTGCTGGTTATCTTGGCCATTACTGAGTGACTACATTTTGTACATTTCAACATAAAGGTGAATAAATGACTGTGGTGTAGTATATATAAAAAAAAAAAAAAAAGATGCTTGCATGACTGCAAGTACAGCAATCGGAACATAATAGAAACGCATGCACATAATAAGATGCTCACAAATTCTAAATTCATGAACAGATGGAATCAGTTGGCCGCCACCTATTGCACACAAAAAAAGAAAAAAAAGAAAAAAAAAAAGCACAGGCTAACGCTGCAATGGGACCATGCATAATCATTCCCCTTGCCAGGTACGTGGGCCTGTAAGAGAAACACATGTGGAACCCAGCAGTTACCTCGAGGTAGCAGTTATGGATGCTGTTGCATTCGCTGCTGGCCACTCAACCACTCAAGTGTGTTCAGTGTGTACTTGGACTTAGGCACACTTTTTATTGTCTATATCTTAAAATGTAATGTAGTCTCCCCATGAGGCGAAAAATCTGGCGTGATCAAGCGATGGTACCAAAAATGGCTGACACCGCAAGTAGTAAAAACACATCAAAAATGGTCGGATTGATGTGTCACATTTCTCAGGGAGGTGTCTTTAAACAAAGTAAATTAATGGCTTTCAAAGAAAAAAAGTTTGTAAATTTGGGTCTCGGTGGGAATCGAACCCAGGCCTCTGGGGTGCTAGACGGGCACGCTTGCCCGGTGCTATGGCGGCTCAACAGTTTTGGCTTACTAAAGGTAGGCCTAGTGTGCGTGTGATTGCACACGTCACGTCGCAGCCATGTAGCTGACTAAAGGCATGGCCTAGTGCTTGCGTCATTGGGCATGTGACGGCGCAGACAAGGAGGAGGAGGTGGCGCCACATCATGAGTGTATAAAATGAGCGCACTGCCTCCCGTGCATCGTTTGCCCTTCAAATTTCATCAGTGCTGTGTCTACTGCGATGGACTTTCGACGCCACGTCATGAGTGTATAAAATGAGCGTGCTGCTTCCCGCTCGTCACTTGTTCTTCAGACTTCATCGGTGCATTTTATCAAGTCCTCTTGAGGTGGTGATGCAACGATGCAGAGTGAAAGCTTGTCTATTTCAGTCATGGGTGTTGTTTATCATACTTGTTCATTGTGCTGCATGTTGTGCATTGCTCAGTGATTGAAATGCTATACTTGGAGCGCATCGCGACCGGCACTTTTTGCGTCATCAATGAGCGCTGGGTTGATCATTGATGAGCCGAATACAGTCAAAATGCATCACAAAGACTCTTGCTTTTATAGGATGCAAAAGTGCAGTAGCACGGTGTCCCAAGCACCCACGCATGGCACAAAAAATGCTGGCAGCCACGCTCTCCGAGTATTGCATTTCAATCGCTGAGCACTTTACATTAGCTGTTCATTGCACCTTTCTGAGAATGCAAGCAAGCTTGGGTAGGGCTAAGACATCCCTGTGACGGTTGATTGGCGCAGCGCACTTTGACAGATGTCTGTTGAGGGGCAGTGCTCACCAGAGAAAGAGAGGCTCCAAGGTGGTGCATGCGTAACCAGGGGTGGTATTCTCAGACTATGACCACTTTTGTGTGCTGTAGTACACTGAGCAGTGGATGATTTGAGAAGTGATATCTCTGAAAGTCACTGTCCGAGAATACATACCCACTGTGTTAGTAGTTTGCCTGCTGGTTCTTCAGAGTGGGTGCCCACAGTAGTGCACCTGGTTCTTAGCTGTTCCATCCTTGCTTTTGTGCTTCACATGCAGGGAATCAGCATTGGTGCACATACCTAGATTGATGCACGGGAATTAAACAGAAATGCAGATCGAACTTCTGCATGCTGATCTACTTCACTCCTCAAATTAAATACTAGTCCGGTGTTTTGGTATACTCTATACAATAGCCTTTCATTTGCAATTTGCCTTACTTGGTTGAGGTATGTCTTTATTTGATGATAACATTGCAGGAGACCAATGCTGTGCACATGACGGTGAAGCAAGGCTCGTACTTAGAGCTGACCCTGCCCTGGCAAGTGGTTGAGGAAGGCTACACTACTCGAGTGACTGGTCAGCTTTTTCACTTGGAAGCCTCAACGAGTCTGCCTTTCAGAAATTTACTGGAGAGCGAGATCCTTGGTGTAAGTGTCACATGTCTTTTGTAGAACACACTTAAACAGCTGCGCTGAAAAGAATAAATACCACAAGCAGGAGTGGGACTCCTGTTCCAATTGCGCCATTTTAATACAAATGCAGATTCTTGCGTCAAACTGTGCCAAACACAGAAAATTGACCAAAATTGCGCCATACTGCGGCGGAACGGCTTCAGCATGTGTGCTCTGGCAGTGGCTGCGAACAGCGAGCGCATTCGTTCTCTGAAAAAGATTGTGGCCGTTCACATTCTGCAGACCGCGCGACGACGTTTCCCGCACAGTTTCTCCTGATTTTCGCACTTATGACACTGGACTTTTCGGCACTTCCGGCAAGTGGACGACGTGTGCGCGGCCACTCCCGGCTGCTGTCACTGCAGTCGAAATGGTAAAGGGCGGCTGTATTTAGGGTGTGCTAAGATATGGTCGAGCGGGTGGAGCGGCGCGACGCTGCGTAGCTGAGGCGCAAAACCACAAAAAGTAGGCTGAGAGCAATGCGAGCGAACTAGATATTAGGGAGGCACGCTCTGCAGCGTGTTCAGCGGGTGGCCGTCTCTGTCCCCAGGGCCAGTATACCGTAAAAATATTCCAGTCTGTTTTTATGCCCATAGGGGCGAAGCCTGAGCCATTTTGACATATTGCGAAGGCCTAATGGCGGGTTTGGGATAAAAAGTAGCATTCGCCCGAAAGGCGAAGGCCTAATGGCGGGTTTGGGATAAAAAGTAGCATTCGCCCGAAAGGCGAAGCATCGATTGTGATGGAAAATTAATAGACAGCTATACGAGATAAGGATAGTTTTATCAGTAAGCATTCGCTTTCTAACTAAATTAGCAAGCATGGTGTCACGCACACAGAAGCAAACATGAGCACACCTCACTCAATGACCACAGAAACTCTCGTTCTGAGGGCTGGAGTGAGGAAGCATGCAGCAGCAGCGAGCGAATTGACCTTCATGCTGTCTCTCCCTTCATTGTGAACTTAGCGGCGAAAACACTGCGCGCAGGAAACTATGAGCACTCATGCTCTGTCTTCATTTCAGATCGCTTTAAAGATAGAGCCTGCGCTGCTGTGCCATACGCAGCAGCCGCCTGAGAACGCCCCCCTCCCCTCTTCCCACGGTTCCTTGCGCGCGACCGAAGATGGCGCGCTTCCTTCCTGCTCACCCTCCTGGCGCTTCCTTCCTGGCCACTGGCACATACAGCATACGGCGCGTGGCGACTATGTTATCGCCCCTCGACTTTATACGGAACATCACGGTGACGATGGAGGCATAAATGCGCCTGGAATATCCATATAATTGCTATCGCAGTAACGACATTGGAATAGTTTTACGTTATACCAGCCCAGGGTTGACTATACGGCTCTCTGGGTCTGCGGTGACATGGTCACCCAGAAATTATGTTAGCGCGTTGATTGGACCGCATAATTTGTGAACATTTTCCGCTATCGTCATGAGTGTTGGCGCGAGAATATATAGTTTGATCGTAGTTCCACAGATGTTTTCTGTTTGACAGGAAAACACGCGCTGTGCCGCCGCTCAACCCACTCTTCCATATTCTAGTATGCTACAGCTGTAAGGCGTGCTTCTACTACGTGCTTTGTGTTAGTTTATTCTCTGTTTCATTGTGGTTTTTAAGTGCGCTGCCATATTCCATTATTCCACCAAAATTGAAATTTGCCGGCTCCAATATGAAATATACTCTGCTCCAACCTGCTCCAAAATGCAATTTTACTTGCTCCAAGAATGTCTCCAAGGTGACTTTGGGCGGTCCCACCCCGCGCGCAAGTTACAATCACTTTCATTATTTTAAGGGATCTGTAGCCGACAGTCGTTGTGACCATGGACATCCGCTTCAGCTGTGGAAATGCGAGGTGTACAATGTGACAAACATGGCGAAAGCTGTCGGCAAGTAGGGTGAAAGGCGGCTCAACTTAGACCTACATGTCCTATCATAAGAAATGATCATTGCTGACTGGCTCATTGACACCAAAATAGAAAACACGTCTGTTCAGACCTGTCACTGCTGCGCTATAAATGAAATCATGAGGGCCTCAATGTTCTTTACAAATTTCATGTCAGCTCCCCTAGCAGGTTCTTAGAGTGCATCATTTATCTGTGATATAATGAAATTCCATAAATTTGTGTCAATATACAAACGAGGTTAACAAATGTGGTCAATAAATAAAGGCATGCTGATGCACTTATGGCGAGCTGTCGGCGTTTGGACAACGACGACAGCAAAGTTGCTCCTCCGCAGCTCTGCGCGCTTGAGCCAAGGCACGAAGGAAGCAGACTCGGGCAAGATTGGAGGGTCTCAGGTTGTCTACGTTCGAGCCATAGTTCATTTCACGTGTTCATTTTCACAAGCGGGGGGGGGCGGCTGGGGCCCGACCAGCTTTCTGAAACCTACCCATGTATATATACAGTCAAATCTCGATAATTCAAACTGGAAGGGGTCTGAACATGTGTTCAAATTAAAAGAAGTTCGAATTAAGGAAAGGACTTATTTCTGAAGTATTAGAGCACCATAGCACGACGTACGAACCGTGCGAGTCGTGAAATATCACAGTTCACAAGCACATAGCGAGCGAGGGCCACGAAACTGCCCACGCCGGCCAACGCTCGCTTCCCGATAATGACAGAAAACGAAACTTCAGGGAGTGGGCGACGCCGGCACGGCGATGGGCGTGCGCGGGGACCATCGAAGGTGAGGGAGGAGGGCGGCAGGGAAGCGGATTTGGCCTCGGCAATGCCATCGCTTCAATGGCAGTGGCTTCGGTGGCTCCCCTCGCGCTCCATTTCAACTCCCTCGTAGCTCCCTCACCTTCGACTGTCTCCATGCGCGCCCGCCGTTGTGCTGGCGCTGCCGCTCCTGCCGGCCCGGCGCCAGCTTAGCCCGCTCCCTGAAGTTTCGTTTGCTGCCATGCTGCCATTGAAGCGAGGCAGTTTCGTTGGCCGGACTGGGCCTCCGCCGTTGCTTCCCTCTGCGTCGCTGCGTTGATTGAGACGTCGGTACGTACACGCATGTTCTGGCGCAACGCAGAAACGACGACCTTGCCGTTTGAGAGAGTGAAATTTCCGCCTCGGTTCTTCTTCTCTTTTTTTTTTCTCCGCGCGGCATTGAGGGGTCTCGCCTAAGCTTTTCGGAGCAATGCCAGTCGGAGGCGCCGCCATGTGATTTGGCGCGCTGCTGAAAGCATTGTTGGTGCGCGGTATGTTCAAATTAACCATCGCAAATGCTTTCGCATTCGAATTACCAGGCGTTTTCGCCCATTGGAATACACATAACTTTGACGGGACCACAGCGTCAGTTCGAATAAACCGGAAGTTCGAATTAAGCGCGTTCGAATTAATGAGATTCGACTGTAATGTAAAGGAGATTTATTCGATGATGACAGGTCGAGCGTTTCACCAAGCGCAGTCTCTGAGCTCGAGCATCTGCGGAGCGATGCTGTTGGCAATCCTGCTGCTTGTGGGGAGCACACGCTGCCACCTTCTCCCGCGGGCGCTCGCCCGTCGCTTGCGCACGCGGCGGTAGCCGGGCGGACACGGGAGAAATGCACTTTGCCCTCTCCCGGTTCTCGTTCGCCTCTCGCGACGCGCCCGCCCGCGCGGGAAGAGGGAAAGTATCTGGCGGGCGAGGAGGACACTCCCCTCGCGGAAAGGTAAAAAGATATAAAAGAGCGCGACCGAGAGACCCCCGGGCCTCTCTGACCTCGCTTGACCTACCTGCCGATACGGATTTACCCGCTGAAACCCATGAGTGACCTCGTTCGCGTGACTACCACACGCGACGAGGCAAGCCTATTTTATTACTTATTATACAGAGCGGACTTCCCTCTGCAAGTGTGTTTTATTGCTGACAGCAATAAACGTTGTTGAGTTGACTCGCTTGTTGCCTTATTCGCCCGAACCCTGCGTAGCTGTGATTACACGCGCTACGGGTTGGGGAAGACCCCCACATTTGGCGCTACCAACGTGGGGCGAATTCGGCAACACGGCGAGTTTTTTTTTTTTTTTTTGTTCTGTTTTTTGGAGCTGGGACTACTGAAGTTGCAGCAAACAATGGCGACGGGCTTGTCTGACTTTCCAGATTTGTTTATGTTGTCGGATGTCGCGGCAGGTAATCAGAGGCCTAGTGCTAACGCGGCGGAAGCTTCCGAACAAACCGGTAGCTTTGATTTTGAGTGTTTCACGCGGAACAGTCGGGATCGCGGAAACGCCACGTTGGCAGGGTTTAGGCCTGAAAGTAGGCCTAACACGCCTAACACCTCGCCGCTTCGTTCCGCGGACTCAGAGCCACCTATGCCTCTAAATAGTTCAACGCAAGCTGCGGATGCGTCCGAACCTTCGGGCGGTAGTATTCCGTCAAGCGAAATAATGCTGCAGAATGCGCTGCAAGTCATGCAGAGCTTAGCCGGCGCCCTGCAGAACACAATGCGGGCCCCGTCGCAGAGCGAGCGACTACGAATTAAGGTAGACGTGCCTACCTATAGTGGGTACCACGATCGCACTAGTGCAAACGAGTACCTCGACCGTCTGCACTATTATCAGCAAGCAACAGGGCTTTCAGACGCCGAACTTCTCGCGCGCGTGGTCCCTGCTTCACTGACTGAACAGGCGGCTCGTTGGTTCCGACTGGCCGGACACAGAGCCCGCACGGTAGAAGAGTTCCGCGCGAACTTCCGCGACGAATTTCTTCCGGCCAACTACGAGTGGCGTTTGAGGAGAGAGTTGGAGTTGCGTACCCAGCATCCGGACGAGTCCCTGCTGGAGTATGTTCGAGCGATGGACGAACTTTATCGTCTCGCGAGCCCCCTCGCCACCGACGCCTAGAAAGTCGAGCGCGTCACACGGCAAGCGCACCCGACTTTCACGGCCTACTTCAGGGGATGTAGGTTCAAAGACCTAGACGAGCTCGCCGCCGTAGCAAAGCGCATCCAAGGGGACATCCTCGCGGCGCGAGCATACCGTCCGCCTCCACACGCCGCGCTGTCACTCGAGCCTCGCTGCGCGTGGAACGGCGGCGGGATCGCTTCACATTCCCCGAGGGTCGACGCGTCGGCATCGTTCGCCGACGAGCAGGTCCAGCGTGGTTGGGAATTATCAGACCGCGCCTTGGACCCGTACGCCTACGCGCTGAAAACAGCACAGCATAACGCGGCACGCAGTGCGCCGCGGCAGGAACTTGCGACTAATGCGAGAACGGAGGAGCGGCACATGCCGACCGCTGAGCGTGGAAGCTACGGCCCGGCGGATTGGAGTGACGGGCGCCCACGCCACCGAGGCTTCGGTGGCCGTTGCTACCAGTGCGGCGGACTGGTGCACATCGCCCGTGACTGCACAAGTACGCCGGGCCGAGGTCGAGCACGTGGTTCGGGAAACGGGCGAGGCCGCCGGTGATCCACCTTGGGTCCCGGGCGGCGATCTCGAACACAACCAGTGATTTCGATTTACTTGCGCCTTTGGCTTGTCGCGTAGGAGATGTCGCGGACTCGCAGGCGCCGTTCATCGAGCTAACGATAGCCCGAAAGAAGTTTGCCGCATTATTGGATACTGGGGCAAGCGCTTCTTTATTTGGTGACGAGGTGTTGCAGCATCTCCGCGAGAACAATATCCGCTTAAGAGATAGTGACATCACTTTCCGCCTTGCTTCTGGCATAGCACAATCGAGCGGTGCAGCTAGACTAGTTATTCGTTGGGAGAGACGCGTCAGGCGACAACGCCTCGTACATCTTCCCGGTATGTCAGTGCCTGTTATTTTAGGTCGAGACTTTCTCACCAAGTCGGGTATTTTGATAGACATCGCCAGCGGAGGTTACCGGGAGAACGGAACGGGTGTTTTGAAGCGTTTCGCAAAAGCGCCTGCGCCTGCGGAGACACGCCAATCTCCGGGTGCGGCGCGAGCGGGCCACACGCAGCCGAGCGAGCAAACCGTAATCGGTAAAGACGATCAAAGCAACGGAGAGACGGTGGCACAACATTGTGCCGCGGCGTTGCAAGGGGCAGCGCACCCACTTTTGTCAGAGGTCAACAGCCTGCCGGAGAGAGAAAGGGCTCGACTGTCATCGCTGTTGTACGAATACGACGCGATTTTCACAGACCGTCCGGGCCGCACTACGTTAGTCGGGCACAGGATAGACATGGGTGACGCTGCGCCGTGGAAATGTAATCCTCGGCCGATAAGCCTGACTAAACGGAAAGCACTTGACAGCGCCTTAGACGAACTCATCGACACAGGCGTTGTGGAAAGGTCGAACAGCCCATGGGGCTTCCCGGTAGTTCTAGTCCCGAAGAAGGACGATACTTATCGCCTTTGTGTAGACTACCGCAGGCTGAATGAGGTTACGAAGAAGGATGCGTACCCTCTACCCTCCATTTCTTCTTTAGTATCTAACCTAGGCGGGGCGAAGTACTTTACGACGCTCGATGCTAGTCGGGGATATTTTCAGGTCGAAATGGACGAGCGTGACAAAGAGAAAATGGCTTTCACTTGTCACCGCGGGCTCTTTCAGTTCAAAAGAATGTCTTTTGGCTTAGTCGGAGCTCCTGCTACCTATCAGAGGTTGATGGACCGAGTTCTAGGAGATGCGAAGTGGCAACATGCTCTCGCATATCTCGATGACATAGTGGTTTATTCGAAAACATTCGACGAGCACTTGCGCCACTTGAGAGACGTCCTAGACAGGCTGAGGTCCGCGGGTATCACGTTGAACCCGAGTAAAGCTCGGATATCTGCGAACAGAATAACGCTGTTGGGATTCAGGTTGGACAACGGCCGCATTCTGCCGAGTGAGGATAAGCTCGAGGCTATACTGAGCTACCCGTCGCCGAAAGCTATCGGCGAACTGAGACGCTTTCTGGGATTGGTGAACTTTTATCGCCAATTCATTCCAGACTGCGCGGCAGTGCAAGCGCCTTTAACGAAGCTCTTAAGGAAAGACGAGCGTTGGACTTGGGGTCAAGAGCAGGAGGCGGCACTGCGCGGCCTCACAAAGGTGCTCGTTGACACAGCAGAGTTGCAGCTGCCTGACTTGAACAGGGAGTTTGTGATTCAAACAGACGCAAGCGACCTGGGTCTAGGTGCAATTTTGCTTCAGGAGCACAGAGGCATTCTCCGACCGGTTGCGTTCGCGAGCCGTTCGTTGACGCCGGCGGAAAGGAACTACTCGGTGACAGAGAAGGAGTGTCTCGCGATAGTTTTCGCCCTGCGAAAGTTTGACTATTATGTCGACGGAGTGGCATTCACGATTGAGACTGACCACATGGCTCTCACTTGGTTGAGGCGCTTGAGTGAGCCGAGTGGCCGCCTGGCGCGTTGGGCACTGCTGCTGCAGCGTTACGACTTCACCGTGCGCTACCGCAAAGGAAAAAGCAATGCCGCAGCGGACGCACTTTCGCGAGCGCCAGTCCGAGGCGAGGGAGAAACCCTGGCCGTAGCCCGAGTAAGGGACGCGGAACAACCGTCAATCCTGGGTGAGAGCGTGAACCACGTAGATGTTGTCGGTTCCGCAGGAGTTGTCTTCAGCAGAAAGGAGCTGTTCGAGGCTCAGCAGAAGGATCCGTTTTGTCGAAAAGTGCTCGTCGGGCTCCGGGAGCCGAGTGGCGCGGCCGCCGCGCACATGGAGGCAGCTGGTATTGCTGTCGGTGCGGAGCGCTCAGGAACAGCTGGTAATGCTGTGAGCGCGCTGGATTCCTATCTACTGAATTCCGACGGCGTCCTGCTGAGGTATATTCCCACCGAGAACGACACAAGTGAGGCGTTTAAGGTGGTGATACCGCGCGCGTTGAGAGGAGCACTGCTACGCTACTTTCATGACTCGTGCATCGCTGGGCACGCGAGCGGCCCCAAGACTTACGTTAAGTTGTGTCACTTCGCTACCTGGCCAGGCATGAAACGGGACGTGATTCGCTACGCCCGATCGTGTCATGTGTGCCAAAGCGTCAAGCCCCGAGGCAGACGACCGCCCGGCTTCATGCAGCCTATCGACAGCCAGACTCCCTGGCAAATCGCGGCATGTGACGTCATGGGACTGTATCCCACAACACCGAGCAGGAACAAATTCTTGCTGGTGGTCACGGATCACTTCAGTAAATGGGTAGAACTTTTCCCCCTACGAAAACTGACGGCACGGGTGATCATGGATAAGTTGATGGAGGTTTTCACCAGGTTTGGTTTTCCGGAGCAGTTGATTACGAACAATGCGTCCTACTTCACTGCAAAGGTGTTCGTTGACTCATGCGCCGCACTGGGCATTAAGCATAAGGAAACGACAACCTACCATGCTCAGTCGAACCCCACTGAACGAGTCAATCGCAACATCAAGCACATGCTTGTCGCGTTCTCTGAAAGGCATAAGGACTAGGATACCTACCTTCCAGAGATCGGGTTTGCATTGCGATCGACAGTGAACCGCTCGACTGGGTATGCGCCTTCTTCTCTCAACCTGGGGAGAGAGCTGCCAAATCCGATGGATAGGGTTCTCGCGGATCGCAGTGGAATGCCAGTCGCGCTGTCAGCACGAGCTGAATACGCGACGCATCTACGTGCCAAGATGACGGAAGCTTTACATAAAGCACGCTGTAATCTTCGCACTGCAAGGGCACAGCAGAAGGCGCAGTACGACTGCTCGCATCGGAACGTCCACTACGAAGTGGGCGATCTGGTGCTTCGACGCCAGCACGTTCTCAGCGATGCTAGCAAACAGTTCGCTGCCTCGCTGGCGCCGAAGTGGACCGGGCCGTATCAAGTGAGAGAGAAGGTTTCCTCGCTTGTTTACCGGCTCGAGAACAAGAAAGGAAAGCCGATCGGCGGACCGGTACACGTATGCGACCTGAAACGCTGCGTGCCGCGTGATGAGCAGTGGGATGACGATAAGGCCCTCCCTCAACCGCGATCGGTGGGAGAGAGCAGTCAGAACCGAACGGCGAGCCCGAAGCTGCGCTACAATTTGCGTAGAAGGCGAAAGTAATCTGACTGCTAGTTGCGTAACTCGACGACTGCAAGGAACATTCGCAAGTCCGGGTGGCGTTGCGTACCGCGTGAGCATACAGCCGCGCCGGGCTGGCACCTTGGTAGTTCCTGCCGGGGAAGCGAACGTCTAGTGACCACGGAGCGCCGAGTATGGACGACGAGTCGTCGAGGCCACGACGGGAATGTGGCGTGAACGTTCGACGCGTGGGTGTGCGGGGTGCGGTTTCACCAAAGACAGCTGTGAGGGACAGTGCGGTGATTATCTTGTGCTGCGACTCGAATTGGTGATGATTCTTGCGAACGTTCCCTTCCTAACAGACGTCGACGGGGTTCCCGGATACGGCCAACTTTGCTGCTGATCACAGTGCCGCTTCGTGCAGTTTGCTAATAATTTCCAGGAGCCGAGCAAGACGAGATACGGCCGTGCGAATTGCCTGCAGTACGCGCTGGAACAACTGACGCCCGTGCAGTACTGACGGCGCTACGCCGGCCTTGGAGCCGCACGAACCGCAAGCCGGCGGCCGGCAGACGACCACCCCTCCAGTGCAGCTGACACCTAGGGCGCAGCACTGAGAGCCACCTTCGAGCCCCGACAACGATCCCGCCTCGCAAGCCCGAGCAGTGCAGCTGACCAGCCGCCCCCGAGTCGGAATCAAGTGTCCGCCAGTTGAGGGCCACATCACCACAACGCTTCCTCGGTCGCCAACCTCGGCGGGTACTCAGGCAAACGGACGTCCCTAGGTGCCAGCCTCAACGTATGGGGGCCTTCTTAAGGGGGGGAGGATGTGGAGAGCACACGCTGCGACCTTCTCCCGCGGGCGCTCGCCCGTCGCTTGCGCACGCGGCGGTAGCCGGGCGGACATCTCGTGCGCGCACAACGCGCGCCGCGTGAGCCAGGCGGACACGGGAGAAATGCACTTTGCCCTCTCCCGGTTCTCGTTCGCCTCTCGCGACGCGCGCGCCCGTGCGGGAAGAGGGAAAGTATCCGGCGGGCGAGGAGGACACTCCCCTCGCGGAAAGGTAAAAAGATATAAAAGAGCGCGACCGAGAGACCCCCGGGCCTCTCTGACCTCGCTTGACTTACCTGCCGATACGGATGTACCCGCTGAAACCCGTCAGTGACCTCGTTCGCGTGACTACCACACGCGACGAGGCAAGCCTATTTTATTACTTATTATACAGAGCGGACTTCCCTCTGCAAGTGTGTTTTATTGCTGACAGCAATAAACGTTGTTGACTCGCTTGTTGCCTTATTCGCCCGAACCCTGCGTAGCTGCGATTACACGCGCTACGGGTTGGGGAAGACCCCCACATGCTTAAGTCCACGCGTTCTTCATTACAATTGGCCCATCAGAAAAAGGAGCTATCCTGGCGACGTAGTCTGAAGATGAGACAACAGAATCATGATACGGCTTGAGCTGCTGGACGTGGATGACTTCACGGTTGCGACAACGCATGTCAGAAATCGGTGTCGGTGGCTCGATGAGGTAGCTGACGGGAGAAGTTTGTTGCAAAATGCGGTGTGGTCCATCGTATTTAGGAAGACGTTTTGAAGCAAGTCCTGGTGTGCAGTTCGGCACGAACCGCCAAACGAGGTCTCCTGGTAGAAAAGTTGGGGTCCAGTTGGTGACTCTGATCATCCGAAGTGAAGCGGCGGGCCAACTCACGACATTCTTCAGCTTGTCTTGCGGCATCCAAGATTGGCCGCCATTTTGATGCGTCTGGGTGGTAGGGCAGAATGGTATCAATTGTATGAGAAGGATGACGGCCATAAAGAAAATAGAAGGGGGAGAGACCGATAGTGGCTTGCGTAGCAGTATTGTAGGCATAGGTGACGAATGGAAGAACTAGGTCCCAATTGGAGTGGTCGGATGCAATGTACATAGCAAGCATGTCACCCAGGGTGCAATTAAAGCGTTCCGTAGTACCATTGGTTTGCGGATGATAGGGGGTGCATGTGCGATGAACAATAGCGCATTCAGCAAGCAATTTTTCCACGACTTTAGACAGGAATGCACGGCCTCGATCACTTAGTAGTTCATGAGGGCCTCCGTGAAGAAGCACAAAACGGCGCAGTATAAAAGTGGCGATTTACTGTGCAGTAGCAGCTGGGAGGGCAGCAGTCCCTGCATAGCGTGCCAAGTGGTCAACGGCAACTACAATCCACTGGTTGCCGGACGTAGTCAAGAGGAGAGGCCCATATAGATCGGCATCAACGTGTTCAAAGAGTTGAGATGGGCATGGCAGGGGTTGGAGTTCACCGGCTGAGAGGTGCGGCGGGAATTTGTGTTGCTGACATTCACGGCAAGAACGGACGAAGTTCCGAACCAAAGTGTGCATACCCCGCCAGTAGTAGCGGTGCCGAAGTCGTTCCTACGTCTTGAAAATGCCGGCATTGCCACATTGGGGGTCTGAGTGGAAAGAGGAACATATCTCTGATCTCAAGGCTCTCGGGATGACTTGCAGCCACGTACGTCCCTCAGGGGCATAGTTGCGCCGGTACAGCAGCTGATCACGGATCGCAAAATGCGGAACCTGGTGCCGAAGTGTTCGAGAAGCTGGGGCTGTTGACAGATCCAAGAGAAGGTCGAAAAGTGATGCAGTCTAGGGGTCATTGTGTTGTTCGGCAGCAATAGTGTCAAAGTCAATAGATGACAATGTGCGCTCAGAGGGGGACTCACGAGTGATCTCTGGGGAAACCGGTGAGCAGGAAAGAGTGCCAGCGTTGGAATGCTTCCGTTCGGAACAATACACCACACGTATGTCATACTTCTGGATTTGCAGGGCCCAGCGAGCGAGGTGGCCAGATGGGTCTTTTAAATTCGAAAGCCAACACAGCGCATGGTGGTCGGTCACTACGTCAAAAGAGTGGCCATATAAATAAGGGCGAAACTTGCCAAATGCTCAGACGATGGCCAAGCACTCCTTTTCCGTGACGCTGTAATTGCCCTTTGCCTTGGTGAGCGTGCGGCTCGCATAAGCCATGACGTATTCTGCGTGGCCAGGATGATGCTGTGCAAGCACAGCACCAAGGCCTACTCCACTTGTGTCGGCATGAACTTCAGTAGGGGCTTGAGGGTCAAAATGTCGAACAATAGGTGGCGTCGTGAGAAGACGGCGCAAGGTGGAGAACGCATGGTCGCATGCAGGGACCACGATGAGAGGTCTGTGGCACCACGAAGCAGTTGCGTGAGGGGTGATGAGATAGATGCGAAGTTTTGAATGAAGTGCCGGAAATAAGAGCACAAGCTGATGAAACTGCGAAGTTCTTTCATTGTAGTGGGCTTAGGAAACGCAGAGACGGCCCGTAATTTCTCGGGATCTGGAAGAATGCCATCCGTAGACACAACGTGGCCGAGGATCGTCAACTTGCTTGTGGCAAAGCGACATTTCTTCAGATTAAGTTGCACACCGGCATTGGTCAAGGAACTGAGTACGTGCTGAAGGTGGCGGAGGTGTGTTGCGAAATCAGTGGCGAGCACTATGATGTCGTCAAGGTAACATAGACAGATCTTCCATTTAAGGCCGCGCAAAACGTCATTCATCATCCTTTCGAATCTAGCAGGAGCGTTGCAAAGTCTGAAAAGCATGACGGTGAACTCATATAGGCCATCTGGCGTAATGAAGGCAGTTTCGGGGTGATCGGCTTCCGCCATCAGGACTTGCCAGTAGCCTGACCGCAAGTCAAATGAGGAGAACTCGGCGCCTTGTAAGCAGTCCAGAGCATCATCAATATGCGGCAGTGGGTAAACATCTTTCAGCGTGATCTTGTTTAAGCGCGAAAAATCTACACAGAAGTGCATGGAACTGTCTTTCTTTGTGACAAGTACCACGGGAGAAGCTCACGGGTTCTGTGAAGGTTGAATCACACCTCGACGGAGCATGTCGTCGACCTGGTCTGCAATGACATGGCGTTCCGTAGTGGATACGCGATGCGGACATTGGCGCAGCGGTGAGTGGGAGCCAGTGTCGATGTGGTGCTCGACTGTTGATGTGCGGCCTAAGAATTCTTGGGCGAAATCGAAAGAAGTTCGGAAGTGCTCCAGAATGGTAAGAAACTGAGATCGCTGCGTAGGTGTGAGAGCCTCGTCGATAAATGAAGTAAAGACATCCGTAGATGTTGGGTCAGGAGCAGAGAGGGCGCTCAGGTCAAGGACGGCCGTAGAGGACGCCTCGTCGGAAACGGAGACAATCTGCATAGAATCGACGGTCTCGACGTGGCCAAGGCATTTGTCATCATCAACATCATCATCATCATCATCATCATTTATTTTCCCTTAAGGACCCCTGTCGGGGTATTACATAAGGGGGGGGGGGGTTACAGGAGGTAAGAATAGGAATATAGACATGGTTACAATTTCCTACAGCCTGTAGATTTCATTTGAGAACACAACTAAAAAGAAAAAAGGAACACACACAAAAAAAAGGAAAAACTTCGCGGCACACCGAATACAATGCAAAAGCAAGAAAAGAAGAAAAAAGAAAAAAAGAAAAAGCGAAAGAAGGAAAACACAGTACGGTCATTATAAGGTTATAGTTTGAGGTAATCAGTAAGCAGCTGTTTAAAGATAATGTGACGAAGCAGTGTGAGCGGGGATGAAATTGGGTTATAAATCGGCATTGTGCTGAAACAGCCGGTGAGGTCAAGAGTAGCAAAAGACAGAGGAAGGGCTTTTCGGGCAATGAAGAGTTCGGGCAACGAAGAGGTCGGACAGCGTGAAGAAGACCGTTCCGGAGGAGATAGCACCACATGAGAGTGGTACAAGTGCCGATGAGCAGGCGGTATACTGGTGTCTTCCTTGACTACAAGTTAGCGGGCGAATGAAGATCTATGTAGGCGAGGTCACTGAGTTGGGAGAATTCAACCTCAGCGCGAATGCAATCGATGACAGCATTGTGGCAAGACAGAAAACCCCATTCTAGAATTATTGCGTGAGAGCATGATGAGAGTACTACGAACTTTACAGTGTACATAACGTCTTGAATCTTCATGCGAGCTGTACATGCTGCGGTTGGTTCGATTGGTTGAGCACTTGCAGTCCGAAGTGACAATCCAGAAAGAGGCGTCGCCTTACAAAGTGTTCGGCAAAATTTGGCATCCATAACAGAAACAGCTGCGCCAGTGTCGAGTAGAGCAACTGTAGCTACACCTTCGACAAACACGTCAATTTATCATTGGCAGGTAAGGAATGAGGACTTGGGCATTTCGAAGCTGGCGCAGTTATTGCCTCGGGAACTGCGTCGTCTAGTTTCCCTCGTCGTTGGATGCGGGCCGCTGCCGCATCGGTGAAAGCAACCGATGACGCGGGGATGGCGAGTGGCAATGGTCAAATCGAGGAAGATCAAGTGGAGTACGAGTTGGTGGTGGGTCGGATGGAGTGTGGGGAGCATTGGACTTGACCGGGTAACTAGGCGCCTCTAGATCATTGCCGATCGTTTGCACACGGCTGCAGAACCTTGCGACGTGTCTGGTACATGCGAAGGATATAGGCCGATTGTCGTGCATGCACCATGGGTTGGCAACAGGAGGGCTGACCCAGGAGACGGGAGGAGCAGGACGGCGCATGGGCTACTGAAAAAGTGGTACCGACTCGTGGCGTTGCCTGGCAACTACCGCAGCATAAGTGAGCAGAGCGGCCACAAGTGGCTGCTGTGGTGCAACCAGCTGTGCTTCATCGACTTCCCCTTGAATGACGTTGTGCAGAGTGGAAGGCAAAGGACTGGCAGGCACCTGGGTGAAGGGTACCAAGGACAGCTATCGTGCGACTTCTTTTCGGACAAAGGCTTTGATCTGCGTCAGCAACGACGCCTGGTCGGAACCAATGGCCAGGCTGGAGATTGACGCATTGGTTGCAGGAGAAGGCCTTGTCAAAGCTCGCTGCTTGCGTAGCACATAGTAGCTCTGCCAGACGGTAGCAACGTCGGCAACAGTTTCCTGGTTATTGGCCAGGAGCATTTGGAACGCATCATTATCAATGTCTTTCATGATGTGCTTAATTCGGTCCGCTTCCGACATGGTGGCATTGACGCGTTTGCACAGATCGACGTCTTCGATGTGTGGGGTCTCACACGTGCTCTTGGGAGAAAGGAACGACAACACAGTAGTGCAAACAATCAAAAGGACATTTATTGCACCTTTCATACACTAATACACGCTAGCCGAATTACTATGCATAGAACATTCACATGGGCGCGCGACAAATCAAGGAAGTTCGACTCACCGCGGCCCGATAGCGAGCGAATATGTTCGCCCCATGCTGTGACACCATTGCCTAGTCGTTCACATGTACGGTCAGGCGAACGGTGGCGCGTTCGAACGATCTGTGTTCGTCCATACCGGTGTCCTGCTCTTAGCCTCGCGCGACGGTCGCGCGAAGCGGGCCGGCGCACGCGCGACGCGTTCCTGCGTGTTGGTCGCCGATCCCCAGCCGAAGAGGAAGCGCCGTTGACCTTTTTCTCCCAAGTCACCCCGCCGTTCGGTGGCGTTAGCATCGCGACACTCGCGCCATCTCTCGCAATGCGCCGCAACCACCACGACCGCCGTCGGCACTTAGCTACGCGGTGAAGCCGGATTACAGGAGACGCGTGAGAGTCGCGCATCTCCACAAACCAGAGATAGAAACCAGAGATAGAAAGAACCATGAATAAACCAGAGATAGAAAGCGATGTTGGTTAGCTTGGTCGAGTTGTCCCATTTCTTATGAGCGCTTACCCGCTCGCTTGACGCAAGCCAATCTTCAACGTCGTTGTCGTCGGTCCTGCTGAAGATGGTAGGAGCCCGCTGGCGGATAGTCCCAGCGCACAGAACGGGCGGTGACGGGAGTGTCTGCGGTTCGGCGTTTGGCATGGTGGAAGGTAGCGTCCGAGTGCAGAGTTCCAGGATGGTAGAGTTAAGGGGTACCCAGCACATCCACCAATTATAAAGGAGGTTTATTCGATGAAAGGCCGATGATGGGTCGAGCGTTTCACGAAGCGCAATCTCAAAGCTCGAGCCTGTGCGGCACGTGATGCTGTTGGCAATCCTGCTGCCTAAGTTCCGGCGTTCTTCTTCATTACAATTGTATATATATATATATATGTACATATATGTACATATATGTATATAAATACACCCTTTGCTAACAATTTTCTATTTCTTGCTTTATGACAAGCAGTTATTTTTGCAGTCTAGGCAAATTTTCGCTGTTGTCGTCGCCATGATGTCCCGTATCAAATCTAAAAGCCATATAAATGTGCGACCCATACACTGTGGGTGCGGGAAAAAGCACGGAACAGTCAGCCAAAAAGGATGGCAGCTTGATGGGCATTATCTTCCCACGCGCTCAATATTCGGGTTAGTTGTAGGTGACGTAATCAAACGCGAATGGGAAGGAGAGCATGAGTCTTCTCCTCTAGCCCTGCCGTAGCTGTGAATGACTGCGCGGCTGACGCTTACAAGGCCGGCGTGCCATATCTCATTGTTGGGAATCATTGGTGGGTGCAATGATAAAGGGCGAGCAGGGATGGCTGCTAACTTCATGTGCGCTGTCTTCCTTGCAGGGCTGTATTTCCACACCCCTAGTGTTGCATAGTTAAGAGACAGAGGTCATTGCAGATCACTGACAGAGGCCGTCTGTAGTGGACATAAAATTAGGCAGATAATGATAATAAATCAAATTTTTGGAGTTGCGGTGAATCGTGCGGCTGTACGAACTGTCCGGTTCTGCTGCCGGCGTTCTTCATAATGCTTGCATTGTGAAAGCGAGTGCTCGAGGTCATCCAGTGTGGGTTCTTGGTGTCTCACAGGAGACCAACCAATGCGGGTTCGAGCTTAGTGAGCCACAGGGCTGGGGCAGTCGTCGCCTCCAGAACCGCTGCGCGCGAGCTCAGGCCGCAAAGGGCTACCGAGCGACGCACGCAAAAACACAATAATGCCCAGAGTTAACGAAAACTGTTTATTGAATCCGTCGGCACCAGCACTGCACAAACGCCCGCGCAGCGGGGAGCCAAAGGGGTCCCGCACCAAGGGCAAAAATACAATAACAGGCGCCTATAGCATGTCGCGGCGAGGGCACAGGCTCAAGCTGGGACATGCCGCTAGGAAATGTCCCAGCGACTATGCTACTTGCTCTGGCGATAACCAATGGGTCCACTCGTGAAAGCTTGGGCAATGTCCTTCGGCTTAGGCTTTCGGCAAGTGCGGCTCGGCGTGGTACGACCTCGTGCGAGCACTAGGGTCAGCTTAACGTTGGAAAAGGATCAGCACAAAGTACGCGCTCCCCGAAGGGGAAAAGGCACCGTGCGCGAGCTCCAGTCCTAGTCACAAAGGTGTCGGCGGACGAGAGGAAAGCATGTACGTACCGTGCGCTGGTCCGGAGATAAGAGAGCCACGCTGGTGCCACTAGCAGCCAAACGCGCCTGCCGTGACGTCAGCGGCCCGCCCTCGCCGCAAACCACTGCGTGCGCAGCGCCACCGCGAGAACCGGTTACGCAGAGGACGGGGAAAAAACCGGGACAGCAGGAGAAGGTAAAACCCGCACATTGGCGCCGGCGAAACCCTCAATCCCACACCAGTGAGGTATTTACAGGTTTACATGGTCCATGCGTTACAGTATGCTTGCTATTTTAATTTTAGGTGAATGTTGTAGTCTCCGGGTTCTCTCAAGCCGCCTTTGTCCCTAAGGCTTAGGCTTGACGGCCAACTCCCTTGTGCTTGCCCTGTACTACCGGGGTTCGGCGGTATCAGGACTGGCAGAAACACGACAACGCACGATAGTGTAACAAGTACAAACAGGGTTTATTGCTCCAGGGGGAATTCGCTTGGAAGCAGGCTATAGAGCCGACCTCGATGTTCGTCGGGGTCGAGCGTGGTCGAACGAGGTAGGGCACGACAAAGGAAGGGAACAAGATGGTTACCTGAGCTCCGTCCTTCGTCGCGGCTCGCAGTCGTCTCCCTCGTCCCCGGCGTGTGTCGGTCGTGCCGATCGCGACCGCCCCGCCTCGTTATTGGCTCAGTCCAATGGGCGCGGGACTCCGCGGCCACGTGACGGTCTACGTATGTGACCGGTTCGAAGGGAGGGGGTGAGCTCGCGCCGCCGGGAAGCCGCCTGGCCTTCCCGAGCATAAGAACCGTGCAAGGAGCGTCTGCTCTACTCGCGTCTCCTGGCGCGCCTCTGGACGTGCGGAATTATCGGTTTCCATAATCCCCACAATGTTTACTACAATCTATATGGCCACTATAACTAACGTATAGACTCGTGTAAGAGTCGCAATTTTCTGTTGTGATTTTGACAGGCCTTTCATGGGACCGGGCCATTTGACCTCATTTTTCCAAGTACGAGTATGAAATCCACTGTAATCCTCCGTGATCACCTCCTCTCGACATCCAGTAGCGACGCGCGAAAGTACGCTGCGCGCGACAATGCGCGCGACAATTTGCTCTGGAGCCTGATCAGAATCCGTGCACGGAACGCGATTGCTTCTCGGTTGGATGTCTTTTTTTTTTTTTTGAATACTGGCTGTCAAGTTGGGGGTGCGGCCCTTACATGGGTGCGATCCTTACACGGATTTACACAGTAAGAATCTTCCTTCGTGTAATTGTCTTCTACTTCGCTATGACTAATACTGCTTCGCCTTCCTGGCCAAACTACACTCTTTTATTTTTTTATTACTTTGAGTTCGAGTATAAGCACTGCTGCGCATGACTTCTAGACTTCTATTTATTCTGATTTCGAGTGAATCCGGCTTGGCATCATTTCGGTTACTGAGTGAATTCTATATACAAGATGTTTCAGTGGACAGTTTCCAAAATTTTTAAAGGTGGCCTGAGGCAGATAGTACAATTCTAGTTCATGAGCTCGTCTACTCGAAGAGGCGGACTTTACTTGCACAAAAAATTGAAATGCATAATCGACTAATAAACAAAATTAACCAATTAAATTTTAGCTAATTATCTTATGGCCCATGTTGCAATTTACAAATTCTAGCCATGGAGTTCGGATCCACTTGGGACTAATTCTCAGGCTGACACCAGTGTCGAGATATTAATTATCTAACTTTGCGGAGAAATGCATTGGCGTGCCAGTCACTTCTTAACAAAACTTCGTTTTATGCATCGAAGCACAAAAGTATGAATAGATATAAAGATTATGGGATTTTATGTGCCAAAACCACAATCTGATTATGAGGCACGCCATAGTGGAGGACTCTGGAATAATTTAGACCACCTAGGGTTCTTTAACGTGCACCTAAATCTATGCATACGGGTATTCTAGCATTTCGCCCCCATCGCAATGCAGCCGCCGTGGCCCTGATTTGATCCCGCGACCTCATGCTTGGCAGTCCAACACCATAGCCACTAAGCAACCACGGCCGTTTAGCACAAAAGTAGCTGGAACGCCAATGCATGTCTCCACAATGTTCGGGAATTATAATCCCGAAACTGGTGCCCAGGGTTCGCACAGCCCCTTGAAATCCTTGAATATCCTTGATATTGACAGTATAAGTTCAAGGGCCCTTGAAACTACTTGAATACCCGTGGGCTCCTTGTAATCCTTGAAAATCCCATGGGATTTGTTCCGCTAGAGGAAATTAACGATGTACCTCCGCAAGTCATGCTGATATTTAAGGCCCTTTCGCTTACGAATGCCCATGAAAACAAGCTGTGTTGACTAAAGGGCAACATCAGGAAGTTTCGGTTTTAAATCTCGCAGCCCCTACGTCGTCTGGCAACTAATATGCATTGGAAATCCAATCCAATGCGAGACATATCGCTCGCTCGGCTTGCGTATAGTGCCTAGAATATACTCTAGTGTGCCGTCCACCGAGAGTCTCCAACGCGGGACGGTGGCGCGGGCTGTGATGCCTGCCGCCGCGGGCCACCAGACGGCGATGCCTGTCGGCACCATGCTAAATCCTGCGGTGTTCGACTCGCGTTCGTTTGCGATGCGTTGATTGCTACGCGTCGATTGCAATGCTTAGTTCATTTCTCGCCTTGCTGCCGCTTTCGTTGCAGTCTTTTCTTATTGTGAGTGGGTTTTTTGCATCTATGTGTGCACTCGTCTGTCTAAAGAAACTTTGAACAGGTCGCGAAACAGCGATTTCCCAGAGACGCGGAAAGAAACGGCTCATTTCATTACCCAGCGCGTCCGCAGACCCCGAACGTATTGCGGATTGGGACAAGAACATAAGAGGCAGATCGCCGGGCAAATGGGGAGACTCGCGTCGTCTCTTGCCTGAAGTCCGCCCATGTCTCAGCATGGTCCGGCACAGTCTCGAAGTGCAGCGCACCAAGCGGCCGGCGGCGGCAGGCATCACACTCGGTGCTACCGCGACACCCACTCTCGGCATACTAGTATGTGTCTTTTAGGTACTATAGTCGGGCCGTTTGTCGGCCTCGTGCGCGCCATTTCAGTGAAGTTTGCGTTTGCGTTGTGTGTTTACTTTGACAAGATGCCAGGCGGGAAGTGCAAGTTTCAGCCTGCGTGGCTGCAACATACGGACTATCGTCACTGGGTGAGACCGGAACCAAGCGATCCTTATCGAGCAATGTGCGCATTATGTCAGAAGACGGTCGACATTGCAACGATGGGGGAATCTGCCTTGAAGAGCCACAAGAAAGGCGAAAGGCGACGAAGTTTCCGTCGAACAGCCAAAGAAAAAGAAGCGGAGATAACAGCTCTTGAAAGAGAAATTAATGCGAAAATAGGGCTCCTTTCCTAAGTCATGCGAGGAAATAAAATTACGCTAACACTCCTTGAATTCTGCCTTTTTGCATCCTTGAAATCCTTGAAATGTCCTTGAATTTCCAGCCAAATATTGTGTACGAACCCTGGGTGCCATCCTGAGAACTAGTTCCTAGTACATCCGCCTTGTGAACTCCATGGCTAGAATTTGTAAATTGCAACATGGGCCATAAGTTAATATGTTAAAAACCTGATTGGTGAATTTTTGTTGATTAGTCAATTGTGCATTTCAGTTTTTTGCGCAAATAATGTCCACCTCTTCGAGTAGACCAGCTCATAAACTAGAATTGTGCTATCTGCCGTACGCAACCTTTAAAAATTTTTAAAAAGTGTTTGCTGAAACACCCATAATTATGGCCTTTGCATACAAGAGGCGATGTTTCCATCCCTAATGCGTAAATGTTGTAAATAATTAGAAGAGCTTTTTTTTTTATTTTATTTTGTCGCCAGTCGTTTGCATTGCCTACTAGAAAATTGCCTACTGGAAAGAGAGTCAATATTGAGACACATATCACTCACGTGCTTTTCACACGCCGTTGATAGAAGACTTTGCCGAAGGGGTCACTGAAGTCTGCAGGTTTTTTTCAGGGTCAAAAAAGCATGCAGAATAATTTGAAGTGAGGTAAACATACACCAACTTATTCATTCTCAAAGTTTAGGCTATCCGTTTAGTTGGCTACCTCCTTCTCGTTATAAAATATAATAAACTTTGTCCTGTGTATATATTTAAATATATTGTGTTTGTGCATCGTGTTCTCCGCTGAAATAAAAAAAAAAATGTTGAAGTGAGGAAACTCGGATGAGGTAGCCGCCGCTGGTGCTTGAAATGCGCCTTCCGATTGTCAGGATTTGTGAAATAAAGCGAAAGTATAAATGAAAAGCTGTGAACGTCCGTGCCAACAATGATGCTGTAAAGCTTTTAACCCCAACAAAAGTGAATAGGTAGAGGCAACGCAACAGAATCCAGAAGTTATGTGGGTCACAGAACTGCGGTAATGGTACTTTAGGGGAGGGGGGGCTATGTATCGCCGGAGGGGGCTCTGCCCCCCCCCCCCCCCCTCCAAGAAAACTCCTGAGGGGGCTCGAGCTCCGGAGCCCCCCCCCCCCGTTGTGCGGGCGCCTATGGTTCGAGCGACGATGGAATAAAATATGTGGGGCAAGAAATGCGTCATATCTCCCCGCAAGCGCCACCTGCTCATTCCTTTTCCGTCGTTTGCCGGATGACTACAGGAAAACACTTCAAGTACAGTCCATTCCGGCAGATCATGGACCCATCACTCATTAATGACGTGACGCCGAATGCCACAGCAACCAACCCTGTTGTTGCTACTATCAAGTTACTCTAGTTCTGGCACTCCGAGTCGGAGCTTTGGTTTCTGTGTGTCGAGCCACTTTTTCGTAGACATTGCGTGACATCACAAACTGCATGGTACGACCACGTCATAGGCACGCTACCGCCTGCTGTCATTGCCATCGTTAGGGACATTCTGCGCTCTCCGCCTCCTGAAAACCCGTATGACATTCTAAAGACGGAACTCATACGGCAAACAACTGAGTCAGAACAGTGTAGGCTGCAGCAGCTGCTCACCGTGGAGGAACTCGGGGGACCGCCAGCCCACGGAGCTTCTGTGTCGCATGGGGCATCTCATCGGTGACCACTCTGCTGCACTGGACGCATCGATTTTACGCGAGCTCTTCCTGCAGCTGTTGCCTCAGCAGTTGCGGATGATTTTGAGTGTGTCCTCCTCCGAATCCCTCGATTCACTAGCACAGATGGCTGTCAAGATCATGGATGTCGGCGCCCCCATGCTGTCTGCCAACGAGAGACCACGTGTTTCATCATACGAAGCGCCAGTCTGCGACGACCGCTTGGACCGCCTTCTTGATGCTAACGAGCAACTCAACCGCAAAGTAAAGCAGCTGACTGCCGAGCTCAACTTGCTAAAAGTAGACCGACGACGCAGCACGTCACCACAGCAACGCCACAGTTGCACCCGTGACAAGTCGCCAAGTCTTTCTCGCAGCGTGTGTCGGTACCACACCACCGTTACGGAGCACATGCTCGCCAGTGCCGTCAGCCTTGTGCATTTGCGGGAAATGCTCCGGCCACGCAGTGAAGGCGGCCAGTGCTTTAGGCCCAACATCAAGCCGCTTATTCCCCGTCACCGACTATGTCACAAAGGTCCGATATCTCATCGACACTGGTGCTGAAGTGTCCTCTATTCCTCCCACGCTGGGAGAACCGTTGACATCCCCCAACCACGCCATCTGTCACTGCTGTTAACAGTTCGGCCATATGAACCCATGGACAGAAGTCTGTCGCACTTGACATTGGCTTGAGACGCACGTTCTGATGGATTTTCTTAATCCCCGATGTACATATGCCAATTATAGGAGCGGATTTTCTTTCGCATTTAAAGCTTGTGGTAGACCTCTGACACAGCCATCTCCTGGATTCCGCGATGCACCTAACGGTTCAAGGCGTCACATCACGTTTACCACCCTTGCATATGGTGCAAGCTTATGCCAAAGTCTCCTGTGCGACTGTTCGAAAATCACACATGGCATCGTGACGCTGGTACAGGTGCACTTGCGGCGAATGCCGGACCGTCCTTAGGGATGAGCAAATATGCTGTCCCCACCGTGGTCTGCGCTTCTCGAAGAATTTTCCGATCTTTCCGAGCTCCTTCTCTCAAAGATCGAATGTCACTCATCACATTGTGACTGGGAGCGCAGGTTTTTGCCCGTCCTCGTGGCCTCGCTCCTGCCTGCTACAAGAGTGCGCGGCAAAAATTCGAGCATATGCTTGAGTTTGAGGCCTGCTTCTTCACCTTGGAAATGAAATAAATGACGCTGACATCGATCTTATCGAGGCTGTTCAGGTGCGACAGGCCAGTTCCTTCCATGTCGCCGCAACATTGGTGAATCAAGCTGAATGCTGCGGCCATTTCAGCGGCGGAGTACAAGCGTGTAGCCGCCCCCTTGTCCGGACGATCTTCGTTGCCACTCGAGTTGTCAGCCTGGGTCCCTGCGACTGTAGCTACAATGTCCTCGTCAGCGAGGCTCGCAAGAGCCTGAACATTGCTGTCAACGAACATTGCTGCGCCTTCGCACACCAACACCACGCGCAATGTGCACACAAAACAATTATGGGCGTGAAACACGAATGTGCACAAAACACAAGAATATGAACAGCCTCCGCCAACAAAACGCTCGCGATGGCCACCTCCGAGGGCGACAGTGATGTACGAAAGGCACGAGCTTTGGTTGGCTGAGCAAAACTCCCGAAAAAGCAACGATAACAGGAAAAAAAAAGGCAAAAGGAGGAGGCTGCTGGTACCTTCGTTCCTGCACTCTTATGTTTTCCGAGCCGCTCACTATGGTTACGTGGGGGAAGAATGAGAGACAGAGAGGGAGAGAGAGAAGAAAAAGAAAAAGCTGTTCCGCAAGTCGGAGAACGTGCGCAGCGGGAGTACAGTCTGAGCCTCCCTCCCTCTCGCTCTCACATTTTCCAAGCGTTTCGGCGGAGACGCGGTGCCGTGAAGGTGCGGTGCCATGAAGGCGCGGTGCCGCAAAGGCGCGGAGCTCGCGGGTGCAGGGAGTGCCCAGCTCGCACGGCGTTCGATATATTGAATGTGCTGGTGAACGGGTGTTCTATATACGCATGCACCAGCCCTATACATTTGCATGCGATTTTCAAGGGTATTTTGCAGCTGTTCGACATGCACTATAATTCGGTATATCCGTATTCGATATATCCGTGTTCGACTGTATTACCGGAGGTTCATTCCTAACTGTGCTGCCATCTTGCAACCACTCAACACACTCCTGTCCGGTCAAACGAAACCGAACGCTCCCATTTCCTGGCCTGACAATGCCGAGACAGCTTTCAGCTCTATCAAGGAAGCTTTTGTCAACGCGACACTCCTCACACATCCAAAGTCTGAAGCCCCCATGTCACTCACCATGGACGCCGCGCATATCGCCGTCGGAGCAGTAGTGCAGCAGTTGGTCGATGGAGTGTGGCAGCCGGTTGCATTCTTCTCGAAGAAGCTCTCGCAATCCGGGTGCCATTACAGCACTTTCGGACGCGAACTGCTGGCAGCCTACTTGGCTGTGAAACATTTCCTCCACTTCCTCGAAGGTTGGGAATTCTACATTCTCAACGACCGCAAGCCACTCACATACGCTTCGACCACTACCACCTCTGCCCACACTCCATGGGAGATCCACCAGCTTGTCTACATTTTGGAATTCACGAGCGACATCCGACATATAAGTGGCCAAGACAGCTCTGTTGCTGACGCATTATCCTGAATAGAAGTCAACGCAAGAGTCGATAAGGGTCCACCAGTGTATTTTGCAGCCATGGCCACAGCACAGTGAGAGGACATTTAACTTCAGGCCCTACGACAGAAAGACAACTCCCTCGAATTCAAAGATGTGCAACTTCAAGGCTGCGCTATACCCTCTGTTTGCGACAGCTCTACCGGTTGCCCTCGCCCCTATGTTCCACCATCGTTTTGCTGTAGGGTCTTCGATGCCTTGCATTCCTTGTCGCACCCTGGCATCCTTGCGACTCAACACCTCGTCACTGCACGATACCTGTGGCTACGCATTGATGTCCACCACTGGACACGTGCCTGCCTCAAGTGCCAGCAAACCAAAGTTCAACTCCACACATTTAGTGTGCTCGGTACTTTCAGGCCTCCTGATTCCCGTTTCAGTCACATGCACCTTGACCTAGTCTGCCGTTTGGCCACATCTAAGAGCAGCCGATATATATTGACATGCATAGACCAGTTCACGCGATGGCCTTAGGCACTACCACTCAGTGGTATCATGGGCGAGTCAGTAGCTCGCGGCTTTATTACCGCGTGGATTAGTCGCTACGGAGTTCCTACGACTGTCACAACTGATCAAGGTCATCAGTTCGACTCCGCGCTCTTCCATACCTTATCCTGATTGCTTGGTGTCAGCCACATCACGACGACGGCCTACCACCCAATGTCTAATGGCATGGTTGAGTGACTTCACTGCCACCTCAAAGTCTCGCTCATGGCATCACGGCCGTTGATACCCTGGATGGAACGTCTCCCACTCATCCATCTTGCTCTTCGCAGCGCAATACGGAATGACACGTCTAGCTTGTCAGCTGGGCTCGTTTTTGGCACTACCTTAAGGCTTCCTGGACAAAATTTTGACCCTTTTCCGGTATCAACGTCAGTCGACCACCACTACAACCACCTCACGACAGACCCTTCAAGGTCATCAAGCGTTGCCCCAAACACTTCGTCCTGCTGCTGAATGGACGCGAGGACAGCGTCTCCATCGACCGCATTAAGCCGGCGTTCCTCGACACTGTCACCATCCTCGCGGACGACAAGCGATCTACAAATGCCAGGTGCGTTCACTTCGTCTTCGCCTCTGCTGTTCCTACTGACGGCTCTTAGACAGTGCTCCTTCCCATCCTGGCTCTCTCGCTAGAGGGGAGCCCTATGGCGAGCTGTCGGCATTTGGACGACAATGACAAAGTTGCGCCTCCATAGCTCCGTGCACTCGAGAAAAAGAGAACAACATCCGGGCAAGATCGGAGGCTCCTGGGTTGTCTGCGTTCGAGCGACAATGAAATTATATATGTGGGACAAGAAACGTCTCACATCTCCGCACACACTAATCATTTCTTTATAGTGTTAATTCATATATAATTCTAACACTTATGCCTCCCCATGAAATCCAAATTAGTCAGTTTTAAGTTTCGAGTCTTGAGTGTGAGTCAATCGAGTTCCAGAGCAGCAATACGGCAGTCACCGCTAAATTTTGTTCTGGGCTAGGTCTCCCGCAGGCTTTGTGGGGTCTCCAAATGTGCTCTTGGGACAAAGGAACGACAACGCAGTAGTGCATTTATTTATTACGGGCATTTATTGCACCTTTCATACACCAATGCCAATTAGCCGAATCACAAACCAATAGACAATGCCGATGGGCGCTGATGAATCGAGGAAGTTCGACTCACTGTGTGTGGGGATCGAGGTGCCGTCCCCCAGCTCGCACGTGGCGTGTAGCTCGATCTCCGGGAACTGCTGCCATGGCGCACATGGTTAGCGCGCCGGACCTACTTCTTCGCGCAAACCGTGCTTCTCCCCCCCCGGGATTGGACTTGCCCCGCGAAAACACGTCACCGGGACGTGCCCTGATTGGCCTCCTGCGTGGCGGCCCCCGTACACCCTATCCACCCGAGCTCTCGTCCGCTGAGCACTTCCTCGCCGCGGAGATGCTCACAGTCCCACAACGAGGTGGTTACGTGAGACCTTTGTTCTTGCGACTCCTCGTTCTCGCGCTTGGCGGACCGCTACCCCTCAATCGGTCTTGCGTTGAGCCTTGGCCCATAAGCGCTATGACTGTCGCACTGTGCTGTATCTTGGGTGAATAAACCCATGTTGTTTGGCGATCTGACTCCGGAGCCTTCTCTGCGCCATGTCGGAGAGTCGACAAACCCTGTCGTAGCGCCTTTGTGCGTTAGGGAGTGGAGTAGCGTCGTGCCCTTACCTGACCGTGGCTTGTAGGTTAAGCCTCGTGAAAACCCATCTCGACATGTGACAGGATAGCGAGCGAATATGTTCGCCCCCATGCTGGACACCAACACCTAATTGTTCATGTGTACACTCACGCGAATGGTGGCGCATTAGAACAATCATGTTTGTCCATCCTGGTGTCACGCTTTGTAGCCTTTGTTTGGGCGGTCCGATGAAGCGTGTTAACACGGGCAGCGTGCGAGATAACCGTGCATGCCGCCGGCCCCAAGCCAAAGAGAAAGAGCCTACTCCTTTTCATGCTCGAGTAAACCCGCTGTTCACTCCTGCCTCTCGTACTATGCACAACACTCGTGCCATCTCTCGTACTATCTCTCCACACCGACTGCTGCCGGCGCTTAGCTACGTGGAGAAGCGAGAGAACAGGAGACACTAGAGCCTTGCAGGGAAAATGCCTTCAGGGGATGCGCGAGAGTCAAGCGTCCCCACAACTTTTGTTTCTCAGAAACATCATTGCCTGACATGGCAGCACCAAGCCTGCCCGCTTCGGGCCATAGAGGCAGCCATTCCTGACCCATTTTCCCTCTTCTCGTGAAGTGAATGGCATTAGAGACTTTCACTTTCTTCATGTCACCTCGGCAGCAAAGTTCAGGCATTATCGTGGTGGTTTTCTTGCATTTGGTTTTGAATCGAGGCAATGAAGGCCCAGCTTATTATAAAACTGCAGACAGTTCACCATGTCACTGACTTGGATTCGTATTACTTCAGGCACCCTATTCTCTTCTTTGTTCATGCTAGCTTACACCTTGAAACACTCATTGATGTACATGAATGCTAGAATGCATCTAAATACTTAATTTTATTAGAGGAAAAGGCACAAACCCTGGCTTCTGCAGTCACTTAGCTGTTCAGAAATGAAATAGTGCTACATTTTTTGGTCTACTTTGTTTACATGGTCCAGTGCCTTTAGTAGCCTGCGAAATATATGCAAACACTGTGGAAGTATTTTCATTCTCTGTGTTGGTGAATACTTATTAGTTGCGTGTTTGTGTTTCTGGCCCACGTGTGCACATGTGATTGAGTGAAACAAAAGTGAAATTTCAGAATGTGGTAGCATGTCGTTTAGCGACAGTAGCCATGCACCTAATTCACAATGATCCGAAATGCACTGATAGCTGTGGTAAAATATTGGTGATGGCAGCCCCACAGCCACTTGAGAAGAGGTAGCACAGTTACAGCAGCAGCAGTACAAGGGAGGACACTACAAATATCAACAAATTCCTACATCAGAATGTCTCTGAAGGAGGTGTTCTTCTCTTTTTTGAGATGAAAAGTGGCCATTTGCACACACACTGCCAAGTGGTATTATATGCTTGAATCAATACACTGCCATTTCTTAAACATTGTGCAATGCTGCTAAGCCTTTCTTTTTCTTGCTGTCCAGTTTGATGTACAAGGCAAGTACCCACTTATCTGGAATGGCCACCAAGATTGGCAGTGCAGCTTGGCTGGTTGCCGCAGCTCACTGACATTGCTGCATACACACAAGGGCTTCTTTCAAGGTGCTCTTCCTTTATTGTGCTGAGTAATTTTGTGTTTGTTTGAGGTGGGGCTGAATGTCCTCCTGTTGTTCACTGCATATGTATTGCTTACTTAGATGTTAATCCCCCACCACGGCATGCCTCATAATCATGCCGTGGTTTCGGCACATAAAACCCCAGAATTTAAATAATTTATGCAACTGTATCATCAAGCAAATATCATCAACATGCAAATGTATCATCAGTAGCGAATTTGATATGCCCAGTTTAATGCCTCCTCTCCAACAGCTAAGTTTTCACTGTGCCTATATATTACTGTGACTGTGTATTGTCTGTTTGGAAATGCTATGCCATTATAGCTGCACCTTGCACAAGACTTCCTGGGAGCTGGCACATGGAATAGTCTTAATAGTGTTGACTTGCTGCACAACAAGAATAAAGCAAGGGTCGAGACATCGGTGTACTATCTCTGAGCTCACATAGAAGCTTTAGGGAGAATTTCATTGTTAGAGACCACACATACCTGTCAACTGAGCTTCTTTTAGACGATTTTTTTTGCCTTGTTTTAAAAGTGTCTTTGACTCTCCATTGCAGCCTTGGTGGAAGATTGGGCAAGTAAGGCCAGGCCTGATATTCTTCGCTTTGTCCCCTACACCTGGCACCTCAACATTGTGTTGACTGAATTTGAGCTCATTACACTGGCCAACGAGTACAACTGGGTTGATTGTGCTCATCATGAAAATGGTAAGGGCTCACTGCTGGCTGATGTTTGCATAGTGTTTGTTAGCATGGACTCCTATTCTAACCCTTTAGTGTAGGAATGTGCGAATACAGAATAGTAGATTTCGAGTATTGAACATCAGAAAATTTATCACAAAATTTAGTGGTTGCAAATCCCGGGCGCATGAGGGCGCAAATGCCACCCACGTACCTGGACAGAACCAAGGTAATGTTTACCGTGACTTGGAGATAGTCAGATAATTTTTTTGCATTCTGCCTAATTACATAATTAGTCCTAATTAATTAATCAACTTCTCAATTATTATAGTTAGATGAAAAGTGTCAATGAAAAGATTGTAGAGCACCATGAGAAACTCCTGATACAGCTTTCTGTTGCTCAATACGTGCTACATAAAAGTGTTTTCCGAGTGTGAAAGATGCTCGCGAACGCACACAAACTGCCTCTACTGGCCAGTAGCGTTGCAGTTTTGCGTCTATTCGTGGGCATCTTTCACGCTCGGAAAAACACTTTTATGTAGCAGGTATTGAGCAACAGAAAGCTGTATCAGGAGTTTCTCATGTTGCTTTACAATCTTCTCATTGACACTTTTCATCTAAAATTGAATAATTAATTAGGACTAATAATCTAATTAGGTGGAATGCAAAAAATAGTCTGAGTATCTCCAAGCGACGGCAAACAACATTACCTTGGTTCTGTCTAGGTCCGTGGCATTTTCATATTTTTAAAGTTTGGCTAAAGTTAAGTGAAGCACCCTGTATATGAGTTTCCTTTGTAGCTTCATGCGACAATACGGGTGGATGTCAATATTTCCCTTCCGTGTGCCTACCTATACCTTCGGGCTTCTGCAGAACTAATTTGCCATATTCAGTTCTAATATATGAAGGCCTGGAAAATATCTTTTATTAATAAAATATCTGTTGAATAAAACCAAGTGCCTTTTTCCCTCTGAAATTAAAGAATTAGTAGCGTTATGTTGTGCTGAACACCAATGAGGTTCTCAATTTAATAGCGCACCTGTGTTTAATTGCAATCTTTTATTGCATAGAAAGTTTGGTTTCTAGTTTACTTCCTAAACACAAAAAGGATTTCCATCTATATGTGTTCTCGTAGCACCTACCTGCGCTACTGGCGAAAGTGCACATCACGTGATTTGATGACCGCTTGGATCTATGGAGCCACGTAGGTGCTGTGTAGGTTGACTGGTCGCCGCCGATGTAAAGAACAGGTGCTTTTTTAGGTTCAGCTTGATTTGCCACCTCTCAGATTTTGAAATCGGGAGGGTCATGGCAAGTTCGCGCAACACCCCCTCCCCTCTTAACCCTCCTTATCCGCACAAACATACGCAGCCAGGTGGTCAGAGCACTAGTCACATGACACTTCTGCGCCTGCCATGTTAATCCAAAGCTATTCTTGTGACCAGTTGCTCAAAGCTACAAAAACAGACTGATTTGCATCTTTGAATGCGTTGGGAACGAGAGGCCGCCGTACAATGTGTCGAAAAGATGTCAGCCGCGAACAACTTTAGCTCCATCGGCTCGATTCATTGTGTTTTCATGCCTTATTAATTGCTGCCGCACATAGGCGACTCTGGCGGGGGTTGAATAAACTGAACGGCATGGTTTTATGTTCCAACTAAACAAGATTTTCTTCCATAGCAATTTACGGTTTCTCACCGGTACCTTCCAGTATGTTCAGATTAAGTGGGCCTTGAAACACTTTTCTAAATAATCATAGAATGACCTTTGTATAAAAGGACGTTGCCTCACAAATTTGCTGCTCCAAACATCTTTAGAATCTTTCAGGTATTGATGTAGTTATCACACTGATGAGCGTCTTTCTCTCTTCCTTCATCTGTACGAAGGCGCTGGATTCTGCACAGCGGAGAAGGCAAGGGGCAAAGTCTCGCCCAAAAGTTCAGGGTCTCGGCAGCGAGAGGGCTCGTCGCAGCACCCTGTGGCGGCCGCAGTAGACCATGCTACGCAGCACGCCGCTGCTGTCGGAGGACATGCACAACTGACCATTTTTGTTAACTTTTTGTGATGCTTCTGCTCGTATTTCAAACGTCAAATTTAGCATGGAGGCTCCTCAATATGTAACTTAACTTAGACTAAGCTTTATACATGGTCCAAAATTTCGTTGTAGTTGGCCTTTAATAAGTGAGGCTTCTCATATTGAGAGAGCTACGGGCGATTACAAGTTACTCTCCTCCCTAGCCATGCTTTTTCTCCTCAACTCGTTCGCCGAGTGATCAGGGCTAAGGTTCACCTTCACTGGCTCTGCGTTATGACATGATGTCGTGTTGTGTACTGCCGGTTGTCTTGGAGCCAGTGTGTGAAGCCTCTCCAACCTTTCCGCTAGTTGTGTGGCCGTCGATCCTCAGCGAGAGCTATCCAAGGAGCATGCGTTCCGAGCGTTCAGTCGTCTCCGGTATTCCAGTAACCACAGGCACGCTGGCCGTTTTGACAGCTGGGTGGAGGTGGAAACTTGTCCACTTATAAGTGGACTGCACTGCATACTACAGTGCAGTCCACTTATAACGATATTAAATATGAAAAATCTAATCGCTATAAACGATCGTCGCTATATCTGGACTGCTGTTAAAAAAAAAAAAAACAGCTGCCAAATATACTTTTGTAGTCCTGAAACCAAATTTTACACTTGCATTAAGATATTAAGATATCGACGTTGTAGAAAGTAGTTTGTGAAGAATGAAACGTTTATTTATAATTCTAAATAGCGCCTCAATCGTTCGGCGTGCTGGCATAGAAATATGCACTTGCTTTCGCAGAAGTTTCGGATTCACAACGCCGTGTGCATCGCGTCCAGCTGCTGCGCAAACACTGGCAGCTATAATTTAGTGTGCATTAAATCAATGAGCGCTCGATCGACGACATTGCACTTTGGTTGAACATCAGGGTCAGTGTCAAAGACGGGACATTGTCAATATCGTCATCATTGCCGCTGCTGGCGTTGCCTCCGTCGCACAATGTCGCCGTCTGTCGCGACAACGATCACCCCGTTGGAGATCTCTTTGCAGGACGAGGCAGCACTATCTGCACTCAGAAACTCCTCCATCGAAGCACCACCTATTTCATCATCGGTAGCGACGTGCTCCCAGAGTTCGGTAATGTCAGCGGCTTCCACCGTGTTGGTTTCGCCCAGGGGGGTTTCGGCATGGCCACTGCTTCTAGCCTTCATGATCGTGGCGCCTGGTTTTCATAATCGTCGATATCACCGACTGCGCGAGCTCATACTTCTTCGAGTCTCGCAAAATTTGCAGTTTCGTCTCACGAGACGCAGCTCTGCACTTTGTCTGCGCATATTTCCGCGCTCGCTGAGAGAGAGACAGCTTATGTTTTTTTCTTTTTTATTCCTCGCTCACCTCCTCTTCTATGGACGCTCGCACTACCGCCAGCGACGTGAAGCAGCTGGCGCCATCTTGAGCACGCTGTGCCAACTTCCGATGCTCTCCGTGGCTTTCGCAATCGGCGCGCGAGCGGGATACGCCGCGCGGTAATGGCGGCAGATACGAACTCGCGTAGGCAAACTTTTCGCCCCGTATTCGTTAACGATCACTCAGGAACGCAAATTTCACGATTATTCTGCATGAAAAATGCCGCCCAGAAGCAAAATTTCGTTCGTTATATCCAATATGCGGTGAATAACTGATCGTTATATGTTTTTCTTTCTCTTAGCCCTAATGCATAAGTTGATACTGTTAAGTCGACTCATCGTTATAACCAATATATCGTTATATGTGGTATCGTTATAAGTGGACTGCACTGTACTACCGCTGTGATGAAGGAGCTTTAGCATAGACATACATGAGCGGCCTGATTGGCCTGCACGGTCCAGCCATCTTGTAGTGCAGAGCTTAATCAGCCAAACACAGAGCTAATATTGCTGTAACCAAGGGTAAACCCGTTTAAACATTTAAAAAGACAACATGTTCACGATTAAGCTCCTGCCGAAAGTTGACACCAGCAGCAAAGTCGACTACACTTGGTTACTGCTATATTAGCTCTGTGTTTGGTTGAGCTTTGTGCTTACAGGTGGCTGCACCATGCAGGCCATTCATGTTTGCGTCTCCGCTCATCCTGTAAAACGTGCAGTCCGCTTTCGCTTGTGTTCGCACGAATACTGGACACGCTAAACTCTATTGTGGTAGTTAGCCTTCGGCGTGAAGTGATGGCCGAAAACGCGTTGATAGTGGTGCCGATCGGATACTGACAGCCCGATGCGCTGCTGCCACTCCGCTTGCATGTTGCCTTGCAGAGGGCTATGATGTTGCAGCTTGACATGTCACCGATCGCTAGATTTACAGCCCAGGCGTAAGAAGGGCGATCCATGGTGCCCGTAAAAAGAAAGCTCGAGACCAACAGTGATCGCACAGCTTGCGTCAACATGGGGCGCGATCGGAGATCTTTGCTCGTTTCGCGTTCTGTTCAGTTGCTGCGATGTCACAAAGTGGCAGTATGCAAAATTTTTGCAGAATTGGAGGGAGAGAGCAACCGATCGGCAAGAGGTAAACCGTTCCGTAGCTGCAGCCGCCGTTTGGATCCAATCCAATTCATTAAACTTGCCATGCGAAGCCGTTCTCGCATCGAACGGAGGATCACTCGAACTTCACATGTCTCGTCGCGTTCTCCTCCTAGCAGACGACGTGCTCGTAATCAAAATGATTGACAGGATCGTGTCGTCATTTAGACGTCACCAAAATGACGAACTCCCCGGGTGTTTGTCGTCCAGGGAATTCGCCGCTTGCCAATTGGCTGCTCTCTCCCTCTTGTTTTCACAAATTTTGCATACTGCCACTTTGTGATGTTGCAGCAACTGAACAGAATGCGAAACGAATAAAGATCTCTGATCGCGCCCATGGAGAGCATTGTAATACAAGCAGATGACACTTGGTGTGTGCCGGAAGTTGCCCAGTGTAGTGATAAATTGTTGTTGTGTATTCTTTCTGTTACTTATTTTTTTATAGAATCAAATTAACCAACATGCCAACCATTACAAACAACCTTTGTTCACCATAACTTTGGAAAAATGATCGATGTCGTGCCCCGGGTAGCCATGCAATCAGATAGGTCGCCCTACTGACATCAGATGGACAAAATGTGTCAATAGGCTTTAGCCTATTGCGCAGATCGCTTAGATGCGTCAAGATCAGACAGACCAAACCTAACGACTCAGTACGTGTGCGCAAAATCGTCAAAATCGTTTCAGCGAGAAGACTGAAAGCGATGTTGAATTAATGAGTCGTCTGTAGTCCCAAACTACAATGGTGGCAGCAACTACAGAGCGAAACAAAATATAAATTTTAATGGATGCCAAGAAGTGGCAGCAAAATATAAATTTTTCTTCGACTTACGGAAGGTTCTAGCACCTCCAGAGTAATGTTCTGTAGATGCTGCTTTTCTTGGTTTTCACTTGTGTTAATCAACAGTTCATTGTGTTGGCTTACGCAAAGCAGTGATAGGTATATAGCTTGTAGTTTTTTTAGGCTAGCTCTGATTACTCTGCTTGTCGTTGTCATTGATGTTTAAAATTTATTTCAACAGCCCGAGTGGCCTTCTGTGGCGAGGTCTTCGACTTGTCATTTGACCTTCCCTTTGTGGATTTCCTGCCCCCTCAGCTTGGACTCAAGTTTTGGATTCAGGCAAGCTTTTCATTATTTCACCCGTGCTTTCGACTATTTTATTTCTTTACTACAGTAGAATCTTGATGATACGAATTCCTCGGGACGGTGCAAAAAATTTTTATCACTCGAAATTCCTATCTTCGAACAACGTATGAAATCGAGATATTAATTAAAATAAATAAACGGTATAATGAAAAGGCCAATTGGCTCGAAATTTAAGATTTTTAATGAACCTTTTTTTCTGAATTCCTAAGATGCTGCTTTATTTCACGGCGAAATATTTGGAAGAAATACGCAGCAGAGTTATAGACTATGGCCCTTTTTTAGTGTGTGAGGGTACTGGGCCGACACCAGGCGGCGTAGAGTCGCAGGCACGAGACGGTAAGCAACCGTGTGTGGCGAGGAGGGCGAAGATGGAAGGCGTTTGTGCGCGATCGGCATGCTGGGAGCGCGCGACAACGAACTGAGTGAGTGAAGTAATTGGCGGAGCGAGCCGCGTGTGGTGCGACTGGATCGAACACAGACTGCGTGTGTGGGCGTGCGTCGAGGATTTCCCGAAATATAGAACATACCGTATTCACTCGATGGCATCGACCTCTGGGACCACAATGGAAAGAGAGAAACTCGCGGCTGATATAGCTAAAATTCTGTGCACCACGCCGCTTAACGACATAGTTAGGCCTGACGAGACAACCGGCATGGCTATTCCCGAAGAGAAACCCGGCGCAGAGCTAGTGCTCAACATCAAAGGTGCGCCCGTCCCACTGCCGAAATTCAGTGGCTACCAGGACCGACACTCGTCGCAAGAGTTTATGGAGAAGTACTCAGAGTACTGCGATATTGCGGGGATCCCCCCTGACCGCCGTTTGCAGTTGCTTCCAGCAGCGTGGAAGGGTCAGCCAAACAATGGGCTTCTTCGATTTTCGGAGTTCTGGCAGCCCAATGGCAGCCAGCTAGTTCCGGTTGTGATAGTAAGTCACGTGAGCTGGGATCCCAAGACAGCCCGGAGCTGCCCGAAGTTTGCAAAATCGAATTCCGCGACAGCGCTGGCCGCAGGATAAATGTAAACAAGCTACCAACATGGCAGCGACCGGCGTGGGCGGCGTGCGCCCGGCATAGTCGGCCCATTTCTGCGTTGCCACCGTGAAAATATACAGCTGTATTCGGGAAAACACTTTTGCGAGAGTTCGCGCGACTGGGCATCTCACTTTGCACAGCGTAACAAACGGCCTGCAACGAGTCTGATGCCAAGACGCAAAATCGCACGTAAATGATCGCGCAAAAGTGATCGCTCGAGGATGCCTCGAGGAGGTCGGCGACCGGTGACATTTGAAGTAATTTGACAAGACACGAAAAAGCGGGTAGGTCATTATGCGTAAAATTTTGTGCCGATCGACATGCTTGAATTCGATTTCAGAAAGTTTGTTTCGGTTGATAGTGCTCCTTTCAATTCTGCTCCTGTGCCTTGAAGGAGCTGGGGGCTGCGGCTTGCGCATGAAAATGCACGCCACCTGTGACCATCGAAAAGCTTTATCATGAGAGCAATAATTAACCTAATATACGTGTGGCCACTACTCATCTCAGTGCATTCCTTTAACATCAACAGCTATTTCGAGCTGCCACGCAAGCATACGATGGATAGACGGAGCGAACGTGGGCTAGCTGCGACGCCTTCGCTATATAACTGCAGAAAAAATATATCGCCGCATATACGCGAGCGATGTGCAAAGGGATACCACTAGAGAAAGATGAACCGAAAAGGCACCGCGATGTGCGTCTACAACTTCGCGAACAACATGCGTGGAACACGATGAAAATACCATGCAAGCATAATCAACAGCGCCCACGGTGACAGCACCGCGCGTGCTGTTTTCGGCGGGGAAGAAGAATTCACGGCATACACACACACACAAACGAAAGCTTCAAATGGTTCGCCGCCGCTCGTATGGCACCGCCTCGCAAGGCGGAATGGTGCGTTAGAACCCTAGTAAGATAACGCTAGAAGCAACGCAATCAGCGATCCACGCACCACGCCGACGAGTACACGAGACCAAGTCCGAAACCACAACAACAGGGGTGGCGCGCGCTAGCGTTCGACGCAAGCCAGGAGCGAGAATAAAGTCCTCAAGCGCCCGCGCTGCCATACGCGCTGCAATCCGTCGAGTCCCCACAAAGATGGCGGCGAGCGCTCATCGCCTCTTTTTGTCGTCTGCTAGCCAGAGAACTTCCAGAGAGCAGCCAGAACAAAATCGTCCTGGCAGCCGAAAAGATGGAACCCGTGCGAAGACAAATGCATCCAACATTCCAAGACCTAACAACCAGCATGAGCTTCGCAAACTTCGACGAAGGCGGCCGGCCCTATCATGGAATGGCATCGCCTGTGCTAAGCACCACCGCCACCACCGCGTATTGCACAAGCAGCAGCTGATTTGGCTTTTGTCAATTCATCTCCGCACACCATTGCAACACCCAACCAAACCCTCCTGGCGCAGCAACGGCAGTTTCGGCTTCTGAGTGTCTGCAGTCAACGACGCTTCGCGCTGGAGCCACGAAGTGGAACTTCTCACCTGTGCCGTTTGCTCGCACTCCGAACACATGGGGCAACTACACTTTGGCACCGCAACAACTCGGGAGAGCGCCTCAGAACTTCGGGTTTCAAGCGACGCAGGGTATCTCACGATTCGAGCCGCCAAAGCAAAGTATCACTTGTCGGCGGTGTGGCGGTTTTGGCCTCATTGCACGTCAATGTGCTACTGCTAGACCATGCAGCCAACCCCGTTGTTTTCACTGCAATTCACCGGGACACCTATAAGCAGATTGCCTGGGAAATGGACGAGCGTAGCTGCTTTTCCAGCCGACTGCTACGCGAGGTCCCTACAAGTGCTCGGAACAGCCGGAAATAAAGAACCACAGCTGGAACTGTTGGTTGGTAACAGTGTATTTTATGCACTCACGGACACTGGGGCAAGCATGAGCTTAATATGTAGCCGTGCCATCGCAGCGGCGAAGTGCGCGGGAGCCACCTTCAGGGAACAAGCACGAACCCTGAGGCTTGCTCAGGGCTGGTCACGAACTGCACAATCGGTTTGATGTCGTATTCGCTGCAAGGTGGGTCCAGGAAGCAGCGTTTTCTTCTTTTGTGAGAGCTGTGTCACAATGTTGTCCTTGGGCGGGATTTTCTTGAAGTGGCAGGTATTTCTCTCCACATGGGCCTTGGTGTATGGTGACCGCACTCTGACCCATTTGGGCTCGTCAAATTTAAAAAGGCACCGAAGCGACCATGTGCATCGGATGCTGGACACCGACCCCTGTCAGTATGTTAGACAGCGTTGCAATGCGATAAGCAAGGTCAAGAGCCTGATGAAAATGTGGCCAGGTCCCTACAGGCACTTTTTGCAGATGTGCAGGATGTATGCCACAATACCACTGAGAGTGGTGAGTGTAGTCTATAGAACCTTCGGGATGAGCAGAAGCAGAAACCTAATAACATGCTTGCAGACCATAACCATATTTTTACCACTCTTCCAGGTTGCACGTCCCTGGGGGTTTACAACATAGACACAGGCAGCGACCCACCGGTTAGATGCAAGCTGTGCCCAGTTAACAGCCAAAAGAGAGAAATTCTTGATGGGTGTAACCGAAGGCCCTTGTATCATGTGTAGCCTCAGTGGGCTAGCTTCTTTACAGCCAGTGCATGAAAAGAAGCTGGCCCCAGCCTAGCTTATTGCAAATGTTGTTGATCTAGTATTTAAACATGTGGGTTCTTGGTGTCTCACAGGAGACCAACTAATGCGGGTTCGAGCTTAGTGAGCCACAGGGCTGGGGCAGTCGTCGCCTCCAGCACCGCTGCGCGCGAGCTCAGGCCGCAAGGGGCTACCGAGCGACGCACGCATAAACACAATAATGCCCAGAGTTAACGAAAACCGTTTATTGAATCCGTCAGCACCAGCACTGCACAAACGCCCGCGCAGCGAGGAACCAAAGGGGTCCCCGCACCAAGGGCGAAAATACAATAACAAGCGCCTATAGCACGTCACGACGAGAGCACAGGCTCAAGCTGGGACACGCCGCTAGGAAAAGTTCCGGCGGCTATGCCACTTTTTCTGGCGATAACCAATGAATCAACTCGCGATCTTAGGCAATCTCCTTTGGCTTTCGGCAAGTGCGGCTTGGCGTGGTATGACCTCGCGCGTGCACTAGGCACTGCTCCTCGGCTTAACGTCAGGAAAAGGATCAGCACAAAGTACGCGCTCCCTGCACGGGCAAAGGCACCGTGCGCGAGCTCCAGTCCTAGTCACAAAGGTGTCGGCGGACGAGAGGAAAGCGTGTACGTACCTTGAGCTGGTCCTGAAGATAAGAGGCCCACGCTCAGTAATTCGCAACCGAAGGCGGCCGCGCGTGACATCAGCGCCCCGGCCTCACTGCAAACCACTGCGAGTGGAGCGCCACCGCTGAAACCGGTTGGGAGCGGGCGGGGAAAGGCGGGGGACGGCAAACAGGGGAAGCTCGCACAATGGCGCCAGCACATCCCTCAATCGCACAAACAGTGTGCATTTTTTCCCCTTTTTTTTTCTTGGGTACGCATGCTGAGGGTAATTATATATTGTAAACATTTGAAAGTGTGTTGAATTTTTGCGCGTACAGTTTCTATAGCTTAATTCATTACGTATATATATTTTTTCTTGCACATAGACGTTGAACATTTTTGTTTTTCTTGGTCTTTTCTTTTTCCTGTATTTTTTTTATTTGGCAAGAAGGGGGTTGGTGATTTGCACTGTTGTCAATGGTGGGGGGGGAGGGGGGGATAATGGTCCCTTTGACTCGTTGGTGCGGGGGGGTGGGGTGCGTAGGACGCTTCGCGCCTTTTATGCCGCGGCGCGTTGTGAATGGCGATGAGCATTGCGGTGTTTGGGAGTGTGGCGCAGCCATGGAGAAAAACCGAGAGGAAAGTGTGTGCATGCGTGTGTGTGTGCATGTGCATGGGTGGCGCTTGTTGCTCATTGAAGCAACCAGAAGACGCACCAACTGCTGCATTGAATTGCCGTGGACACTGAAGGTTGTCGGGGTCACTGACTCTCTGACGTCAGGCCAAGAGAACCGGCTCCGCCGTCACCGTGCAAACGCCTTGCAAACGCCTTGCAGCCACGGTTGTGGTTGCCTCTTTCATCTTGGCTACGGCGGTGTGGCCAGCTGACCTGGCAGTGTCCTGCCCCGTCCAGCTGGAATTCGGGACCGCCACCACCACGAAGGCAAGAACTCCGATGTACCTGCAACGGCGATCCCGTTCCCGTAACCAAGCCTTCCTTGAAACTCCTGCGTCTTCCACCACTGCCATAGCCATGTAACTTTATGCGCCATTTCCCCTTCGCACCTTGGACCCTGTCCCGCGCCAGCAGCTGACTGTTTTGTTAATATTTCTGTGAGACACTGCTGTGAGACTTTTAAGACCCCACAGTTTACAGTCGAACATTGTTTATAACAAACTCGATAGTATCACGAATAGCGGTCATTATATCAGTAGTTCATTATGCAGGGTGTTTCATTTTAGCTGCACCAAATTTTTATAAATTGCCTGTGGCCGATAGCACAATTATAATCCTTGATCTAAACAACTCCATAAGGCGGCCATTACTTGCATAAGAAATCAAAATGCCTAATTGAATAAATAACATAATTACACTAATTAACTATAAAATAATTGTTTTACAGAACGTCTTTCAATCTAAGAATTATAGCCGCTGAGTTCGCAAGGCGTATCCACTTGGAATGAATTCTCAGAACTGGTGGAGATGGGTTTGCACAGACGACCACGTCACTGCTTTTGCAGCCGACGCGTCTCCAGATCCTCCAGATTACCCGCAGGATGCCATGAACCTCGATGCCACATTACGTCCCATGGCAGCTGCGGACCTCACACCTAACCAAGCAGCTGCCCTATATCGCCTTTTGCTTTCCTACCGCGACATATTTGACACTGACAATCAACGACCGAGTCAGAGGTCCCTTGTTAAGCATTGGATAAACACTGGTGATGCTGTTCCCATTCACCGTCGACTGTATCTCGTGTCCACGGCAGAGCGGCAAGTTATTTAGCAGGAAGTGAACAAGATGCCCGCCAAAGGCATTGTTGAGCCCTCGTCAAGCCCTTGTGCGTCGCCGGTCGTGCTCGTGAAAAAGAAAGATGGCACGTGGTGTTTCTGCATTGAATTCGGCCACCTAAACCGAATCACTGAAGAGGACGTTTACCCTTTACCACGAATCGACGACGCTCTTGATTGTACGGATGAAAAGTATTTTGCACCTCACGGTGCCAAATACTTTTCATCCATAGACCTTTGATCTCGTTATTGGTAGATTTCCGTAGATGAGCAAGACCAAGAAAAGACCGCTTTCATCACTCCAGATGGCCTCTACCAATTCAAGGTTATGCCTTCCGGTCTATACCACGTTTGAACGGATGATGGACTCTCTGCTTCAAGGTTTCAAATGGTCAACTTGCCTTTGTTACCTCGACAACGTCCTTGTGCTTTCTCCTACATTTGAGACGCACCTTGAGCGCGTCGCAGTTATCCTTGACGTCTTCCACAAGGCTGGGCTCCAATTAAACCCATCGAAGTGCCACTTTGGGTGCCGACAGATTACAGTGCTAGGCCATCTCGTCGATGCTTCCAGTGTACAACCAGACCCGGAGAAGGTTCGAGCACTAACGGCTTTTCCTGTACCTCAGTCTGTCAAAGACGTCCGCAGTATTGTCGGACTGTGTTCTTATTTCAGACGGTTCGTGCAAGATTTCGCAGCAATTGCTCGCCTGCTCACTGAGTTTCTGAAGGAAGACATGCGTTTTACGTGAGGCCCCCCGAAGGCTGTGGGGATTGAGGGTTGCGCCGGCGCCATAGCGCGGGGCTTCACCTTTTCTGTCGTCCTGGCTTTTCCCCGTCCCGCGTAACCCGTTCCCGCGGTGGCGCTGCGCACGCGGCAGTTGCACTGAGGGCGGGGCGCTGACGTCACGAGGCGGCCGCGTTTCGGCTGCTAGCGGCGGAGCGTGGCTTTCTCTTCTCTCCGGGACCAGCGCACGGTACGTACATGCTTTCCTCTCGTCCGCCGACACCTTTGTGACTAGGACTGGAGGTTGCGCACGGTGCCTTTGCCCGTGCGGGGAGCGCGTACTTTGTGCTGATCCTTTTCCCGACGCTAAGCCGACGAGCGGTGCCATTAGTGCTCGCGCGAGGTCGTACCCCGCCGAGCCACACTTGCTGAAGCCTAAGCCGAATGATATTGCCCGAGCTCTCGCGAGTTGACCCATTGGTTATCGCCAGAGCAAGTAGCATAGCTGCCGGGACTTTTTCTAGCAGTGTGTCCCAGCTTGAACCTGTGCTTGCGCTGCGACGTGCTATTATTGTATCTTCGCCCTGGTGCGGGACCGCTTTGGCTCCCCGCCGCGCGGGCGTTTGTGCAGTGCTGGTGCCGACGGTTTCAGTAAACGGTTTCCGTCAACTCAGGGCTTTACTGTGTTTTTGTGTGTGCGTCGCTTGGTAGCCCCTTGCGGCCTCTGAGCTCGCGCGCGAGTGGTGCTGGAGGCGATGGCTGACGCGGCCCTGTGGCTCGCTAAGCTCGAACCCGCGGTGGTTGGTCTCCTGTGAGACACCAAGAACCCCACACTGGCGCCCAACCCGGATTCAAAGGCTTATTAAGCCTTTGTCTGTACTTAGCCGAGTCAATACGCCTTAGCGAATTGGACTCGCCGCGCTATGTCTGCTAGGCGAAGTGACCTTTGTCCTTTGTTAGTGCTAGCAGACGCCGCGTTGCTCAAGAACGGGGCCAGGGCCCCCCTTGAGCAGCGCACTCCTGCACCCTCGCTTGTAACGACCCCCTGTGGGGACGGCAACTCGAGGCGCTACGTACCAGCTTCCTTTGGAGCAGTAGCGTTGTTTGAAAACGGGGCCAGAGCCCTCTTCGAACAGTGCACATGGGCATATTCGTCTGCCACGTCTCCCTTTGGAATGCAAAGCAGTGCAATGTCGCAGCGCTCCCGATCATTGACTCCTTCGGGAGTAAACGGAGCGCAGCGCGGAAACGGGGCCTTAGCCCTCTCCGACTTTTCCCCGTTGGCTGCTTCTCAATTGAACAGCCAAAACCAGTGGAATGCCGCGGCCCCCTGTGGGGATTACATCACAGCGACCACGAATTTCGCTCATACGTCTCCCTTTGGAGTACACTCGGTGGCGCCCAGTGGCACACCGATCGAGCACACACCTGTTTTGTCAACGCTGGCTGCAAGCGGCCTAAGCAATTCACGTATAGCTGCCTCAAGTGGCAGCTGTGAACGACAGCAGGTGGACCCCGCTAGCAGCCTGTTTTGCTCTGGGGACGGCGGTGCGCCGGCCGGTATCCCTGTGGAAACCGCGCCACTGATCGAGCTGGACGTCAGTTCATCCTTGCTCGATCGCGCCGCTAACGCACCAACGGCTCCCTTTGGAGCAGGCGCACAGACGCTGTTCCATAACGTCGCCGAAATGATCCAGGCGCTCTCTGGGGCAGTTAAAACGCTGTCGGCTGTTCAGAAATGCGCTTACCCCGCTGTACGGTTGGCAGTCCCGACCTACAGCGGATACGGTGACCTGCTCAGTGCCAGGGACTACTGTTACTCCCTCGCATGCTACCAGAGAGCTCTGGGTTTGAATGATCAGGATGTGCTCGGACGCGTCGTCCCTGTTGCACCTACTGACACGGCGGCTAGGTGGTGCAGGCTTTCCGGACACCGTGCAACAACCTTCGAGGAGTTCCGTGCGGCATTCCTGCGTGAATTCCTACCCGCTGACTACGAGAGTAGGATGCGGCGAAAGCTTGGGCTACGTTCACAGGCTCCTGATGAGTCGCTTCAGGAGTACGTATGGGCGATGGAAGACCTTTTGTTAGTCGCCGAGCCCAATGCCTCGAACGAGGAACGCGTCGAATGGGTGATCAGGCAGGCACATTTGACCTTTTCGGTGTACCTGCGTGGCGGCTGCTTCCGAAATCTGGAGGAATTAGCCACCGAGGCAAAGCGCATTCAAGGTGACATTATCGCCGCGCGTGCCTATCGCCCACCGCCGCCCGCCAGCAAGGCCCTTGAGCCGAGCTGCGCGTGGAGAGGGCCTGAGCCGTTTCCCCAATGGCAACAACCCGGCCAAGCGGCCTTTGTGGCTGCAAGCGGGTGTGTTTGGGAGCTGAGCGCGTGCGCGCTCGATCCCTACACGCACGGGAGGCGGGCATCCTGTGCTGCGCAGCACAGCACTGACCAAAACGCATGCGCAGGGACGCTTTTCGACCCAGCGCATCGCGCAGGGAGACGCTCGTTATCGGCCCATTGGCCAAGTGGCTAGCCGACCCTAGTGAGACACCAAGAACCCACAAGGCTGACGCGTTTTCATGCCTTATCACAATTCTCACCAATCCACTCTTGGCCAATTTGACCCGTCCGCACCTACAGAGGTCTCGACCGATGCAAGTGGTTATGGGATCGGAGCCGTCTTAGTGCAATGCCAACAAGGACACGACTGTGTTATAGCCTATGTTAGTCGGCTCTTGGCAACCGCAGAGCACAACTATTCGATTACTGAGTGCGAATGTCTTGCTCTCGTCTGAGCAGTTTCAAATTTACGGCCATATTTATATGGTGATACTTTCTTAGTAATCACAGACCATCATGCACTCAGTTGGCTTTCATCGCTCAAGGATCCTACTGGCCGTCTAGGTCGTTAGGCCCTCTGACTACACGATGTGGGGATCGAGGTGCCTTCCCGCGCCTCGTCCCCCAGCTCGCGCGTGGTGCTTAGCTCGATCTCCGGGACCGCCGCCGTAATGGCAACATGGTGGACATGGCTAGCGCGCCGGACCTACTTACCCGCGCAAACCATGCTTCTCCTCCCCGGGATTGGACTTGCCCCGCGAGAACACATCACCGGGACGCTCCCTGATTGGCCTCCTGCGTGGCGGCCCCCGGGCACCCTCTCCACCCGAGCTCTCGTCCGCTGAGCGCTTCCTCACCACGCAGATGCTCACAGGCCCGCAACAACGTGGTTACATGAGACCTTTGTTCTTGCGACTCCTCATTCTCGCGCTACCCGGTTAGCCCTACCGCAGCGGGCGCGCGTACTCAATTGGTCTTGCGGTGAGCCTTGGCCCCTAAGCGCCGTGACTGTCGCACTGTGCTGTTTCTTGGGTGAATAAACCCGTGTTTATTGGCGATCTAACTGCGGAGCCTTCTCTGCGCCATGTCGGAGAGTCAACGAACCCTGCCGTAGCGCCTCTCTGCATTACGGAGTGGAGGAGCGTCGTTCCCTTTCCTGACCGTCGCTCGTAGGGTAAACCTCGTGCAAACCCATCTCCACATAACTGGCGCCCTACATGGTTTTGGCATGGCGTCAGAGCAGGCCCCCTTCACGGCCCTCGTTCCTGCTTTACCCCCGTGCTACGGATATAATGCCCTTCGACGCGGATGACACCGACAGCATGAGGTACGTTTGCCTCGGCGACCCTCTGCTTTCAGCCACCGGGGGCGATCCCTTCTTTGGACAGCCCTTTGGTGATGACCGCTCGGATGTGTACGCTAGTCCTAGCCATGCCAGTTTCGTGTTTCCTCAGCTGTTTGAGACGCGCACAGAGCAGGTGTCTACTAGCCCCTCCGATGTGCTGTTTCCGCTTGCTGGCGCCTATTTGTCCCGAGCGCAGCAGAGTACCCCGTGTGTCGCATAGGAGCCACCCTGCTTAGATGCCGGCACGAATACGCTCGCTGGCCTCACTTTACCCCGAGCGTCGTTCACGGTGCCATGTGCTGCGTCCGAGCCACACCGCTCTGCCGGTGCGTTCGCGGGTCTTTCCCTGCCCCGAGCACAGGCTGGTGTCGCACCGGAGCCTTCTCTGCGCCGTGTCGGAAAGTCGACGAACCCTACCGTTGCGCCTTTGTGCGTTACTGAGTGGAGGAGCGTCGTGCCCTTTCCTGACCGTCGCTCGTAGGGTAAGCCTCGTGCAAACCCATCTCCACAATGAATACATTCCGACTACAAGAATATACCTACACAGTGTGGGTTCTTGGTGTCTCACAGGAGACCAACCACCGTGGGTTCGAGCTTATCGAGCCACAGGGCCGCGTCAGCCGTCGCCTCCAGCACCGCTCGCGCACGAGCTCGAGAGGCCGCAAGGGGCTACCGAGCGACGCACGCAAAAACACAGTAAAGCCCCGAGTTGACGGAAACCGTTTACTGAAACCGTTGGCACCAGCACTGCATAATCACCCGCACGGAGGGCAGCCAAAGGGGTCCCGCACCAGGGCGAAAATACAATAACAGGCGCCTATAGCACGTCGCGGCGAGAGCACAGGCTCAAGCCGGGACACGCAGCTAGGAAAAGTCCCGGCGGCTATGCTACTTGCACTGGCGATAACCAATGGGTCAACTCGCGAGAGCAAGGGCAATATCCTTCGGCTTAGGCTTTCGGCAAGTGCGGCTCGGCGAGGTACGACCTCGCGCGAGCACTAATGGCACCGCTCGTCGGCTTAGCGTCGGGAAAGGATCAGCACAAAGTACGCGCTCCCCGCACGGGCAAAGGCACCGTGCGCGAGCTCCAGTCCTAGTCACAAAGGTGACGGCGGACGAGAGGAAAGCATGAACGTACCGTGCGCTGGTCCAGGAGAGAAGTCCCGAGGCACGCTCCGCCGCTAGCAGCCGAAAAATGCGCGGTCACGTGACGTCAGCGCCCCGCCCTCACCGCTAACCACCGCGTGCGCAGCGCCACCGCGGGAACCGGTTAGGCGGCGCGGGCGAGCGGGGAACGAAAGCGAGGGATGGCAGAGCCCGCACAATGGCACCGGCGCCTCCCTCAATCCCCACAACAGTGACATACAAGTCAGGACGCCAACACCAGGACGCAGACTGCCTCTCTCGCTACCCAGTTGAAGACCCGACCGCTACGTCTGATGCTGATATCGACGCCTGCATTCTCTCTGTTTTGCAACTGTTCCATGCTGCCCTGTGGTTTTAGGCGGGAGAACCTGAATTATGGGTTGCCTAAGCAGCACACAGGCAGTGAGATAACATGACGTAGTGGGGGATTCATATTGACCACCTGGGGTTCTTTAATTTGCACCTAAATCTAAGCACTACAGTGTTTTGCAATCCACCCCTATCGGAACGTGGCAGTCGCCGTGACTGGGCGCCACAGATGGTCTTGAGGCAAGAAATGGATGGGCACGCCGCAAATGCCATCTCTTTTCTAATGAAAAGAACTTAGTCAGTGAAAAGCATCTATAAATGTAAAGCCACGCGCACAGGCTTTTGTTCCTGTTTTTGTATGTGAAACCCATGTTCCCTACCTATACTTTTGCTCATGTGTGAAGCTGTTTTTTGCAAAACAATTAACGAGATGCCCAGGCACCATACCAGTGTTTGCTGACTGCATGTAATTCCTTTTAGTCCTATTTGCCTACAATTAAGCACCTTTCTTTTAGGCTGAAAGCGTTTCCATGTTGGCCTCTCTACCTGAGGGTGATCCTCATCGTGAACTGCTCCTGCTTCTAGACCACAGTGCCTTGGTTACTGACCGAATGGGAGCTCCCAGACCACAGCCGCCTCCAGACAGAAAATGGCACTTTGTAGCCCAGCCCAGGTGACTTTCGCACTTTTGCAATACATGCGATGCCTGCTTCAGTGCACACATCTTGGAAGCACACATCTTGGAAAATATGAGAAGATACAGGCTTTAACTCGATGTGCTTTGCACATCTTCACATGACTAGTTAGTCAACAGCTTGTCAGGATATGGGGGGGATTGCCCGCGGCTCTCTTTCTTGACACACCGAGCCCCGCGGTTGGCGCATGCTTGCCCATCAACCGTGGTCCAGTACAAGCTCTAGGGCACAATAGACGACAACCACGTGTACACTCGGAAAGCATTTATTACGACTGCAACTAACACTTCGAGCAGGCCTGCTAGCTATAGTCGACATGGCTGAGGGTTCCCTCGAAGAGATTAATACACTAGATAAAAAAGGGCATCCACTTACCAACTGGGGGAATACGAGCGGCCGTGGTGATTGCCGCGGCAAGAACGTGGTTGACTAACCACATGCAGGAATACGGGAGCAGCTGCGGAGACTTCCGCCGTCGCCGCTTGCTGGGGACCAGTGAGCCTCGGGCGATGTCAGCGGGATCTCACGTGACCAACCCGGTGGCGTTGATAGCGCTTGCGATTCCCGTGCGCCACCCGCGGAAAGAAAGTTTCCCCTCTCCCAACTCTCCCTAGCGCGCATGCGTCTGACGCGACGTTCGCTGCGCATGTGGCGGTCATGGGACCCGAGGTTTCCCACAAGCTAAAGAAAGCCTTTTTAGTACAAAGGTGCATTACCATGTGAGGTTAAAAAAGCATCGGGTAAATAAGGGACTATACAAAAGAATCGTTCATGAAACCAACCTCTTCTCGCTGCACAAGCCATACATAAATGTCAAGGCTTCAAGGCTAAACAGACTCTGACCTAAAACAGCTAAACAGAACTACTACAGTCTTGCCTTGCAGTAATTTGAAATAAAATAAAAAATGCGAAAGGTAAGTTTTCCTGCAAAGTTAAACATGTTTTTATTTTCTCAGCTTCACTTACCATATATACTCGTGTAAGGGCCACACTTTTTTTATCTAGAATCTTGGCTGGGTGCGGCCCTTACATGAATCAGGCTGACGACAGCTTGCTAAAGGTTCCTACTGTTTCCGCAACTGTAGCAGAGTGTAAGAGAGGCACAAATGACATGGTAATAAATGTTTTTATTATCACTCAATTTCTCTCTCGCCTTCATCGCTCCCGGAAGAGCTCACCTCATCGGCGTGCTATACCACCGATCTGTCTGAAACACTACCAATACAGCCAAGATGGCGTGCCACACAAAGAAATAATGATGTGGCAGCACCGGCCTGAGTGGCGCCAATGGAAAATCGTCTAGCATCATCTAGTAGCAACGAAAGTAACCTTCGCTTTCCAACAAAATGCTTTGAATTTTCCCCAAAAAATTTTGTCCTCCAAAGTTGGGGTGTGGCCCTTACATGAGAGCAGCTCTTGCACAAGTATATACGGTACTCAAAATTTGTCACAGAACTTATTTATAAAGTGTTGGAATATTTAAACCAGACACTACAAATATGACGCTATGCACATGTTCCTTGCTGTGTAATTTATTTATGTTCATTTTTTTCTGTTTCATGTTTTCTGCTCATTCATGGCAGTGATTTGTGGCATTGTCTTGAAATAAAGCTTTGTCGAGCGTTCGTCCTCCTCCTACTTGTGCTCACCTGCTGGAACCTTCAAGTTTGTTGCTGGACTCTCCCTCCAATTAACCGCCCTGTGTCTGCACATTTATCATGCCACCAAGTTCTCTGCCATCCTCGATTGCACTTTCCTTCTTGTAGCATTTGTGGTGTCTGATTATCACTGGCAGCTTTCAAATCAAATTACGAAAAAAAAAAAGAAAAAAATAAGGGAAGCTGAATATTGAATCAACTATCAGAAAATTTACAAATACGCTTTTGTGCTGACAAATTGTGTGTGAGAAAACCAGTTGAGGCATATGCTTGGGAGTTGACTCTTATTACATAATAATAATGTTACCTGCTGTAATGCACATGTTCCGTATGGTCTATTCTTTAAAGGCAACATTAATATGCCAGCATTGATTACAACTCGGTTCTTGTGTGAAGGTATGGAAACTATTTTATCAATGGAATGTCTGCGTAGTGCTTCAGGTCAAGTACTTTATATCTCTCACATTGAAGAAATGTTCAAGTTGTCTGGAATTCTATCTTAATTATTATTATAGGGAGAAGAGAGAGATATATTTGCAGGTTATTTACAATGGTTGCGCGGTTTATAAGATGATGGCCCAAATCTGCGCGATCAGTCTGCTTTGTCATCTTCGGTGCTGTCCTTAGTTTATCTTGCTGCGTCCGGTGACATGACCCCCAGCAGCGGAAGCTTCGCTGTCCTGGAGCTTGCTTATCCTGAGTGATTTGGCTTGAGTTTACTACATCAGAGAGAGGCTTAAGCCATGCTGGCATCACGAGGCACGATTTCATATGAGACATCAGTTAGTTGCTTCAATTTGCAATAGGTGCCAAAGTAGTGTGGAAGCAGCTTTTCCGGAAGACCAATGAGCCGTTATGGGGTGCAGAGGAGGATCGTGTCATCAGGGGGGAAATGGGAAATGGACGTTGTGAAGGCAGGTGTATTCCGTCATCGAGTCGAGAGCAGCCGGAAGAATTGTATCAAAAGGTAGTGTCCTGTCTCGTCGATACAGAGGATAAAATGGATGAAACCCTGCAGAGTCGTGTCGAGAGGAATTGTGTGCAAACTTCACAAAAGGCAGACCAGTATCGCAGTCACAATAGTTAGGAAGAATGCAGTAGACTTCTATTGATTCGACTTCACTTAATTCAATTTTTCAGTTAATTCGATCTCGACCAAAGGTCCCGGCCAGCGCCCATGCATCCTTATGGGCCCAAACTTTCGTTATTTCGATCCTAAAATTGGTTTTCACCGGATAACTTAAATGACCAGTGAGCATGCATGCATCTGACCCTTAGAATGATCCCAATAGTGACTCTTTACTGGCAGTGTCTGTCTCGGCAGAGCTTACGGGACAGTGAATCCGTTGAACACACGTCATTTCCCATCGAAAACGCCAATTTTCGGCCTGCCCTATTTTTATCAATTACGGTATTTACCCCATTCTAACGCTTGCCTTTTTTTCCTAAGAAAATTGAGCCAAAAACGGCGTTCGGAACGTTTGTGTGCTTTGACACCTGACCTGCCCGATATACCCGCTGCAACCCGTGAGTGACCTCGCTTCTGTGATTTCGACACGCAACGAGGCAAGCCTATTTATTCCTTATTACAGAGCGGACTTCCCTCTGCAAGTGTTTCTTATTGCTCGCAGCAATAAACGTTGTTGAATTGTCTCGCTTGTTGCCTTATGCGCCCGAACCCTACGTAGCTGCGATTATACGGGCTACGGGTTGGGGAAGACCCCCACATTTGGCGCTACCAACGGGGTTCGAATTCGGCAACACGGCGAGTCTTTATCTGTTTTATTTTAGAGCTGGGAATACTGAAGTTAGAGGAAACAATGGCGACGGGCTTGTCTGACTACCCAGATTTGTTCATGTTGTCGGATGTAGCAGTACAAAATCAGAGACCTAGTGCTAACGCGGCGGCAGCTTCCGAACAAGCTGGTAACTTTGATTTTTAGTGTTTCACACGGAAAAGTCAGGATCGTGGAAATGCCACGTTGGCAGGGTTTAGGCCTGAAAGTAGGCGTAACACGCCGAGCGCCTCGTCGCTTCGTCCCGCGCACACAGAGGCACATATGCCTCTAAATAGTTCGACGCAAGTTGCGGATGCGTCCGAACCTTCGGGCTGTAGTATTCCATCGAGTGAAATAATGCTGCAGAATGCGCTGCAAGTCATGCAGAGCTTAGCCGGCGCCCCGCAGGACACAATGCAGGCCCCACTGCAGAGCGAACGACCACGAATTGGAGCAAGCGACCGCGGCATTGCGCGGGCTTCACCTGTTCTGCCGTCCCTCGCCGATCCCCGCCCGCTCCCAACTGGTTCCAGCGGTGGCGCTCCACACGCGGTGGTTTCCGGTGGGGGCAGGGCGCTGACGTCACTGTGCGGCCGCGCGTCGGCTGCTAGTTACTGATCGTGGCTCTCCTATCTCCGGGACCGGCGCAGGGTACGTACCTGCTTTCCTCTGGTCCGCTGACACCTTTGTGACTACGACTTGAGCTCGTGCACGATGCCTTTGCCCGTGCGGGGAGCATGTACTTTGTGCTGATCCTTTCCTTACGCTAAGCCGAGGAGCGGTGCCTAGTGCTCGCGCGAGGTCGTACTACGATGAGCCGCACTTGCCGAAAGCCCAAGTCAAAGGAGATTGCCCGAGCTCTCGCGACGCCAGAGCAAGTAGCATAGCCGCCGGGACTTTTCCTTGCAGCATGTCCCAGCTTGAGCCTGTGCTCTCGCAGCGATGTGCTATAGGTGCCTGTTTCCGTATTTTCGCCCTTGGTGCGGGGGACCCGTTTGGTTCCTCGCCGCGCGGGCGTTTGGGCAGTGCTGGTGCCGACGGATTCAATAAACGGTTTCCATTAACTCGGGGAATTACTGTGTTTTTGTGTGCTTCGTTCGGTAGCCCCTTGCGGCCTGAGCTCGCGTGCAGCTGTGCTGGAGGCGACGGCTGACGCAGTGCTAAGCTCGAACCCGCGGTGGTTGGTCTCCTGTGAGACACTAAGTACCACACTGGCGCCCAACGCGGATTCAAAGGCTCATTAAGCCTTTGTTTGTGCTTAGCCGAGTTAATACGCCTTTGCGAATTGGACTTGCCACGTTATGTCTGCTAGGCATAGTGACCTTTGTCCTTTATTAGTGCTAGCAGATGCTGCGTTGCTCGAGAACGGGGCCAGTGCCTCCCTTTAGCAGTGCACTCCTGCACCCTCATTTGTAACGACCTCCTGTGGGGACGGCAATGCCGTTAGGTACCAGTTCCCTTTGGGGCAGTAGCGTTGTTTGAGAACGGGGCCAGAGCCCTCTCCGAACAGTGCACACATTCACATTTGTCTGCCATGGCTCCCTTTGGAATGCCAGGCAGTGCTATGTCGCAGCGCTCCCGATCATCGGCTCCCTCGGGAGTAAACGGAGCGAAGCATGGAAACGGGGCCCTAGCCCCCTCCGACTATTGCCCGTTGGCTGCTTCTCAATTGAACAGCCAAAACTAGTGGAATATGCGGCCCCCTGTGGTGACCACAAATTTCGCTCATCCGTCTCCCTTTGGAGTACATTCGGTGGCGCCCAGTGGCATACCGATCGAGCACGCGCCTGTTTTGTCAATGCTGGCTGCAAGTGGCAGCTGTGAACGACAGCAGGCGCACCCCGCCTGCCTTTTGCTCTGGGGCCTTTTTTGCTCTGGGGATGAAAGCGCTGAGGCCAGGGTCCCTGTGGAAAGTGCGCCGCGGATCGAGTTGGACGACGGTTCATCCTTGCTCGACTGCGCCGCTAACACGCTAACGGCTCCCTTTGGAGCAGCGCACAGACACTGTTGCATACACGCCGCCGCAATTATCCAGGTGCTCTCTGGGGCAGTTAAAACGCTGTCGGCTGTTCCGAAATGCGCTCACCCCGCTGTACGGTTGGAAGTCTCTGTCAAGTGGGCGAGTGACACAGCAGCCAACTCTCAGGGCGGGGAAGTCCCCTACAGCATTTATTGAACCCTTATATAGCCGAGGATGCAGTCCGGCCATCTAGTGGTACTTCCGTACACTACATCCTCCCTTCTGTAAATTATCACAACAAAACAGAGGAACTCTTGATCCAGCACAAAACGTTATAGGTCAAGCCTTTTTGGTCTGCGGATCTTTCTGCCGAACCTAGAGACGCGTGTCATAGAAGTAGAACCGCGGGGTGCATCGGCAGTGGAGGTGCTTTCCCGAGGCGATGCGGTTTCCTGGTCTTGGGCTGCTCAATCAGCTCTAGGCGTTGTTGGGGACATGGCAGTCGGCGCCGCAGCGGGAGTTCCAGGTGGACTGGTAGTGCCTTCCGCAGGACATCCCGTCGTTGGAACCAGGTGCATACGGTTGTGCTGGAGTACACCCGTTGGAGTCTCCACCATGTAGGAGCGAGGGCGTTGAGCTGGCCCCATGAAGATTGCGGGGAAGTTGACGTTCCTTACCCAGGCCTGCTCGCCGGCCTGAAGAGGCCGCAGTTCACGAGCCGCGTGTCTTCTGTTGAAGTTGGATGCTTGGCACCTCCGGTTGTCTTGGTCAAGCCGAGTGAATGGTACCGACGGCGGCCAGGCAGGCTCCAGCTGGTGCGACGTCTTCGGTAGCCTGGTCTGTAGGCGCCTGCCCATGAGCAGCTGAGCAGGGCTCACTCCGTTTACCCCAGGGGTGTCCCGGTATGCCTGAAGTGCAAGGTAGGGATCATCCGCCTTCCACAGCAGGTCCTTGACCGTCCTTTCCATCCGTTCCACCTTCCCGTTCGACTGTGGAAAATGGGGGTCTGCTAGTGACGTGGTGGAAACCGTAGGAATCGGCAAAGGTGGAGAACTCTGTTGCAGCAAACTGAGGACCCTTAACGCTGTGTACCAGTCTCAGGATCCCGTGGTGCGTGAAGATGCTCTTGATGACATTGATGATAGCAGGTGCTGACGTTGAGCGCAGGCTGATGACCTCCGGGAAGTGTGACCGGTAATCCACCAGAAGGACGTAGTCCTGGCCGTTCAAATGAAAAAGATCTACGCCGACCTCTTCCTAGGGCCGAGTTGGAGTGGTTCACGGCAGCATGGGTTCCGAGCGCTGAACCTTGGTTTCGCCACACGTGGGGCAGTTAGACACCAGTGTCTCTATCTGGTTGCTGATGCCCGGCCACCAGACTGATTCCTGAGCGAGAGCTTTGCACCGGTTAATGCCTTGATGCCCATCATGAAGGAGCTCGAGCGTGCGGCTTTGAAGGGCGGACGGCATGACGATGCGGGACCCCTTCAGCAGTCCTTCACAGACGCTGAGGTCCCCTTGTACCTCTTCATGTGGAGAGGCAAGTGGGACTGCCGGGGCCAGCCGTTGGCGCAGTACTGCAGCAGCAGACTGCACACGCCGTCGTTGGCTTGGGCCTGGCACAGGTGCTCGAGCTGCGACGAGACGATGTCTGGGAAGGAGCGGCTCGGATCGAGACACAAGTCGCCCGAGGGCTGTGGAGTCCCCGAGACATGGTCGACAAACGTGTAGACGCCGAAGGCTTGGATCGCCGGGAAGCCCAGCAGCGGGGACCGTCTTGGTGTCTAGGACGTAGAGTTGAACTTGCCGTGCCATGACAGGGTAGCGACGTAAGTTCCTATGACCGGCAGGATGTTGTTGGCAGTGCCTTTCAACTCGCTCTTGGGGTCTTGAAGCTTCGAGGGGACGCCTGGAAACGTACTGGGTATGACACAAACTTCGGCGCCTGAGTACACCTTGAAGGAAAGTGGATACCCATAGACGAGCACTTCGCGTTCGTCGTGCAACTGCATGTAGCTCGATGGAGCTGGCAGAAGGCTTCGGTGTGTGCTTCCCGCTGCCGCGTTTCTTCTTAAGGCACACATTCTCGAAGTGGCCACTCTTGTGGCAAAAGTTGCAGGACGCTCTGCGAGCTGGACAGTCGGCGCGAGGATGCGATGTGCGTCCGCAGAATGGGCACAACTGCTGCGTTGTCTTATCAGAAGACGTTGGCTTTCCCTTGCGAACATGAGCGCCGTCGATGCGAGTGTGAGCGGCGTCGATGGCGAGCCTTGATGAATCAGCCGAGTCACGAGCCTTGCGTTCGTTATCGGCATCTTCATGTTGGCGAACGTGCATGATGGCTTCGTGCAACGTCAATCTCGGGTTCCGACAAAGCTGGTCCGAGAGCTTGCGGTCAAGCAAGTCCACGAGGAAACGGTCTTGGACAAGACGTTCTTCGATGTCAGGCGAGGAATAGTTGCAGCGTTTGACCATCGTTCGAAGCGCAGCGTAGAATGCATCGGCCGACTCACCGGGCTGCTGCGTATGGCGATGAAAGTGAGCTGACTCGTAGAGCTCATTCAGCGGGTGGACAAAGTGGTCGTTGAACACCTTTATGGCGACAACGTCCTTCAGATCCGCGTCTGCCAACGTGGTGGACGCGAGGACCACCCTGGCTTGAGGGCTCATGCAGTAGAGCATAGAGCGCACCTGGACCTCCGGCGGAGCTGTGTAAAGTCCGGTGGCGAACGAGTAGTCCTCGTACTGCAGCAGCCATGTGGGCCAGGAGCTGGGGTTGTCAAAGTCAAACGCCGGTGGTGGACGCAGCTGGGCCATGCCATGTAGAGACCCAGTGGCAGACGAAGCAGCGCGCGTTCCGGTAGAGCCTGTACCGGTGGCCATGGCGAAGGAAAGGTGACTTCCTCGACTGGCGGGGCCAGGGCGCGTGTGTCGAAGCCGCAAGTACGGGATCAGGCGAGACGCGATCCCACTTCTTATACCATGTCGAGCGGGTGAGTGACACAGCTGCAAACTCTCTGGGCGGGCAAGTCCCCAGCAGCATTTATTGAACCCTTATATAGCCGAGGATGCTGTCCTGCCATCTAGTGGTACTGCTGTACATTACAGTCCCGACCTACAGTGGATACGGTGACCTGCTCAGTGCCAGGGATTACTGTTACTCCCTCGCATGCTGCCAGAGAGCTCTGGGTTTGAACGATCAGGAGGTACTCGGATGCTTCGTCTCCGTTGCACTCACTGATACGGCGGCTAGGCGGTATCGGCTTTCCGGACACCGTGCAACAACCCTCAAGGCGTTTCGCGTGGAATTCCTGCATGAATTCCTACCCGCTGACTACGAGAGTAGGATGCGGCGAGAGCTTGGGCTACGTAACAGGCTCCTGATGAGTCACTTCAGGAGTGCGTACGGGCGATGAAAGACCTTTTCTTAGTCTCCGAGCCCAATGCCTCGAACGAGGAACGCGTCGAACGGGTGATCAGGCAGGCACATCCGACCTTTTCGGTGTACCTGGGCGGCAGCCTCTTCCGAAATCTGGAGGAATTGGCAGCTGAGGCAAAGCGCATTCAAGCTGACATTATCACGCCCACCACTGCCCGCCAGCGAGGCCCTTGAGCCGAGCTGCATGTGGAGAGGGCCTGAGCCCTTTCCCGAATGGCAACAACCCAGCCAAGCTGCCTCTGCGGCTACAAGCGGGGGTCCTTGGGAGCTGAGCGCGCGCGCTCTTGATCCCTACACACACGGGATGCGGGCAGCCTGTGCTGCACCACCGCCCAAAACACATGCGCAGGGACGCTCTTCGACCCTGGACATCATGGAGGCAGACGCTCATGATAACAGGCCCTTTGGCCAAGCGACGAGCCGACCCTGGCAGGGAGCTGAAGCCGCTCTGCCTCGGGAAAGATACCGCGGCGGAGTTCGGTGTTTTCGCTGCCAACAACGAGGGCACATAGCAAGGGATTGCACCGTGCTCAGGTCTCCTGTGAGGCCGGGAAATGGGAGTCCAGGTCGCTCGTGAAGGCACGAGTGACCGAACCTTTGCTTGTTCCCTCCGAGAAGCTTGTGTTGCTGGTGCACACGCGCCGTTTATTCCGGTGACCATTGCCGGCCGCGAATTTTCAGCGCTGCTGGACACGGGCGCAAAAGGCGTGGGCCATTCGGCTGGTGCCGCAAGGCTGTCAGGTGGGGAGAGCGAATGAGACGCACACGTTTCGTTCATCTCCTGGGGCTCAGTGTTCCTGTGATTGTCGGCAGGGACTTTCTCCTTAAAACTGGGATCGTTGTGGACATTGCGAATGGCGGCTATCGCGACGGTCAGTTCAAGTTGCTAAAACTGTTCATGAGCCCGCCGGCGTCCGATTTTGTTTGTGCAGATGAGGCGTCGGAAACGTGTCGGGTGCCAAGTTCGGGGGCAAGCGTCCAAGCTTGGCGCTCGCCCGCTCATGGTTTCCTTTGGGATCCAGAAGCGCGGCACGAACCTTGTCGCGCGCAGAATTCGGTGGCAGGCCCCTGCACTATGCGCTTGTCGACTCACAATCACCATTGGGGTAGAGCGACATGGCACGAAGAGGCACCACATCCTCTGTCCACCAACGTGGTAGCTGACGCGCTATCCCGTGCCCCATTGCCCACCTAGAGCTTTTTTCCAGGTGCGACAGCTGCTGTCGGTGCCTTTGCGCCAGCTAGTGTGTCGGGGGCGAAACGAGCAGAGAGAGGCGAGTCCGCAAGCGGGCAAACCTGTTATTCTGCTCTCCAGGGAAGCAACGTGCCGCAAAGCATGCGATCGGGGGAGCTTCTCGAAAGCGCACCCATGATGCCGATGGCTGCAGTCCTGAGTGGGGACGTGACCAGCCTCCCCTTTGGGAGAACTGGAATCGCTTTCAGCAGGCAAGAGCTACTGAAGGCCCAGCAAATTGATCCGTTTTGTCGCGGATTGAGCGACGGTCTTAGGGAGATGGAGCGCTGAGACGCTTCTAGTAGTGCAGCAGGTGCAGAGGGACCGGAACCAGGGTGTTTCGCTGGGTCCCCCGCGGATTTATATTTGCTGGATCATGATGGGCTCCTGCTGAAATACATAGCCACCGAGGATGACTCTGTGCACCTGTTTAAGGTGGTTATCCTCAAAAGTATGAGAAGCGCACTGTTGCGATGTTCTCATGACGGACCCTTGGCCGGTCATTTGAGTTGCTCTAAAGTTTTTGCAAAACTAAGCCAAACTGTGACCTGGCCTGGCATAAAGCATGACATTTTTCGCTATTGCCGTTCCTGCCACATCTGTCAAATGGTGAAATGAAGGGGTGGCAAGCCGCCCGGGCTGGTGAAACCAATCGATAGTGAGCGTCCGTGGCAAGTGGCCACCTGCGATCTTATGGCGCCTTTCCCCAGGAGTAAGCAGGGGTTCACACACCTGATGGTAGTCGTTGATCATTTTTCTAAATGGGTGGAACTGTTTCCGCTTCGTAAAGTGACAGCGCGAGCTGTGCTGGAAAGGCTACAGGAAGTGTTTTTGTTGGTTCGGCTTTCTGAAAAGACTGATTATAGATAATGCGTCCTATTTCACCGGTCGGGTGTTTGGTGCTACGTCCCGTTACCTGGGAATTAATCACTGCACCACTTCGCCCTACCATCCCCAGTCCTATTTGACGGAGAGACTCAATAGAACTCTCAAAGCAATTTTATCAGCCTTCGCCGAACGTCAAAAGGATTGGGCAGACTAGTTGAGTGAGCTCGCATTCGCAATCGGAACCTCCGAGAATTCTCGACTAGTTTCTCTCCTGCCATCCTCAATTTTGGAAGGGAGTTGGCAAATCCGATGACCAGTGTCATGCAATGCCAGCTCTTGGACGAGGAAGCGCCGGCAGACTGTTCTGCTTACGCTTCAGCACTTCGGGACAGGCTTTGTCGGGCTCTCTGTTTGGCATCGGCCAGGGCCCAGCAGAGGGCTCAATACGACCGGAAGCATCGCCATCTTTCATTTAAGGTATGTGATCTCATCCTGAAGCGCAAACATGCTCTTAGCGACGCGACCAAGGGGTTCTCAGCCTCGCTCGCTCCTAAGGGGCTTGGTCTGTACTGAGTAGAGAAAGTTTGGTCTCAGCTCGCGTAGTTGTTGAAAGATACCCCTTTGGGAGAACTCAGCCGTGCCCATATCGTCGACCTGAAGGCCTTTGCGTCACGGTCCGACGAACTCGCGCCAGTGCCCAGTGGCATTGCGCGCAATCAACGGGGCACACCCGGGGCAACAGATGGCATTCGGACCATGCACAGGTACAGTCTGAAGGAGCGGTCACCTGGTGGATTTCACGCCAGACGGCGGACTTTTCGCCAACCGAAGGCCCTCAGTAAAATGCGTAGCCTCAGTGGGCTAGCGTCTTCATGGCCAGCGCACGAAATGCAGCTGGTCCCAGCCCAGCTTATTGCAAGTATTGTTATGCAGTATTTTAACAGTGTGCATTTTTTTTTCTTTTTCTCGAGTCTGCCTGCTGAGGGTAATTTTTTTTTTTTTATGTTTCAAAGTGTGTTTAAATTTCGGGTGTACAGCCTTATACTTTAATTCATTACATGTTTGTTTTTAGTTGACCATAACTGTTGAACATTTTTGTTTTTCTTGTTCTTTTCTTATTTCTGTCTTTTTTCTTTGCCGAGAAGGGGGTTGGTGATTTGCGTGGTCGTCAGGTGCAGGGGGGGAGGCAATGGTTCCTTTGACTCGTCGGTGCGAGGGGGCGAAGAACGCTTTGCGCTTTCTATGGCGCGGCGTGTTGTGGATGGCGATGGGCAATGCGGTGTTTGGGAGTGTTGCGCAGCAATGGAGAAAACCGCAAGGAGTGTGTGTGTGCGTGCGTGTGTGCGTGCGTGGTGCCTATTGCTCTTTAAAGCAACCAGAAGTCGCACCAACTGCTGCATCGGATCGACATAGACGCTGAAGGTGGACGGGGTCACTGACCCTCTGATGTCAGACCAAGAGCCTGGCTTTCTGCAATCACCGCCGCCGTGCAAACAAACGCCTTGTAGCCATGGTTGTGGCTGGCCATTCATCCTGGCTACGGCGGCGTGGCCAGCTGACCTGGCAGTGTTCTGCCCCATCCGGCTGGAGTTCGGGACCGCCACCACCACGAAAGCAACAACTCCGATCTACCAACAGTGAGCCCGTTCCTGCAAGCAAGCCTTCCTCGAAACTCGTATGTCTTCGACCACCGCCATAGCCACAGAACTTTATGCGCCGTTTCCGCTTCGCACTTTGGACAATGTCCCGCGCCAGCAGCCGACTATTTTGTTAATATTTCTTCCCCCACTTTCGCTGTGTTTTTTTTTTGCACATAGAGCGCAGCATTTTTTTTTTTACCACGATCCTTGTATATTATTATTATTATTATAGTGTATGAAATGAAAGTGTTTTTGTATGTCGGAACGTGGTGTTAAAGAGTACTTGCTGGGCTGAGGTTAGCATTTAGCTTGTGCATGAAAGACTCAATTGTCTTGGGTGCATAAGCCCCTACTAGCTGTTTCGCCAGGCTGGTTGGGGGGTATTTAAGGAGAGGAGGATTTTGCCACCATTCTTGTTTTTTTATCGTATTTTATTTCATAATAATTTTTATTTATTATTATAGTGCATGAAAGTGTTTTTATATGTCGGAACGCAGTGTTAAGAGTACTTTCTTGGCTTAGTGACTGAGACTGACTTGCTCACGCGCAACGGTGCTGGAGGTGACGGCTGACGCGGCCCTGTGGCTCGCTAAGCTCGAACCTGTGGTGCTTGGTCTCCTGTGAGACACTAAGAACCCACAAGGTATTCCACTACAAAAATTTAACTGCAAGCACTACAGTTGGGCTTGCCAGCCTGCAGCCACTGATGTTCCGGTCTGGTTTCCATCGTCATTTCTCTCAAAGTCCAATGAGAAGGTAGCATCCGTGGACTTCTTGCTGCTCAGTCCATCGATAAAATCAGCTGCAGATGCAGCGGAATCACGAGATTTATGATCTTTCAAGCACGCGTTGTGCCCTTCGGAGGCGGCCATTTTTGCTTTCTACTTTGATGATTGCAAAACTTTGTAAGTGCATTCAAAAATCACTGCCTGGCAGGAAAGAAGTGAACTGCTTAGAAAATAAAAATATGGTTCTCCCTTTTCACATCCGATGGTGGAGTGTGTCCATGAGCGGCGCTGAAGGTCTCAAAAGTGGCATTTCAAACCATCGATAGCGGGCTACTGATGCCCAATGGGTGGTGCTGTGAGGAAAGAGTTATTGAGCTGAGGGAGAGGTTGTGCAATGTCTGCAAAGTTGCTCATGAACCTGCGGAAATATCAGCAGGGATCCACAAAGCTTCGAACGTGGTTCATACATTTCATCACAGGAAAATTCTTGACAGTGTGAACTTTTCCAGGATTGAGATCATTCACAGCAAGTTCTCGGAGACTGAAATCACCTTTGGATGAATTGAGCTGTAGCCCTGCATTGCAGAAAACTGTAAGAATTTGGGACAGACGCTCAAGATGTGCAGCAAAAGTCAATAAGAAAACAATGACGTTGTCGAGGTAGCACAAGCAGATCGACCTCTTGAAAGCTCGAAGCAGAGAGTCCACCACACATTCAGAGGTAGCCGATGCATTGCATAATCCTAAGGGCTGGACCTTGTACTCATAAATGCCATCGCGCATAATGAATGAAGGCAGTTTTTTCTTGTTCCATGCAGGGTGTCTACCAACCGGGAAAATCGGGAAAACAGGGAAGTCTCAGGGATTTTGAATATTCTGGAAATACTCTGGAAAAACTCAGGGAATTTGTGCCTCTATCAGGGAAAATTACTAAATTAGCTGTAATTTTACTGAAAGGAAACGAAAGTTGCGGTAATGGAGGGGGAGGGGAGGCAACGTTTAGCTGCGGCACCAAATGTGTAATAATATAAAAATGTTGTGAGGCGAGAAGGTGGTAAAGACTTAGGATACTGCTCGACGAGTGTCCCGTTCTGATCTCGTGGAAAACCTCTGAGCCGCCCTCAGCAGCACTGGCAACAGTCACCAACGCCGTGCATGTTCGGTGCGAACACAGGCAAAACGCCGATGGCGTCGACAACAGTTCTGCGCATTGCTGGTGCTGCTGCATGTCCAAGTTTATACAGCTTATAAAACTACTGTCCTTACTCCGTATAGCTTGTGGGAATCCTCGGGTCCCATAACCGCCGCACGGGCGGCCAACGTCGCGTCAAGCGCATGCGTGCCAGGGAGAGAGGGGAAAATTTCCTACTGCGGGCGGCGCGCGGGAATCGCAAGCGCTATCAGCGCCACCGGGTGGGTCACGTGAGATCCCACTGATATCGCCCGGGTCTCTTTGGTCTCCAGCAAGCGGCGCCGGCGGAAGTCTCCGCCGTCGCTCCCGTATTCCCGCACGTGGTTAGTCAACCGCGTTCTTGCCACGGCAAACGCCGCGGCCGTCCGTATTCCCCCAGTTGGTAAGTCGGACGCGCTTCTTTACCTAGTGTATTATTCTCTTCGAGGGAACCCTCAGCGATGTCAACTATAGCTAGCTGGCCTGCTCGAAGTGTTAGTTGCAGTCGTAGTAAATGCTTTCCGAGTGTACACGTGGTTGTCGTCTATTGTTTCCTCGAGCTTGTACCGGACCGCGGTTGATGCGCAAGCATGCGCCAACCGCGGGGCTCGGTGTGTCGAGGCAGAGGGCCGTTGGCATCCCCCCATATCCCGACATTTTGGCGTTCCCAACGTGGTGCAAGCTCTTGGAAAACGGGACGACGATCTGTTCGGACCAGCGTTAGGCCTCAGCCGAAGGCGTGATTGCTAGCTAGATCTGTGTGTGCTTTCTTGAGGGCGAGTTAACGCTGCGCCAGTGTCGCCGAACTCGTGTAGACGCTGAGATTTGCAGCAAGTTTTCTTTTAAGAGTACGCCCGAAGCGAGTGAGTGCAGCAGCCGGCGCGGTGGTCGATTTTCCCTGTACATATGTAAATAGCCTCCTTTCTGTATCTTTGGCTCTGGGAACTGGGCGCCGGAAACGCTGGCTAGGACGTCAGCCGGCCGCAGTCCCAGGAGTCTGCTCGGAAGCTGCGTGTTGAGCAGCGAGCGGGGACCACTTAGCTAGGCCTGCATCTCCTCGCGGCGGCTCATTGGAAGCCTTTATGGGTCTTTTGTGGCATTGGTATCCGTCATGGACGCGATTAGGCCTAAGGCTCTGCGGAGCTGCCGGTCGCATGTTCGAAGACGACCATGCCGTGACATTTAGCGGGTGCAACTGGATTCGCTAGTTCTACTATACTCGCCGAACGGAGAAACCTCGTTCGAAATAGAAAGCTTATTTTGTTCAGATGAACTCAATATGTTGCGGGCGGAATAACCGAAATCTCGGGGGACCAGAGAGCGCTTTGTTCATACGAGCATCGCCCACTTTCGCGCTTTATCGGACTGGAAAAATTCGGTCGAACCGAATAACTTCATTCAAACGAACTGGATTGTTTTTTTTGTTTTTTTTTTTCTCGTTGCCGCATAAAGCTATGCGGTAGACGATGTGGGGTCTCACATGTGCTCTTGGGACAAAGGAACGACAACACAGTAGTGCAAACAATCACAAGGGCATTTATTGCACCTTTCATACACTAATACATACTAGCCGAATTACAACCAATAGAACATTCACACGGGCGCGCGACAAATCAAGGAAGTCCGACTCACCGCGACCCGATAGCGAGCGAATACGTTCGCCCCATGCTATGACACCATCGCCTAGTTGTTCACGTGTACAGTCACGCGAACGGTGGCACGCTCGAACGATCCGTGTTCGTCCATACCGGTGTCCTGCTCTTAGCCTCGCGCGAATGTCGCGCGAAGCGGGCCGGCGCACGCGCGAAGCGTCCGTGCGTGTTGGTCGCCGATCCTAAGCCAAAGAGAGAGCGCCTCCGACCTTTTTCTCCCAAGTGACCTCGCCCATCGGTGGCGTTAGCATCGCGACACTAGCGCCATCTCTCGCAACGCGCCGCAACCACCGCCGGGCTTAGCCACGCAGAGAAGCCGGACTACAGGAGACATGCGGGGAAAACAACATCAGGGGACGCGTGAGAGTCGCGCATCCCCACATCCCTCCAACCTTAAATCACTACACATACGCCGGCGAAACATGTCGCAAGGCCTATCAACGCGCGCGTCGCGAACAAAAGTTAGTACATGTGACAGTGGCGCCGCCGAGTTAATGTCCACGCGTTATCCACAATGTGCGAGCCGACATTGACTCTGGGGTTCACCGCTGGCGTCCGTTGGTCACAGCACCACGTCTGCAGATTCGATGGCACGACTCCAGCCCAGGACTCCGGAAACGGCGACGCAGAAGTCGGCACGAGCAAGCGCCGCTCGCGCCCTGCTGACGAGAGCCGCAGTAGCCGTTGGTGACTGCCGGCTCTTTTCCCAGCCGCCGAGGGTTGCGAGCCGGACATTGGCGGCCGCCGAAGTCGCTGCGCCGAATTGACCACAGGCATCTCCAAAGCCTGGGGTAGCTCGATTGTAGTCTGGGGCAGCAGCGCTGACGATGTGCAGGTGACAGCAAACCAGGGGTGACTCCGCTCACGCTGCGTACACTCAACGCACTCGACAAACACTAAAGTAGTGCAAGGGAGAGGAATTCGGCATACGCATCGCCCACGTGGTACGATGTTCAATTCGGCTAGCAAAATTTCGGGTGGCATTGCAGATGCTAAGTTCACGTGAACAAAGCTTGCTTTCCTGAGTCGAACGAGTAAGTTCAATTCGTGCTAGGCGAACTAATGAGGGAAGCAATGTGCGACATCTCAACACCACGGTCCACCAGGTTGTGTCCCTCAACGTGCGACAGGCGGCTTTGTTAAGCCTTAGGCCTAATGCGTCGCTACTTTGACAACAACCGGCATCCAAAAAAAAAAGAAAACATCACCCAAAATGGGCACAGGAACAGGCAGCCGCGAGGAGACGTTAGCTCTGTGAGGTGGTCCTACTCCGCTCGGTGCACACAGCATCCGAGTTGACGGCGCCCACTGCCCCAGACGGTGTCGGAGCGCCCGGTGCCAGGCCGCAATACCAGTCAGCCCGTAGCGGCACCCGTGGCCCGCGGCCACCCGGCTCCCTGAGCCTCGACTTCCGAAGTCAAAGAGATAGAAGAAGCTATTTACATAAGAAATCCGGACCACCCACGAGGCTTCCGTACTCACTCGCTTCAGGCTTGCCAATGCTCCGCGGGCGCTAGGCCTCGCTCTCCCAGGATGCAGACCACGTGGCTCTCGTACTGACGAGTGTACTTCAAAACACTCGCGAAAAGACTTAGCATGTTGAAAAGTTCAAACACGCTACAGCAACCGTCGCCTCGCTCAAGAAAGCACACCGCTGACACTAGCGATCAAATTCCACGCTAGGACTACGCTTCGGTTGAAACATCTCGAACCGAGCAAAACTGCTAAAATTATCGTCCGATGCCCCAAGAGCCCCACTTTGGGCAGCCAGATGTGGGGTCTCACATGTGCTCTTGGGACAAAGGAACGACAACACAGTAGTGCGAACAATCACAAGGGCATTTATTGCACCTTTCATACACTAATACATACTAGCCGAATTACAACCAATAGAACATTCACACGGGCGCGCGACAAATCAAGGAAGTCCGACTCACCGCGACCCGATAGCGAGCGAATACGTTCGCCCCATGTTATGACACCATCGCCTAGTCGTTCACGTGTACAGTCACGCGAACGGTGGCACGCTCGAACGATCCGTGTTCGTCCATACCGGTGTCCTGCTCTTAGCCTCGCGCGACGGTCGCGCGAAGCGGGCCGGCGCACGCACGAAACGTCCGTGCGTGTTGGTCGCCGATCCCAAGCCAAAGAGAGAGCGCCTCCGACCTTTTTCTCCCAAGTGACCTCGCCCATCGGTGGCGTTAGCATCGCGACACTAGCGCCATCTCTCGCAACGCGCCGCAACCACCGCCGGGCTTAGCCACGCAGAGAAGCCAGACTACAGGAGACATGCGGGGAAAACACTATCAGGGGACGCGTGAGAGTCGCGCATCCCCACAACGGGTGGTTCAGCATCGTGTCAGACGGCCGACGCTGCGGCGGCCTCTACTGCCTTAATTCTAAGTGTTTGTGGAGTGCATTTGAGCGACTTTGCAGAACGAGTGAAGCCGCCTCGACTTGCTATTGCTGCCATGGTCCACGTCCCTGCCTGCTGTCTCGGCCCCTCCCTATTCGCGGCCCGATGCAGCAGCACATGGCAGCCAAAATGAGGGAGGCCCACCATCATACACTCCCACGAGGATGCGTCAGTGCGAGGTTCATTGAGCCGGCGCGCGCACCGCTTCGAGAAAGTCCTGACCCACTGTTCCCGGGTGGACATTGCGGCGCGCATCTTGAGGGCAAGCCATCTTCAGCCCCGTCATCGTCAACCACTGTGACGGCTGCCACATGTGGGCGGCCGCCACACAGAGGACTGTGCTGCCTATCAACGTGGATTCGGACATTTCCTGCCGGAGTTTACCATCGCATCTGCCCGGATACTTTGTCAATGCCGTCGTTCCAGCGATTTCTCCGCCGTAGGGCTATATTTAAGAGTGGAGGGATGTGGGAATCCTCGTGTCCCATAACCGCCGCACGGGCAGCGAACGTCGCGTCAAGCGCATGCGTGCCAGGGAGAGTTGGGAGAGGGGAAACTTTCCTTTCGCAGGCGGCGTGCGGGAATCGCAAGCGCGATCAGCGCCACCGGGTGGGTCACGTGAGATCCCGCTGATATCGCCCGGGTCTCTTTGGTCTCCAGCAAGCGGCGCCGGCGGAAGTCTCCGCCGTCGCTCCCGTATTCCCGCACCTGGTTAGTCAACCGCGTTCTTGCCGTGGCAAACACCGCGGCCTCCCCGTATTCCCCCAGTTGGTAAGTCGGAAGCCCTTCTTTACCTAGTGTATTATTCTCTTCGAGGGAACCCTCAGCGATGTCAACTATAGCTAGCTGGCCTGCTCGAAGTGTTAGTTGCAGTTGTAATAAATGCTTTCCGAGTGTACACGTGGTTGTCGTCTATTGTTTCCTCGAGCTTGTACCGGACCGCGGTTGATGCGCAGGCATGTGCCAACCGCGGAGTTTGGGGTGCCGATGCAGAAGGCCGTTGGCATCTCCCCTTATCCCGACAAGCTCTCTGCTAATTTGCTATCGCAATTGATGCTTCACCTTTCGGGTGAAACTGCGACATCTTTTTTTAACATGCTTACTAAAGAGTGACAGCATCAGGCAACATGGTGTGTGGGGTCTCACTCGCGCTCTTGGGACAAAGGGACGACAACACAGTAGTGCAAACAATTAAAAGGGCATTTATTGCACCTTTCATACACTAATACACGCTAGACGAATTACTACCAATAGAACACTCACATGGGCGCGCGACAAATCAATGAAGTCCGACTCACCGTTTCCGGATAGCGAGCGAATATGTTCGCCCTATGTTATGACTCCATGTTATGACTCGCCCTATGTTATGTATAAGAATCGGGTTGAAGATGAATATACAGAAGACAAAGAAAATCTTCAATGGCCTGGCAAGGGAACAAGAATTCAGGATCGCCAGTCAGCCCCTAGATTCTGTAAAGGAGTACGTTTATCTAGGTCAATTACTCACAGGGGACCCTGATCATGAGAAAGAAATTAACGGAAGAATAAAATTGGGTTGGAGTGCATACAGCAGGCATTGCCAAATCCTGACTGGGAGCTTACCACTGTCATTGAAAAGAAAAGTATACAATCATTGCATTCTACCAGTGTTAACATATGGTGCAGAAACTTGGAGGTTAACAAAGAAGCTCGAGAACAAGTTAAAGACCGCACAAAGAGCGATGGAACGAAAAATCTTAGAAGTAACGTTGAGAGACAGGAAGAGAGCAGTGTGGATCAGAGAACAAACGGGGATAGCCGATATTCTAGTTGACATTAAGCGGAAGAAATGGAGCTGGGCAGGCCATGTAATGCGTAGGATGGATAACGGATGGACCATTAATGTTACAGAATGGATACCAAGAGAAGGGAAAGTCAAGGTCAACAGAAAACCAGATGGGATGATGAAGTTAGGAAATTTGCAGGCGCAGGTTGGTATACGCTAGCGCAAGACAGGGGTAATTGGAGATCGCAGGGAGAGGCCTTCGTCCTGCAGTGGACATAAAATATAGGCTGATGATGATGATGATGTTATGACACCAACGCCTAGTCGTTCATGTGTACGGTCACGCGAACGGTGGTGTGTTCGAGTGATCCATGTTCGTCCATACCGGTGCCCTGCTCCTAGCCACGCGTGACGGTCTCGCAAAGCTTGGATTGGCGCACGCGCGGGACGTCCGCTCGCTCACCGATCCCAACCCAAAGAGGAAGCGCGTTCCACCTTTTGCTCGCAAGCCACCCCGCCGTTCCGTGGCATTAGCATCACGACACACGCGCCATCTCTCGAAATGCGCCACAATCCCTACGCCCGCCGTCGGCGCTTAGCCACGCGGAGAAGCCGGATTGCAGGAGACGCGAGCTATGCGGGGAAAACAACGTCAGGGTACGCGGGAGAGTCGTGCATCCCCACAGGTGTCAGCCCGTCTTGATGTAAAAGAAAGTTCCATTTCACTTAGGGAATTTAGCAAAATCACTCAGGGAAAACCTGGTAAACTCGGGGAATCTGAATATGTCAACTTGGTAGACACCCTGTCCATGTCGTCAGCTGCAATCTGCCAGTACTCAGAGCTAACTTAAGAAAGTAAAGAAAAATATTGTTACGATTGCGTGTGTTTTTGTAAGAGATGAATTGATAAAATGGGGCCACGCCGACACCGAGCCGTTACAAATACAAGTGCACTTCGTTCTCCGTCCTTGCCGTAGCTTTAGCATAACACTCCTCTCTTCACAGACAAAGCCCGCTGGGCGAGTAACTGTTACGTCCATTCGGAGTCACGTGGATGACAGCATTTCAGGCGAGTGACGTGAACAAGCTGCTTCTTCTTAGACCGGTAGCTATTGGACACGAGACGAGCAATCGAGTAGGTTACATCACTTATGCAATCGCTGATGACGAAAGGCCGGGTGTAACGAGCCAGAAACTCGGGCAGTTCGTCCACCTCCCCGATGCCTGCAGGAAAGCAATTAAACTCGGTGTGTCGCTGCTCGAAGCCGAAGTCCGGCGCGGCGGCCGGGACTGCTCATGACAACGAAGCGTTGCATCGCCCCTCAAAGCCAGCGCAGGAGTCTACCAGGCCAGCACCTGCCCAGGCACCTCCTACCCCTAAGAAGCGGTTGCCTTATCGGAGTGCGGCGACGTGGACTTTCCAGCAGGGACAGGAAGCTCTTGTGGCTTTCGTCTCCGCTCGGCGTTGGCGGGACCAGCGGAAAGTAGAGGTCGGAATGGCGGCTTGAGATTACCACCGCTTGTTCCGGGGCCGCACACTCTCGGACCAAACCCAAGCGGCTGGCAATGCGGTAAAGCCAGCGGACCATGAGGCAACCTTCTGCGACTCGTGTGGGGTGCTCGTCGTGCACCAGGCAACGCATGAGCGGACAATGTGGAGCAGTCGGCTCAGCAACCTAACGCAACTCTGGCCGCGCAGCCCGCCTTGCCCCGGAATCGCTGCACTCAGTTGCGGCAGCCCTCGTTGTTGATCCGAGCTTCACTGCGGCCATTGCGGCGGCGGTGACGGCGTCGAACCCGACTGTGAAGGAGGTGAGCTCTCAGCTGGAACACACGGTCGACTCGCCTGGGGACGAGGAAGATATGGCATCCGGGCCACCGACCATGGACTTCAGCTTTCTGGACTAAGTGCAGTGAATAAAGGTGACAGTTGGTCATGCAAGTGTCGCGCTCTTTTTGGCTGGCTGTGGTCTTTAGGAGGGGGAATGTGGGGATCGAGGTGCCTTAACACACCTCGTCCCCAAGCTCGTGCGTGACACTTAGCTCGATCTCCTGGAACCGGTGCCATAACAGCAACATGGCGGACATAGCTTGCAAGCCGGACCTACTTTCCCGCGCAAACCGTGCTTCTCCCCCCCAGGATTGGACTTGCCCCCCCGAGAACTTGTCACCAGTACGCGCCCCTATTGGCCTCCTGCGTGGCGGCCCCCGGGCACCCTCTCCACCTGAGCTCTCGTCCGCTGAGCGCTTCCTCGCCGCGGTAGATGCTCACAGGCCCGCAACGAGGTGGTTACATGAGACCTTTGTTCTCGCGACTCCTCGTTCTTGTGCTTGGCGGACCGCTACCCGGTTAGCCCTAGCGCAGTGGGCGCGCATACTCGATCGGTCTTGCGGTGAGCCTTAGCCCGTAATCGCCGTGACTGTCGCGCTGTGCTGTATCTTGGGTGTATAAACCCGTGTTGGTTGGCAATCTGACTCCGGAGCCTTTTCTCTGCGCCGTTTTGGAGAGTCGACGAACCCTGCCGTAGCGCCTTTGTGCGTTGCAGAGTGGAGGAGCGTTGTGCCCTTTCCTGACTGTCGCTCGTAGAGTAAGCCCTGTGCAAACCCATCTCCACACACCCTAAGAGGAAGCTTTCACTTGAGGCGAACTCCAATTTTTCAGTTCAAATACAGTTAAACCTCGAGATAAGAAAATGAAATAATCGGCACTTTACTTTGTTATATTTAAATTTGGCCTTTTATGAAAATAAATACAATCACCGGCTGATATTTCTTACATTGAAGGGGCCGTAAAAATTTCTGCATCATGGGGCAATTGGAAAAAACAAGTTGCAATGAAAAAATTAATTTTGTTGAATTTGAGATTTGATAACAAAAGACACAGTTTCATGCCACGTTGATGTCTTCACATCGTAGTATGAAGTGAATCCTGCAAAACTTTTGTCTTCATTCCCCCGCTGCGGCTGGTGATGTTGCCTGCAATGGGACAATGCTATCAGCAGACTGCTTTCCACACAGTCCAATGAATGCACCATCAAAACTTGTCAAATGTGGCAAAGGAAGTGTTGATTTAAAATCACATGAAATCAAGATGACAGGGGACAACCCTTTGGTCACTGCCGCATATTTGTTGTAAATTTGGGACCTTGCGCGAGCGTGTCATGTCCGAGAAATCAAACGATATCTGGTATGATGTTCAAAATTTTGGTAGCCGTTATACATTGTTTCCAGTATTGATTTTATGAGTGAAAACGTCATAGTTTCACCCGAAAGTCGAAGCATTGATAACGATAGCAAAGTATTAGACAACGAATGAAAGGAGGTAGGGGGGGAAACTGTTTGGCCACGCCCACCTTTGTGCCGCGTACCCCGCATGGCACACCTTCGTCACATCGCATCGTGTGCCTCTTCCTTCTACCCTCTCAGCGATGTCGGTCGGAAGGGTGCAAGAGAGACGGGAGAGAAACGAAAAAGATGTGCCGTGAAGGGTGCCCAGCATTAACACGAGTGTGGTGATGTGGCTCTCGTTCTTTTTTTTTTCTTCGATTTCGCGTTGTTTTTATTTTTGGTGCATACACCCAGTAGCCGCATTTAATTGTTATAGCCAATAATGTGGAATTGGCACATTTTAGCAAGCAGTTTATTTAACCGTAGAACACTCACTGCATGTTAGAAAGAAAAGGTGTTATATTTATGCAAATGCAGTGTTTCCATGTTTAATCAGGCAGATTTCTTTGCATTCATCGGCTGCACCGCCTAATGCTTGTGAACTTAATTTCGTGCAGCAAGGGATGGGTGGAAGTGGTCTCAGTGCCCATAGTGGCACTCAGCCTGCAGTATACCTACCACCCCATTCCTCCATTGGACTTCGCACACCCACTGGATTTTGATGTGACCACACCTGAAAAGGAAGAGCTGCTGCTTTCACCGATCCGCCCACCCAAAAAGCGTGCAGTACTGGTAGCACCAGATGACTTTGATCCAGGTTCCATGACACCTGATGTTCTTTCACTGGAGCTGGAGATTGGACCTTCGGTAAGTCCTTTCACTGTAAGTTAAACACTTTTATCAACATGTGGGTCGTATACTGTATATAAGTTGTGCATCCGACAACAAAGCTCCTTGTTTCCTTTCTGCAGTTGTTAAAAACATTTTTTGATTCACTGGGTAAGTGCTTCTACATGCTTTTGAGTCAAACCATTCTAGCCCCAGCCCTCTTACCATTTGACAACTCTTTATGACAGACCTTGATCTGTGCATAAAGGGTTGCCAGTTTGCCAGTGGTTAAGAGCTTCATCCATTCCACACAACAAGCCGTCAAGTTTCCTTCAAGTGTTGCCCATTGTGCCTTGACAGCTTACTGTCTCATGTGCTTTAAAAGTTTTGAAAGTTAATTTGTCTGGGGCCGAAATGCTTTGTGCAAGTTTCCTCCAGTTTTTATTAACACGCTGACTAAAGCAGAATTTCATGAAATCCCTATTCCAATGCATGATGACCCACCAGTGGGTTGCTTGTCATATTCCTCTGGTGTGTTTTGACCACGGAGTAAGACAAACAGGAGCACCGACTCTGCCGCCGCGCAACGCATTTGCTTGGGACAAACTGTGCAACGCGGGCGCCGGGGGTCTAGCTCATTCCTTTGCTCTCTCCCTCCGCTCCTCTTCACGCTTTCACACAAGCTTTCTCCTTCCCTTTGTGGCTTCTTGGTGGCTCACACGAGACCAAGCACCGCGGGTTCGAGCTTAGCGAGCCACAGGGCCACGTCAGCCGTCGCCTCCAGCACCGCTCGCGTGCGAGCTCAGAGGCCGCAAGGGGCTACCGAGCGACGCAGGCAAAAACACAGTAAAGCCCTGAGTTGACGGAAACCGTTTATTGAATCCGTCGGCACCAGCACTGCACAAACGCCCACGCGGCGGGGAACCAAAGGGGTCCCGCACCAGGGCGAAAATACAATTAACAGGCGCCTATAGCACGTCGCTGCGAGAACACAGGCTCAAGCTGGGACACGTCGCTAGGAAAAGTCCTGGCGGCTATGCTACTTGCTCTGGCGATAACCAATGGGTCAACTTGTGAGAGCTCGGGCAATCTCCTTCGGCTTAGGCTTTCGGCCAGTGCGGCTCGGCGTGGTACGACCTCGCGCGAGCACTAGGCACCGCTCGTCGGCTTAGCGTCGCGAAAGGATCAGCACGAAGTACGTGCTCCCCGCACGTGCAAAGGCACCGTGTGCGAGCTCCAGTCCTAGTCACAAAAGTGTCGGCGGATGAGAGGAAAGCATGTACATACCTTGCGCTGGTCCCGGAGATAAAAGAGCCACATTCCGCCGCTAGCAGCCAAAAAACGCGGCCGTGTAGTGACATCAGTGCCCCGCCCTCACCGCATATCACCGCGAGTGCTGCGCCACCGCGGGAACCGGTCAGGAGCGGACAGGGTTCGCGAGGGACGGCAGAACAGGTGAAGCCCGCGCAATAGCACCGGTGCCTCCCTCAATCCCCACACGGCTACAAATCAAGGAAGTCCGACTCACCGCGACCCGATTGCGAGCGAATACGTTCGGCCCATGCTATGACACCATCGCCTAGTCGTTCACGTGTATAGTTACGTGAACGGTGGCGCGCTCGAACGATCCGTGTTTGTCCATACCGGTGTCCTGCTCTTAGCCTCGCGCGACGGTCGCGCGAAGTGGGCCGGCGCACGCGCGACGCGTTCGTGCTTGTTGGCCGCTGATCCCAAGCCCAAGAGAGAGCGCCTTCAACCTTTTTCTCCCAAGTCACCCCGCCATTTGGTGGCGCTAGCATCGCGACACTCGCGCCATCTCTCGCAACGCGCCACAACCACTACGACTGCCCCCCGCCCAGCCACGCGGTGAAGCTGGACCACAGGAGACGCGTGAGAGTCGTGCATCCCCACAACCCTCCAACCTTAAGTCACTGCACATACTCCGGCGAAACATGTCACAAGGTCTATCAACGCGCGCGTCGCGAACAAAAGTTAGTACAAGCGACAGTGGCGCCGCCGAGGAAATGTCCACACATTATCCACAACATGCGAGCCGACATTGTCTCTGGGGTTCACCGCTGGCATCCGTTGGTCACAGCACCAGCTTTGCAGATTCGATGGCACGACTCCAGCACAGGACTCCGGAAACGGCGACGCAGAAGTCGGCACGAGCAAGCGTCGCTCGGGCGCGTCGCCAACGCGCCCTGCCGGCGAGAGCAGCTGTAGCCGTTGGTGACTGCCGGCTCTTTTCCCAGCTGCCGAGGGTAGCGAGCTGGACACAGGCGGCCGCCGAAATCGCTGTGCCGAACTGGCCACAGGCATCTGCATCGCCTGGGGTAGCTCGATTGTAGTCCAGGGCAGCAGCGCTGACGATGTGCAGGTGACAACAAACCAGGGGCGACTCCGCTCACGCTGCGTGCACTCAACTCACTCGACAAACACTAAAGTAGTGCAAGGGAGAGGAATTCGGCATACGCATCGCCCACGTGCCACATTTATTATACAGGCAACTTCTAAAAGAGGTTGTTATAGTAAGTCCAAGTCCTCGAAGGGGCAGCGCAGCATCAACAAAAGACCAAGGCGCTAGCTCATGAACTAGACCGTCCTTGTCTTCTTCTGGGAGCAAGTGGCACAAGCGTGTGGCAATATCGAGGTTTAACTGTATCTTAATCAGGAAATTTGAAAACAGTGAGAGGGGTTGAGGTGAAATAGAGCATGCTCCTGCATTAATTTGTTTTTCAGTGATGGCAGTTGTTGCTAATGCGTTGCTCCACAGGGGTTTTAGGCGCGAATTTCAACCTAAAGCCTAGCCTTAGGTGTGTTAGGGTCTTTGCGTGCCCCTACCCAGAAGCTCTCTTTTTGAATTGTTCAAACATCCAGCTGTGTTTGGGTGGTATTCGTATATTTGGAATATGTGTTTATTTTAAGCCGAGGTATTTGAGTGATGGGAATTCTTCTCGTTTGTGCAGGTGCTGTCATTAGAAGGTGTAGTGCTGCACCTGTTGATGCAGCTAAAGGAAAACTACTTTGGAGCCTGTCAGGACTATGTTGACATGGAGGCCGATGCACCTACTACAGCTGTGAGGCTGCCTGAAGGAGATTTTGATCCGCGTTGCTTCAGGCCTCTTGATGTGCGTGCAACCCTCATCATGCATGACATGCAAGGCCATCTCATGAAGGTAAGTGCACGTTGTCACCATAAAGCTTCTTTTGCCCAAGAGAACTAAATTGATTTTGTAAAGGGCTTGCCTGAATACTACTGGTGCCTGCCTTTTGCATCAGCAGGGCAGCTGAAGTGCCTTTATTCACCCTGCCAGTCTTAACGGGGAATTTACAGGTACGTAAAACATCTCCCAGATGTGCTTTCTCAGTGCAGAAATGCAGAAGTAAGAGCGATCGTTTATGAAATTGGTGCTTGGCAGAAATTGATGGTGATGCTTCTGGCAAGAAAAGCTGAAGGTTTTACACATTGCTTATGGTGAGGAATTGCCGACAAGTCTTCAGGGGCTGTTAGCCCTCTTAGCACATATGTGGCCTCTGCGCTCTAGAGTCGTCACACTGCGGGCGACACTATCGATGGCGCTGATGAAGTGGACATGAAAGCGTCATAAGCTTCGCTTCACGTTGTTTTTGCCCCGCGGATGTGAAGATATAGACAACATGGCATAAAACTGTATCTTTGTTCCCCGACTCTCAATTGAAGAAAATTAATTTTTTTCTCATCGAAATTTTTTTTTTCGATTGCCTGATAATTTCAAAGATTTTATGGCCCCCTTTGGGTAAAATAAATTTATAGGCAACTGTAAAAAGGTTGAATTTCAATATAACAAAATTAAGATACAAAGAAGTGCCGATTTAGTTTGGTATGGCTATGAGCCAGTTGTCCTGCGTATGTAGAAAATGCTGAAGGGTAGAGCGGACGGGAGGAGGATGAAGTGATGTCTATCGTCCGCCATCTTTTTTGTTGCTGCCCCATTTTTAGGCTCCTTGTACAAAGTGTAAATAAACCCCCTTTTCTGTAGATCTTCCCGTAATATCTTGGTGGTGTTGTGGGGTTCTACACTAGCACATCACGGAAGCACATCACGGTTGTGGTCTGGTCAAGCACATCTCGGGTATGGCCAGTCAGCACGCATGTTCTTACTGGCGATGGAGGTCCCCATAGGAGGTCGTTACTAACGAGAGTGCAGGAGTGCGCTGCTCAAGGGAGGCACTGGCCCCATTCTTGAACAACGCGGCATCTGCTAGCACTAACAAAGGACAAAGGTCTCTACACCTAGCAGACCTAATGCGGAGAGTCCAATTCTCTAAGGGGTATTGACTCGGCTAAGCACAGAGAAAGGCTTAATGAGCCTTTGAATCCACGTTGAGCGCCAGTGTGGATTCTTGGTGTTTCATAGGAGACCAACCACCACGGGCTCGAGCTTAGCGAGCCACAGGGCCGCGTCAGCCGCGGCCTCCAGCACCGCTTGCATGCGAGCTCAGAGGCCTCAAGGGGCTACCGAGCGACGCACGCAAAAACACAATAAAGCCCTGAGTTGACGGAAACCGTTTATTGAATCCGTCAGCACCAGCACTGCACAAACGCCCGCGCGGCGGGGAACCAAAGGGGTCCCGCACCAAGGGCGAAAATACAGAAACAGGCGCCTATAGCACATCCCTGCGAGAGCACAGGCTCAAGCTGGGTCACGCCACTAGGAATAGTCCCGGCGGCTATGCTACTTGCTCTGGCGATAACCAATGGGTCAACTCGCGAGAGCTTGAGCAATCTCCTTTGATTTGGGCTTTCGGCAAGTGCGGCTCGACGTGGTACGAGACCCACGCTTCGCCGCTAGCAGCCGAAACGCGGCCGCGCCGTGACGTCAGCGCCCCGCCCTCACCGCGAGTGGAGCGCCACCGCTAGAACCGGTTGGGAGCGGACGGGGAAAGGCGAGGGACGGCAGAACAGGTGAAACCTGTGCAATGGCGCCGGCGCCTCCCTCAATCCTCACATCCTCCTCTCCTTAAATGCCCCCCTACCAGCCTGGCGAAACAGCTGGTAAGGGCTTATGCACCAAAGACAATTGAGTCTTTCCTGCACAAGCTGAATGCTAACCTCAGCCCAGCAAGTACTCTTAAAACTGCGTTCTGACATAAAAACACTTTCATGCACTATAATATAAAAACTACATACAAAAATTGTGAAAAATAAAAAGATAAATAAAAATTCTACGCTCTATAATAAAAAAAAATGCCACGAGAGGGGAAAGAAATATTAACAACAATAGTCGGCCGGTGGGGCGGGACAGTGTCCAAGGTGCGAAGAGGACACGGCGCGTAAAGTTCGGTGGCTTGGGGCGGTGGCCGAAGATGTAGGAGTTTCGAGGGCAGTCTTGATAGCAGGAACGGGCTCACCGTTGGTAGATCAAATTGTTGCTTTAGTGGTGGTGGCGGTCCCGAACTCCAGCCGGATGGGAGCAGGACACTGCCGGGACAGCTGGCCACGCCGCCGGAGCCAAGATGAAAGGGGCAGCCACAACTGTGGCAGCAAGGCGTTTGTACGGCGGCGGCGACTGCAGAGAGCTGGGCTCTCGGTCTGACGTCAAGAGGGTCAGTGACCCCGTCCACCTTCAGTATCCACGACGATCCGATACAGCAGTTGGTGCGACTTCTGGTTGCTTCGAAGAGCGCCAGGCACCACGCACGCACGCACGCACACATGCACGCACACACACACTCCTTGCGGTTTTCTCCACGGTTGCGCAACACTCCCAAACACCGCAACGCTCATTGCCATCCACAATGCGCCGCGCCATAGAAGGTGCAAAGCGTCCTTCGCCCCCCTCACACCGACGAGTCAATGGGACCATTGTCCCCCTCCCCCGCGCCTGACAACCACGCAAATCAACAACCCCCTTCTTGGCAAAGAAAAAAAAAGGAAAAAGAAAAGAATAAGAAAAATAAAAATCTTCTATGTCTACGTACAAGAAAAAAAAAGAAAAATAAACACGGTAATGAATTAAAATATAAGGCTTTACACACGAAAACTAAAGGGACACTAAAGAGAAACCGGAAGTTGAGCTTAAATGGTAGATTATCCTTTCACGATCACAGCTATACCATTCTTACGGCAAACAGATGTTTAATAAGCGAGAAAATAGCGAAAAACTGAAGAATAGGTGCTGACGCCCCTTCGAAATTCCCGCACTATGTGATGTGACGTCGGAGATTACAAACGCAGGCCGGTCGCGATTGGTCGAGAGCGATTTATCGCTGTTAATAAAATGCAAAATGAAATACACCTTAAACGTACATAAACAGCATTTTCCAACTTTTTAAACCGTTTTAAGCGAGGAAGTACAAGTTTAGCACAAAATTAAATAAATAAGAAAAAATGGCAGGGCGAAACATGCGGCCGTGATAGTTTCGTAGTTTCGTTTTTGGTCAATGCATCGTCGCGCGCGCCAGTTCCGCTCTACGGTGTTTCGGTGTTTCGTTGCGTGTTGCGTGGCTCGAAAAACGTTGACTTCGCGGGAAACAGCCAAAAAATGCCTCGTGTGTGTAGTGTTGAGGGCTGTATAAATGGCCCAAGGCGCTTGATCAGGGGCAGCGGCAGTGTTGACTCGATTGTGTCCTTTCATGTGGCGTCGCTCGGAAAGCCCCGGCTCCCCGGCGTTCGCAATGGCTCAGTGCTCTGCCGATGATAAAACGGCAAAAGAGCCAGAGAAACCGATGGTGTGCTCTCTGCATTTCTCGCCCTCGGATTATGTGTATAATCTTGCCCTCGGAAAGTATCTTGGCGTGCCCCAGAGGCCAGTCCTTTCTCGAGCAGCTGTTCCCTCAATGCGGCCTTCATCAAACCTCCTACCGGTGGGGCTGCAGCAGCAAACTGGCGGCTCGGTGAGTGGTGAATGTCATTAAATAAAGCCACGAAATAACCATACCGAGTACGTGCACAACTTTCTACGCTTGTTCTGTCGGGAACACCGTCGCCTGGCGGACCGGACGCTTCGCCTCCCATCGACGAAAACGAAGCTCTGCATTCCGCCGGCGCGGCCGGCGGCTCACCGCCATCGCACGCGGAAACACCTACCGCTCGAGCACAGAGGATCATTTCGCGCTCCGTTTCACTGAATATCGCTGAAATGCAATCCTGCTTTCCTGGCGAGCTCTTTGTTGCAAGGTTCAGCGGCAGCTACGGTATCCATCGCGGCGAACGCAAACGCAGCGACCATGCATGCAGCCATGATGCATCCAGCCCAGCGCCTCGGCCGTTTACGCAAGCGGTGACGTATTATGGCGCATTCTGATTCGCTGAGAGCAATGCAATCTGTGACGACACTGCTTCAGCGCCAAATCTGGGGTGAGAGAAATTGAGGAAGAGATATTTGGTCTTTGTTTACGAATTTCTCCGCTAATAACTCATATTTTTGCACCCAACAAAAACTGCATGCATTCCTGAAGGTCCCTCTTTTATTCCAGCTGAACTTCCTGTTTCTCTTTAGTGTCCCTTTAAACACACTTTCAAATAAAAATACATAATTACACTCAGCATGCGTACTTAAAAAAAAAATGAAAAAAAAAATGCACACTGTTAAAACACTACATAAACACACTTGCAATACACTGGGCTGGGACTAGCTTCTTTTCGTGCACTGGCCATAAAGACGCTAGCCCACTGAGGCTACGCATTTTACTGAGGGCCTTCGGTTGGGGAAAAATCCGTCGTCCTGCGCAAAATCACACAGGTGACCGCTTCCTCAGATTTTACCGGTGCGTGGTCCGAATGCAGTCCGTTGCCCCAGGTGTGCACTGTTGCTTGCGCGTAATGCCACTGGGCGCTGGCGTGAGCTCGTCGGACTGTGACGCAAAGGCCTTCAGGTCGGCAATATGGGCACGGCTGAGTTTTCCCGAAGGGGGATCCTTCAGCAAGTTCACCTACCTTAAATGAGAGATGGCGATGCTTCCGGTCGTATTGAGCCTTCTGCTGGGCCCTGGCCGACGCCAAACTCTGCCTTGCTCTACAGAGAGCCCGACAAAGCCTGTCCCGAAGTGCTGAAGCGTAAGCAGAACAGTCTGCTGGCGCCTCTTCGTCCCCGAGCTAGCATTGCATGACACTGGTCATCGGATTTGCCAACTCCCTTCCAAAATTGAGGATGGCAGGAGAGAAACTAGTTGAGAATTCTCGGAGGTTCCGATTGCGGAATGCGAGCTCACTCATCTAGTCTGCCCAATCCTTTTGACGTTCGGGAAAGGCCGCTAAAATTGGTTTGAGAGTTCTATTGAGTCTCTCCTTCAAATTGGACTGGAGATGGTAGGGCGAAGTGGTGCAGTGATTAATTCCCAGGGAACGGGACGTAGCACCAAACACCCGAGCGGTGAAATAGGACGCATTGTCCGTAATCAGTCTTTTCGGAAAGCCGAACCGACAAAACACTTCCTGTAGCCTTTCTAGCACAGCTCACGCTGTCACTTTACGAAGCAGAAACAGTTCCACCCATTTAGAAAAATGATCAACGACTACCATCAGGTGTGTGAACCCCTGCTTACTCCTGGAGAAAGGCCCCATAAGATCGCAGGTGGCCACTTGCCACGAATGCTCACTGTCGATTTGTTTCATCAGCCCGGGTGGCTTGCCACCCCTTGATTTCACCATTTGACAGACGTGGCAGGAACGGCAATAGCAAAAAATGTCACGCTTTATGCCAGGCCAGGTCACAGTTTGACTTAGTTTTGCAAAAACTTTAGAGCCACTCAAATGACTAGCCAAGGGTTCGTCATGAGAACATTGCAACAGTGCGCTTCTCAGACTCTTGGGGATAACCACCTTAAACGGGTCCACAGTGTCATCATCGATGTCTATGTATTTCAGCAGGAGCCCATAATGATCCAGCAAATATAAATCTGCGTGGGACTCGGCGACACACGCTGTTTCCGGCCCCCCTGTGCCCGCCGCACTACCAGCAGCATCTCGGCGCTCCGTCTCCCCGAGACCGTCGCTCACTCTGCGACAAAACGGATGACTTTGCTGGGCCTTCAGTAGCTCTTGCCTGCTAAAAGCGATTCCAGCTCTCCCAAAAGGGAGGCTGGTCTCGTCCCCACTCCAGACTGCAGCCATCGGCGTCATGGGTTCGCGTTCGAGAAGCTCCCCTGCTCGCACGCTTTCCGGCGCGCTGCTTGCCTGGAGCGTGGAGACACATGTTTGCCCGCTTGCGGACTCGCCTCTCTCTCCACTCGTTTCGCCCCCGACGCTAGCTGGCGCAAAGGCACCGGCAGCAGCTGTTGCTCCTAGGGAAAAGCTCTCGGTGGACAATGGGGCACGAGATAGCTGTCATGAGTAAGACGCCGGCGGCGCCATAAAAGAAGACAAAGACGATGTGAGCGGAGCGTTCTGAACCGCGCGAGCGCGCGAGGCGCGTGAGCCGAGCCGTAATCAAGGGATGAACGGCGCTGTCTGAGGATTATCGACGTGGTTCCGGGCCAGGAAGGTCGCATCGCCAGCACCGCACTGGCGACGGGAGACTTGGGGGTCTGGTTGAGTCCGTGACGTTGGCCGTCCAAGGCGTGGCCGTCGACCTCGGCAAGTTCGGGCGAGGCTCCTGGACGAGTGGCAGCTTCTCACGGCAGGACCAGGCACCCCAGAGAGGCTCCCCCTTCTGCGGCAGACCGGCACGATTGATTCTCCTCGGGACGCCACGTCGGCACTCTTGAAGGAGTTGGAACGCGTCCCGACGCTAGGCCTAGGCAGGTGGGCCTAAGCTACGGCGACCGCCGTTGCGGACGAGCCGACGAGCTCATCACCGATGAAGCACCAGCGAGCTCCCTACTGATAAAGAGACGACGCGCCGACGGCAAATCAAAAGCATCAACGAGTACACCTACTGCTGGAGAAAAAGGGCCGACGAGCTTCGGACTCAGACAAACGTGCAACGACGAACGCAGCAAGGTGACTCTTATTTGTAACGTCGCAGAGATAAGACAGGGTTGCCTGACTCGGAAGAGTTAGCCGCCACGGACGCGCATAGGCGCCAAGTAGAACGTTTTGTATATTAGGCTTTGTACATTAGTTTGTATCTTGATTAGTCTTTCTTCCCGTAGTGTGCTTGATTTTTAGTTTTGGTTTTGAGTGTGCGTGTTATTAAAAAAATCTGTTTGCTGTGTCGCCATCCGTCTTCCTTCTCCATCTCTTCTAACACCCGCACGCCTCTGAGATCGGTGACGAAAAACACATCACAATAGCGCGTCACCTACCCCATTAGTGCTCCCCTTTCAATGCTGCACAGAAAAGTCATAATGCTGTATCGGGAGAGCTCAGCGTGCCAGCCGGCCCGCAGGCTCACGGAGCCGCATCAGCCAGCTTAGCGCACTGTGGTCCATTTGCACTACGAATTTCGTACCATCAAGGTAGACATCGAATGACGTAGTGCAAACATGATAGCGAGGCACTCCTTTTCCGTCACGGAATAATTCCTCTCACCCGGTATCAAGGAGCGGCTGGGAAAGGCCAGCGGCTGCAATACGCCATCGTATTCCTGTAGGAGGACGACTGCTCCTAAACCCAGATCGCTAGCGTCGGTCAGGACAACGAACGGTCTGGTCAGGTCGGGTAGTGTGAGCTGTGCTGTCTCCGCAATGGCGCTGGACAGTTGGCGAAAAGCCTGCTGCTGCTCAGGTCGCCATTGCCACTCAGCCGACTTACCCAAGAGCTTGCTCAAGGGTGCCTGCACTCGGGCACAGGACGGGATGAACGACCGGTAAAAGTTGGCCATTCCCAAGAAGTAGTGAGGGCGACATACGTCCTTGGGCGCGGGGAAATCGAGGATTGCCCGAAGTTTCTGCCGGTCCGGCTCAATGCAGCCTCCTTCCAGCGTAAACCCCAGTAACTGAACTGCGCTAGTTGGGCTTTCGCAGGATTCAAAGTCATCCCGGCGGCCCGCAGCCTCTCGAGCACATCGGCAACATGGGCCAAGTGTTCTTCGAAGGTTCGTGAATAAATCAAGATGTCGTCGAGGTAGCACATGCAGTATGACCACTTTGCTTCCCCGAGGACGCGGTCCATCAGTCTCTGAAAGGTCGCAGGACTGTTGCAAAGGCCAAACTGCATACGAGTAAACTCAGACAACCCTCTGTGGGACGTGAACGCGGTCTTGGACCGGTGACGCGCATCCATCCGACCTGTAGGTAACCTTTCGAGGCATCCAATGTAGTGAAGTACCTTGCACTACCCAGGGTTCCTACAATGGAGCTAATCCTAGGAAGCGGATAGGCACTCTTACGAGTCACTCCGTTCAGACTCTGGTAGTGTACGCACAGGCGATGACTGCCATCTTTCTTAGGCACCAACACAATTGGAGACACCCAGGCGCTGTACGAGCAGCGGATAATGTCGGCCGATAGCATCTCGTGCAGCAAACCATCAATCACCCGCCTCTTGGCAAGGCTGATGGGCTGGGGGTTACATTTCAAAGGAAGCGGTTCACCGGTTTCGATCGCGTGGCTCGCCAAATCGGTACAGCCCGGTTGATCGGTGAAAAGGTCTTCGTTGTCGCGTAACAGTGCCAACAAACGAGCCTTCTGTGTATCATCCAAATGAGCTGCACAGGCGGACAGAGGATGTGGTGTCTCTTCGTGCCGTGTCGCTCTATCCCACTGGGGATTGTGAGTAGGCAGGCGCATAGCGCAGGGGCTTGCCCCCGAATTTTGCAAGCGACACGGTTCATATCGTGCCTCTCAATCCCAAAGGTGACCATGAGCGGGCGAGCTCGAAGCTTGGGGGCTTGCCCCCGAACTCGGTGCGCGACACGACTCCGATGCCTCATCTGCACAGGCAGAATCGGACGCCGGCGGGCTGATGAACGGCTTTAGCAACATGAACTGACCGTCGCGATAGCTGCCATTCGTAATGTTCACAACGATCCCAGTTTTAAGGAGAAAGTCCCTGCCGACAATCACAGGAACACTGAGCCTTGGATATGAACGAAACGCGTGCGTCTCATTCGCTCTCCCCACCTGACCGTCAACCTTGCAGCGCCAGCCGAATGGGCCGCGTCTTTCGCAAGATTGAATGTCGTTCGGCAGTGCCGCAAGCGCACTGCGTACTTTTGCAAGTGGGACAAAACCTGTTTGCTGAACAACGAAGCGCTTGCGCCTGTGTCCAGCAGTGCTGAAAATTCGCTGCCGGCAATGGCCACCGGAATAAATGGCGTGTGTGCACCAGCAACACAATCTGCTCGGTATGCCGAGGGAACAAGCAAAGATTCTGTCACTCGTGCCTTCGCGAGCGACCTGCGCTCCCGTTTCCCGGCCTCAAAGGAGACCGGGGCGCGGTGCAATCCCTTGCTATGTGCCCTCGTTGGCAGCGAAAATAGCGTAGTCCGCCGCAGTATCTTTCCCGAGGCGGAGCGGCTTCAGCTCCTTGTCAGGGTCAGCTCGCCGCTTCGCCAATGGGTCGATAACGAGCGTCACCCTCCGCGATGTGCTGGGTCGAAAAGTGTCCCTGCGCATGCGTTTCCGGCGGTGGTGCAGCACGGGCTGCCCGCCTCCCGTGCATGTAGGGATCAAGAGCGTGCACGCTCAGCTCCTAAACACACCCGCTTGCAGTCGCAAAGGCAGCTTGGCTGGGTTGCCGTTGGGGAAAGGGCTCAGGCCCTCTCCACACGCAGCTCGGCTCAAGGGCCTCGCTGGCGGGTGGCGGTGGGCGATAGGCGCGCGCGGCGATAATGTCACCTTGAATGCTCTTTGCCTTGGCGGCCAATTCCTACAGTTTTCGGAAGTGGCTGCCGCACAGGTTGTGGGAATTATGGATACCAATAATTCCGCACGTCCAGAGGCGCGCGAGAACTATCGGCTTGATGGGGACGGGGCTGTGCTGAAATACGTGCCAGGCAAAGAAGACTCAAACGAGAGATTCAAAGCCGTCATCCCACGCCAGCTCAGACGAGCGGCATTGCAGCATTACCACGACACAGATGGCTATGGGAGCGCATCAAAGACATGGAAGAAACTGTGTCGGTTCGCAACCTGGCCGGGCATGAAGCGTGATGTATGTAAATACGTGCAAACCTGCCACGTTTGCCAAGCAAGGAAGCCGAGAGGCGAGAAGCCGCCCGGCTTGTTACAACCGATCGTGAGCACGAAGCCATGGGAACTCATGGCGTGCGACTTGATCGGACCGCTGCCGCGCAGTAAGAGAGGGCACAAATTTGAGCTAGTGATCACTTGCCACTTCAGTGGAATCGCTGAACTGTACCCACTACGAGCAGCGACAACGAAGGAGGTCCTGAAAAAACTATCGGAGACCGTCTGTTGCTATGGGTTCCCCGAGTGACTGATCACCGACAATGCATCGTATTTCACGTCGAAAATCTTCGGAGATACGTGTACAGCGATGGGGGTCCGACAGGTGAAGACAACGTGCTGCCATCCTCAGTCGAACGTGACGGAGCGCCGGAATCGAGATGTGGAGCCACTACTTGGGGCATACGCCCAAGCACACAACGACTGGGACGAGCACCTAGATGCGATCTCCTTCGCCCTAAGAACGAGTGAAAACCGTTCGACGGGTTTCACGCCAGCTTTTCTGATGTTCGGGAGGGATCTCCAGACACCGACGGACACAATCTTGGTCAAACGGACAGACACACCCGAAGCAAAAACAGCAATCGCCGAATATGCCTGGCAACTGCGTGATCGCCTGGCAAACGCCGTGATAGACGCGAATAGCAACCGTGAAGGGGCAAGGGCGAGTCAAAAGGCTGCCTACGACTGGGGGCACCGGGACATGGAATTCCAAACGGGGGACCTGGTCCTGAAATGCAATCACGCACTCAGCGACGCGAGCACCGGTTTTGCGGCGGGGTTGGCACCCAAATGGGTGGGACCCTTCGAAGTGGCAGAGAAATTCTCGCGACTAAACTACCAACTAAGAGACCTGAACACAGGTCGTATCAGCGCCCCAACGCACGTCGGGGAGCTGAAGCGTTACTTCCGTAGGAAAGACACTGATAGAGAGCGAGTGCCCCGGGACGACGCTAGCCGGCCGGAATACCCAAACCCACGACCAGCACGGGAACCGCGTCGGACCATCGCCACATGGACCGGCCAAGTGAGGGACCAGCCGCCCCGAGTTTATGCGAGCGCGGCACCCTGGCGCGACCAGATGCGGGTGCCGTCCGCGCTCGCCTTGGAGAGTGTGCCACGTATCTTGAAGGGATGCACACTCCAAGACTTCGGGGTGGCCCAACCCGGCGTGGTCCTGGCCACCGATCCCGGGGCCAAATACTGCGAGGCCTGTGGCGGCCTCGTGGTAAACCTCACCCGGCACGAGGCTTCGAGGCTGCACCGGGACCGTGTAAAGGCCGGGACCCCCAGGAAAGACCGGTCCCCCCACCGAGACGCGGCTGAGGTGCGGGCCCGAATGGCACGGGAACCGGAATTCGCGGCGTTGGTGCTGGGACCGGAGCTGCCGGAGCTGCCGGAACCTAGCGGGGAGGCCGTCGACCTCGGACAGGAGGAGGCCTTGGAGGTCGACCTCCTGGAGTTGTGAGCCCACCAGGCTCAGTGGGTAACTTGAGCCCAAGTTACCATCGGTCTTAAGGGGGGAGGGATGTGGGAATTATGGAAACCGATAATTCCGGACGTCCAGAGGCGCACCAGGAGACGCGAGTAGAGCAGACGCTCCTTGCGCGGTTCTCCCGCTCGGGAAGGCCAGGCGGCTTCCCGGCGGTGCGATCTCACCCCCTCCCTTCGAACCAGTCACATACGTAGACCGTCACATGGCCGCGGAGTCCCGCGCCCATTGGACCGAGCCCAGAACGAGGTGGGGCGGTCGCGATCGGCGCGACCGGCGCACGCCGGGGACAGGAGAGACGACTGCGAGCCGCGACGAAGGACGGAGCTCTGGTAGCCATCTTGTTCCCTTCCTTTGTCGTGCCCTACCTTGTTCGACCACGCTCGACCCCGACAAACGTCGAGGTCGACTCTATAGCCTGCTTCCAAGCGAATTTCCCCTGGAGCAATAAACCCTGTTTGTACTTGTTACACTATCGTGTGTTGTCGTGTTTCTGCCAGTCCTGATACCGCCGAACCCCGGTAGTACAGGGCAAGCACAAGGGAGTTGGCCGTCAAGCCTAAGCCTTAGGGACAAAGGCGGCTTGAGAGAACCCGGAGACTACAAGGTACACCGAAAAGGTCGGATGCTCCTGCCTGATCACCCGTTCGACGCCTTCCTCGTTTGAGGCATTGGTCTCGGCGACTAAGAAAAGGTCTTCCATCGCCCGTACGTACTCCTGAAGCGACTCATCAGGAGCTTGTCTTGCCTTAGCGCAACTCAGTTTGAGTATGAAGGGAAAAAAAGGAACAGGTGACAGCGCGTCTGTTCTGATAAACTGGATAGGCTTTGCAAACTTATAACCCTAAGAAAAATGCGCTACCAGTGTGTAAAAAAAGACATGTTAACAAGTATGTTGATTGCACTCGCGCAGTAGTATATAAGTTTCCTTTGTCGTGTAACAGTGTCTACATTCGGCAGACCGGTAGGTGTATTAACGATCGCTTGCGCAAGCATGATTACAATGCCAACAACAAAATTTCATCAAGTGGGTTCTTGCCATACATTGCAAATCTTGCGGCTGCAAACCACTACTTTACAGATGCATCATCATAGGACGTAGCCACAATCAAGTGACGCGTGAGATTATTGATGCTGATGCCATTTTAAAATGTGAGGAGATGTGCGTAAGCACACCCTCCTTGGCTTTATCAAGCAAGGAACGTGAATTTCTTAGATTGTCAACACAGGTTCAGTGAATTGCACTCGCATGCTTCTGCATTTTGTTTGTAATGTCATGTGCGCTTGTGGGGGCTATATAATGCGCAATAGGGTCATGAAATAAAACCAGTTTGAAGTTAGCGCTCACCCTGTCACCTGTTCCTTTTTTGCCCTTCATACTCAAACTGAGTTGCGCTAAAGCAAGACAAGCTTACGATGCACCAACTGCAACAATCTGCAGTACTTCTGACTCATCAGGAGCCTGTGTACGTAGCCCAAGCTCTCGCCGCAACCTACTCCCGTAGTCAGCGAGGAGGAATTCAGGCAGGAATGCCACGCAGAACTCCTCGAGGGTTGTTGCACGGTGTCCGGAAAGCCTGTACCACCTAGCCGCCGTGTCAGTGAGTGCAACAGGGACGACGCGTCTGAGTACCTCCTGATAGTTTAAACCCAGAGCTCTCTGGTAGCGTGTGAGGGAGTAACAGTAATCCCTGGCACTGAGCAGGTCACCGTATCCGCTGTAGGTCGGGACTGCCAACCGTACAGCGGGTTGAGCGCATTTCGGAACAGCCGACAGCGTTTTAACTGCCCCAGAGAGCGCCTGGATCATTTCGGCAGCGTTATGCAACAGCGTCTGTGCGCCTGCTCCAAAGGGAGCCGTTGGCGCGTTAGCGGCGCGGTCGAGCAAGGATGAACTAACCTTCAGCTCGATCAGTGGCGCGGTTTCCACAGGAATACCAGCCGGCGCGCCGCCGTCCCCAGAGCAAAAAGGGCTCCTAGCGGGGTGCGCCTGCTGTCGTTCACAGCTGCCACTTGAGGCAGCTATACGTGAATTGCTTAGGCCGCTTGCAGCTAGCATTTACAGAACAGGCGCGTGCTTGATCGGTGTGCCACTGGGAGCCACCGAATGTACTCCAAAGGGAGACGTATGAGCGAAATTCGTGGTCGCCATGTTGTAATCCCCACTGGTTGCCGCAGCATTCCACTGGTTTTGGCTGTTCAATTGAGAAGCAGCCGGCGTCGACAAAACAGGTGTGTGCTCGATCGGTGTGCCACTGGGCGCCACCGAATATACTCGAAAGGGAGACGTATGAGCGAAATTCGTGGTCGCCGTGTTGTAATCCCCGCAGGGGGCCGCAGCATTCCACTGGTTTTGGCTGTTCAATTGAGAAGCAGCCGGCGTCGACAAAACAGGTGTGTGCTCGATCGGTGTGCCACTGGGCGCCACCGAATATACTCGAAAGGGAGACGTATGAGCGAAATTCGTGGTCGCCGTGTTGTAATCCCCGCAGGGGGCCGCAGCATTCCACTGGTTTTGGCTGTTCAGTTGAGAAGCAGCCAACGGGCAAAAGTCAGAAAGGGCTAAGGCCCCGTTTCCGCGCTGTGCTCCGTTTACTCCCGAGGGAGTCAATGATCGGGAGCGCTGCGACATCGCACTGCTTGGCATTCCAAAGGGAGCCACGGCAGACGAATGTGCCCATGTGCACTGTTCGGAGAGGGCTCTTGCCCCGTTTTCAACAATGCTACTGCTCGAAAGAAAGCTGGTACGTAGCGCCTCACGTTGCCGTCCCCATAGGGGGTCGTTACTAACGAGAGTGCAGGAGTGCGCTGCTCAAGGGAGGCACTGGCCCCGTTCTCGAACAACGCGGCGTCTGCTAGCACTAACAAAGGACAAAGGTCTCTACACCTAGCAGACCTAATGAGGCGAGTCCAATTCTCTAAGGGGTATTGACTCGGCTAAGCACAGAGAAAGGCTTAATGAGCCTTTGAATCCACGTTGAGCGCCAGTGTGGATTCTTGGTGTTTCATAGGAGACCAACCACCGCGGGCTCGAGCTTAGCGAGCCACAGGGCCGCGTCAGCCGTCGCCTCCAGCACCGCTCGCTCGCGAGGATAGAGGCCAGAAGGGGCTATCGAGCGACGCACGCAAAAACACAATAAAGCCCTGAGTTGACGGAAACCGTTTATTGAATCCGTCGGCACCAGCACTGCACAAACGCCCGCGCGGCGGGGAACCAAAGGGGTCCCGCACGAGGGCGAAAATACAATAACAGGCGCCTATAGCACGTCGCGGCGAGAGCACAGGCTCAAGCTGGGACATGCCACTAGGAAAAGTCGCGGCGGCTATGCTACTTGCTCTGACGATAACCAATGGGTGAACTCGCGAGAGCTCGGGCAATATCCTTCGGCTTAGGCTTTCGGCGAGTGCGGCTCGGCGTGGTACGACCTTGCACGAGCGCTAGGCACCGCTCGTCGGCTTAGCCCAGGGAAAAAGATCAGCACAAAGTACGCGCTCCCTGCACAGGCAAAGGCACCATGCGCAAGCTCCAGTCCTATTCACAAAGGTGTCAGCGGATGAGAGGAAAGCACTTATGTACCTTGCACCGGTCCCGGAGATAAGAAAGCGACACTCCGCCGCTAGCAGCCGACGCGGCTGCATGGTGACGTCAGCGCCCCGCCCTCACCGCGCGCAGCGCCACCGCGGGAACCGGTTAGCACAGGTGGAGAATGAAGGCGAGAGACGGCAAAACAGGTGAAGCCCGCGCAATGGCGCCGGTGCCTCCCTCAATCCTCACAATGGCTACTGATTACTGCTGTACTACTCCATGTGCTCCACGAAGACAATGTTTCTGTTCTAAAACTGCTCCAAAATGCTGGTGTGGCTGCTCCTAAACTGCTCCGGAAAAACATTTTTCCTGCTCCAAAAATTACTCCAAACGCTAAACTGGCTTGACCACCACTGCGTTGGTTTTCTGGAGAAAAGAAAAAAACTGAGTAGTTGCCAGTGACCACTGAGGAACTGCTGAAGGACACCCCCAATGGTGCGTTCTGTGACATCTAATATGATGCTCATGGGGGTGTCATGCTCTGGGTGCACCAGTAGAGGTGCTTTGTAATCCGGCTTCTCCGTGTGGCTTTCTGCCAGCTGCGGTCTGTGTGGTTGCAGAGTAGTGTGAGAGATGGTGCAAGTGTTGCGCTGCTAACGCCACCTAACGGTGGGGTTACTCGGGTGCCAAACGGAGTAGGATGTTGCTCATTTGCTTGGGGCCTGTGAGCGGCATGGATGTTCGACGCGTGTGTCGACCCACTTCGGTGGACTGTCTTGAGAAAGGCTTAGGAGCATGACTCCTTAATGGACGAACACGATCGTTAAAACGCACCACCGTTCGGCTGACTGTACACGTGAAGGTTTAATCATTGGTTTCCAGCATAGGGGCAAACATATTAGCTCACTATCCGGTCGCGGTGAGTCAGACTTCCTCCATATGTCGCGCGCCCATTGGCATGTTTTATGGATAGTAATTCAGCTAGCAGGCATTAGTGTATTAAAGGTGCAATAAATGCCCTTTTGATTGTTTGCACGACTGTGTTGTCATTCCTTTGTCCCAAGAGCACGTGCGAAATCTTAGAAATGCCCGGAATGCACACTGATGCAGCAGCTGGTGCGATGACAGATTGTCCAGCAACCTAAATTATTTGGTCATCGTGGACAGCCAAAGCCAACAGGAAAAGTCAGAATTCATGACCAGGATCATCTGCACGGACGCTGATAGATATTGCAGCAAAAGCTCCCACAGGAGCTGCTGGTCAAAAGTTGCTGCTTGATGTCCTAAGAAGGCTTCTCTGTGACGGAGAAGTTGTGTAGGTCAGCGCGCACCGAGTTCCTCCTCAGAAATAAGCTGTTGCATATGCTTACGGTCGGACAACTGGTATGCTTGAGGGTGATTGCCTTGAGAGAGTCTTACTCGTTTGTCACAGGTGGATTGGAGAGGACATCGTACACTTCCAGCACAACAACACTAGGGAGGGAGGACTTGATGCAAGTGAAGCGACCATGTTGAGAGGGGATACGGTGTAGGTGGAACAGTCCTTTAGCTTGTACCAGCCAGACTTCAGGATGTTGGACCCAGAAAGGAGGAATGCGAACAATGATTGCTTGAACAGCTGGTGGAGATGATGCTGCAGACGGTGTTTCCTCGTTGGAAACAAAGTGTTTAGCCATTCCCGGTCCCCACTGTAGAAACGAGGCTTGTAGAACATGAACTTGTCAGGGTAAAAACCAGTCTGCATTACTGCTGCTGCTCGAGAGACTTTTTCTTTGTCCAAGGACGCCACGACAAGCACGTTCAAAGGAAAAGTTATTTTGCATGTTTAGCTAGCATCAACAAGTTTCGTCACATGTGCTTGGCGTTCTGGAGAATTGTGATTCGCAGAATGAACTAGTGAAGTGGTTAGTCTCGGCGTGATCCACCATCCCGCTTGCAATTGTTAGTTGTTTGATAAGTGCAGAATATCAAACGCACGATGGATCGTATGGAGGACGACATGTTGTGGTTCTTCATAGCTATTAAGTGCTGTTTGAAACCGATGACAATGGGCAATAACTAAATAAAGTTCCATTCTGTGAAGGGCAGTTTGTTTCTTTGTTTTTTGCCAGAATTAGAGGCTCTGTGTATTTTTATTGCCAAACATTGGGCATGCATTTATTTTCGACGTTGCCTAGATCTAATGTCATTTTCATGTTATTTTTCTGCTTTGAACTCATAAAAAGTATGTGCGCGTTCTATTTGGGGAGGTGTTAAAATTGGGGCAACTACTACCAAGGCAATCAGCGGTGTTTGTTGGTGTTTTTCTACCTCTAGTTTAATCCAACCCGCCGGTCCACGAATAATTCAACTAATTTCATTGGTCTCATCAATGTCTAATTAGCGGTAGTCGACTGTATCTCATTGGAGACTTCCGCCATCGCCGCTTGCTGGGGACCAAAGAGACCCGGGCGATATCAGCGGGATCTCACGTGACCCACCCGGTGGCGCTGATAGCGCTTGCGATTCCCGCGCGCCGCCCGCGGAAGGAAAGTTTCCCCTCTCCCAACTCTCCCTGGCACGCATGCGCTTGTCGCGACGTTCGCTGCCCGTGCGGCGGTTATGGGACCCGAGGATTCCCACAGTTGGGGCAAAGTGAGTGAAGAGTGGCACTAGACTTGTGGCAGAACCCATCTCACAATGACGATCAACGGTAATGCGTTAGCATTAATTCAATATAGTAACACAATGTATTGGCACCGTCGAAACGAGTTATCTACGAGGCTTGTACTGTGTCGGAACTCTTTCACGCTTGCCCAAGAACAATTGGCGCCATCTAGTGCCACCGCTGGGACGCCTGTGTTTGGCCTCCGAAATGCATGGCGCTCCAGTGTGTGCGACTGCTGTTAAATGGGTGTTGCAGCAAACAGGCTCCCCTGCTGCATCATCTGGTGGCACTTCCAAGAAGTGCGCGCTTGGCCTCCAAGCTGAAAAGCGTGGCTTGCTGGTTCCATTCTCTTGCTTGCTACACATTGAGTGGCACGTACTTGGTGGCTCAAGCTGCCGAGAGGTTCATCGAAGAGCGACACATACCCAGTGCATTTGTAGTGCTGGCTGCTAAAACGTCTGGTTGTTGTCCTTGAGGAGACCTTGTGATGTGGGTTCGATTTCTCTCAGCATCGAAGAAATTTAAGGGATCTTATTTGTTATTGTAGAGTGACGCATTCCCAGCTCGTGCATTGGCTTGTTTACTGGTATATATGTACCGTGGCACAACACATTAAAAATATGGAAAATGAAGTAGAATGTTAGGCAGTAGGAGGCCTGGTAGAGTCAAACCTATATTAAAAGAAGTTCTGTGAATTATATTAGATGCGTAAAAGAATTAACAGTATTAGTTTAACACATTGTAACGCTGCACTGAAGGAGCATAGATGAGCATAAGGAAGCGGCACGAGGTTTTGGTGATCGGCTGTTTTGAACCATCGCATGTTTTCTCTACCCTTTTTACCATTTGCACTGTAAGTAAATTCATTACATCCGTAACAGCTGTGGTGGAGATGCTGGTTACTGGATGCCCTAGACAACGCAGTCCTACAAGACATTTGAAGAAGCAGATGTCTGGCCGGACTACCGCCAGAACCAACAGGCATGGCCGATCCCCAAGGAGGCATGTCAGCCAGCAACGCCTAAGAGGTGTGGGGATGCGCAACTCTCACGAGTCCCCTGATGTTATCCCCGCATGGCTCTCATCTCCTGTAATCCGGCTTCGCCGCATGGCGTTACGGCGGCAGCGTATTACGAGAGATGGCGCTAGTTTTGCGCTGCTAATGCCACCTAACGGCAGGCGTTACTTGGGTGCAAAAGGAAGAAGGTGCTTCCTCTTGGCTTGGGGGTCGGCGAGCAGCGCGCACGGACTGTTCGCGCGTGCGTCGGCCCGCTTCATGGGACCTTCCCGAGAAGGCTTAGGAGGAGGACACTGGTATGGACGAACACGGATCGTTCGAACTCGCCACTGTTCTCGTGACCGTACACGTGAACGACTAGGCGATGGTGTCATAGCATGGGGGGAACATATTCGCTCGCTATCCGGTCTCGGTGAGTCGGAGTCAGTAGCGTACCCAGGATCTCTGCCAGGGGGGGGTTGACAGTTTGCCAATACCATTTAAATAGCACTAATTTCAATTTCTTCACGGGAAATTGTCAAAAATGCGCTTTTTGTGAGTGTGCAGACGATTGCGCGTCTTACATCTTAGTTGCAGTACTCAAATGCGCAAGGAAAGAAAAGGGGTTAAACAAAAGAGGGGGGTTAAGTCGGCCTCGGGGGGAGTTACAACCCCCGAAACCCCCCCCCCCCCGTCGGTGCGCCACTGGTCGGAGTTCCTTGATTTGTCGCGCGCCCATGTGAATGTTCTATGGGTAGTAATTCGGCTAGCATGCATTAGCGTTTGAAAGGAGCAATAAATGCCCTTTTGATATTTTGCACTACTGTGTTGTTGTTCCTTTGTCCCAAGAGCCCGTGTGAGACCCATGTGTGAGCTTTGCGGAATTGTGAACGCGAATGTGTCCGATGAAGACAAAGTAGGACATCTGTTAGTTAAAAGGCATCGCTGAAGACCTTTACAATTTTGTAATAACGAAAGCAAACCTGCACACACCTTCCGAATTGAGGCAGCAATATCTCACATTCAATGCTTTGAAGACCCAAGATCTTACCGAAGTTTGGGCAATGTCACCACAGTGGCAAGTGTGGATGTCGCTGCCTGCGTTGGCATCACTTCGATTGTGCGTCCAGTGGTTCCAGATGAGCTAGCATGACTTCAGGGAGTAGATGCTGGTAACCAGTGCATGTTCGATGAGTGCATTGCCGAACTACCGCCATCCTAATCGCGCGAGCGCCACATTGAGCACCGACCGCCATCTGAAGAGGCACACTTCAGTAACATGAGCTTTTGGCTTCTCCTGACGAATCTCAGTCGCCGCAAGCACTCACCAGTTCAACGTGATACTGCAGAGTATTATTCAAGTCCAAGATGGGCTCCTGCAGAATACCACCCAATGTCACATGTTACTGTGAAATTCTACCCAACGCCACGTCTTGTTTCTGCGGCATTACACCCAACTCCACGTGTACCTTCTCCATTTAGTTTCAACCGTGAGCAACCTGTCTGCTACGCCTGCAGTTTTTGAGGACAGCGAGCGCCACGTTTTCTGGTGTACCCAGTCCAACCTCTGCAGCAACAACGGTCGTACTAATCGCGTGATGAGTGCTCCGTCTCCGAGTGCAGCCTTACACCACTCCCGACCCGACTGTGCGGTTCACCATCACCGCATCGTCGGTCACCTTCCCTGCCACAGCTGGGAAACTAGGTGGTGCGACTGTTAGAGGTGCGGTTGCGGGACAGTCAGATTTGCCAATTCTTCCGTCTGTTGTTATGCTAAGGAACAAGGTGTGCATGTATATAGATAATGTAAATACTACTGCTCTTGTTGATACTGGTGCCTCTATTTTGGTTATGACCCTTCGCTTCAAAGATCGCTTAGGGCAGAGTTATGGTCGTGTAGGATCACTAAGAAGCGTTTTGTGGAGTTGGAGGTGAAATGATGTGCACTGTTGGTGTTTGTTCTGTTTTAATTGTGATTGGAGGACAGTGTTTTAGAGCCAAGTTCACTATATTAGTGTACGTAAATCATGATGTGTCAGGCATATATTTCCTACAGGAATGCAGTGCTATGCTTGACTGTGGGACATGTGAGATTCTACTGCGGAGCACGTTGACTATCACCCTACTTGATGATTTTCAGACCGATCAAGTGGACATGTTTTCGCTGTCTCAAGATGTATTTCTGCCTGGTCGGACAGCCACATTTGTTCCCATGCGTTCACGCATCCGGATGACATCCTGCAGTGGCCTTATCGATCCAGACTATAATAATGCGATTAAGAAGAATGTGTTGGCCCCTCAATCTGTTGTTAAAGCCATTGATGGGTGGGCTTTCTTGTGAACAGTCAATACTTCTATGGTGTCTGTTGCTCTGCCTGCTGGACTTAAACTGGGAACATTTGAGGTGCAAGTCACAATTTATGTACGAACAGTTGCATTGTCTTCAGACATCAGTCAACCAACGCCCAACTATTCAGCTGACTTGTAATGTATGATACAGCATGTATAATACTGCACAAATGAAAAAAATGTTGTGTCATTTTAACGCCACCTAAAAATTATTCGCTTCTTTTTAATGAGTTACTCTGTACATTTTAAATCTGCAGTCGAATAATGTTACTTTGGAAGGGGGAAAGGGATGGCATTTCTAAAAAAAAAAAAAAAAAATGAGGACCTTGAAGTCATTTTTGCATTGGTGTGCTGGCACTGTAGTGTGGCCCAACGTGGCTGTGAAAATTTAGCGATTCTCTACCTACATAGGATTGTGCAAAGTGTTAGATTTCCTGCCCCAGGCAAGTTGGCTAAACTCTTCAATTATCCAGTCACTCAAGAATGCAAGGCTATAGCTAACAGCACACATTAAAAATGTCTTAAGGCACTTGGCTGTATCTTGTTTATTATGCTAGCAATTTTTGTGTCTTAAACTTGATTTGTACCAAGAAGCTTCTTTGTTATGATTGAGTATACCTCAAGTTCATAATGAAGAACACCATATAAGCCAAGAAAGCCAACATTTAGAATGGCTCATCCAAACGCTAAAACAGACTTGATACCACTTCTTAGGGCTGCAGTGAGCAGGAGCCTCCATGCCCATCTCTGTACCTGGAGCGCCTTCAGCTGGAGGTCTGCAAAAGCCATCGCGAGAGCCAGCTGCAGCTATTGCTCTCACCACTTGTAGCTGTCTGCCCGGGAGAAAGATCGCAGGGACACCTCGCCCTGTCCTCGTTTCAAGTGAGTCTGCTGTTCGTACTTTCAGAGCTCTCTTTGTTTTCACATGAGTCTTTTTGCTAGCAAATGTCTAGTTTTAACCAGAATCAAGTAGCCATGCTGCACAGGTACATATTATAGCCAGCACAGTTTTTAAATCCCTACGCATACCCCAGCTACGGAGTCTGCCTTAAATAGCTTAGACTCCTAAATCAAAAAGTTAGTACCACACGTTCTTGTAGTTATAAAACGTAATTGGGTGTCTGTGCCCGTATAGCAGTCCATCAAAAAATATCTTGAAAGAAAATATTGTCATCCACCCAAACTTTAGCATGAAGCTACAAAGGAAACTCATACAAGTTTCTCAAAGAAAGCTTGATGGATTGCAGGAAATTTCTCCTGGTCCAATGAGCAAACTTTCTGGGCTTCTACCATCTAACCTAACCAGGAGGCTAGCAGATCCCAAAGTGAGGCCAAAAAAATTGACAACCTAAAGCACGTGGACCTGAATACGGCAAATCAGTTCTGCAGAATTCATATGGGTTTCCTTTGTAGCTTTGTGCTAAATTTTGGTGGATGACAATCTTTTCCTTTCATGAGTCTTCCTTTAACCTTCTGTAGAAGTGATTTGTTATTCCTCTTAATTTACTCGAGGTGTGGCAATCAAGAAGCATGCGGTTGCAATCAGTATGGTTCTTGAGTGGTAAGCTTTTTCGTGGTGACATTGTGATGCTTCACCATGTTCCTGGTATGACATTTCTTGATGCCCCAACATTAGACCCACTGAACACACATTGGTCTATAAGCCGTATTCAAGACGTCTTCACAAGATCAGGAAGACGTCTTGAAAACCATTTTAAACGTTTGTTTACAAGACGTCTTGGGGACGTTCTGGCAAGGTATTAAGAACTCTTTAAGACATCTTGCTGAGACTGTCGGATGTGTTAAAACGTCTTGTAGCCGTCTATAAGACCGTCTAATGCACTGCCAAAATTAGGATATTTAATTGGGATATTGAGACGACTTAAAGATGTCTTAAAGATATCTAAAGGACGTTTTACAGGACGTCTTGTAGATGTTTTAAAATTGGCTAGAAGCCGTCTTGCAAGACTTCCCGGAACATTCTAAAAACAGCTACAAAACGTTTCGCTGGACGTTCTGAGGATGTCTTGAAAACGTTTTCAAATGCTTTAAACATATTCTGGTAAACTAAGGCATGGCCTTTTCTAGTCGCTCTTATTTAGCTAATTAAGCCTAGAAAATCCATGGCCTTTTCTAGTTGCTCTTATTGAGCAAATAAGCCCTAAATTTTGTTTTATAACACATTTGTGCAAGCCATTTTAAAGCTCCAAAGTGGCAGCACAATGTCTCATTTGGGTGTTTTGGCACCCCTTCAACTGCTGCAGAATTTTAAAACTTACAATAGAATAAACACCTGCCAGGCATGTCAATTCATGGTGGAAGAGTCCAAGGGGAAATAAGCACGAAGGCGGCCATACCCGATTTGGCAGCAGCAAGAATTTAATACGAGGTGTGTTCAAAAAGAAACGGAACTTTTGAAATAGCACGCCAACTGGCAGTGGGAGCGCGCTGCGGATATTGAGCGCATGTAGCGGCAGGTTTAGGCAGCAAACTGCCAGTTGCCACGTTTCGCTCTGACCGTTAGTTGGTGAGCTACAACCACTGAAGTGAGCACTGTGGGGATTGAGGGAGCCGTCGGCGCTATTGCGCGGGCTTCACCTGTTCTGCCATCCCCCACTTTTTCCCCGTCCCGCTCCTAACCGGTTCCTGCGGTGGCACTGCGCACGCGGTGGTTTGCGGTGAGGGTGGGGCGCTGACGTCACTACGCAGCCGCGTAGGCTGCTAGCGGTGGAGCGTGGCTCTCTTATTTCCGGGACCGGCGCAAGGTACGTACATGCTTTCCTCTCGTCCGCCGACACTTTGTGACTAGGACTGGAGTTCGCGCATAGTACCTTTCCCCGTGCGGGCAGCGCATACTTTGTGCTGATCCTTTTCCCAACGCTAAGCTGACGAGCGGTGCCATAGTGCTCGCATGAGCTCGTATCACGCCGAGCCGCACTGGCCAAAAGCCTAAGCCAAAGGAGATTGCCCGAGCTCTCGCGAGTTCACCCATTGGTTATCACCAGAGCAAGTAGCATAGCCGCTGGGACTTTTCCTAGCGGCGTGTCCCAGCTTGAGCCTGTGCTCTTGCAGCGACGTGCTATAGGCGCCTGGTATTGTATTTTCACACTGGTGCGGGACCCCTTTTGTTCCCCACCGTGCGGGCGTTTGTGCAGTGCTGGTGCCGACGGATTCAATAAACGGTTCCCGTCAACTCAGGGCTTTACTGTGTTTTTGCGTGCGTCGCTCGGTAGCCCCTTGCGGCCTCTGAGCTCGCGTGCGAGCGGTGCTGGAGGTGGCGGCTGACGCGGCCCTGTGGCTCGCTAAGCTCGAACCCGCGGTGGTTGGTCTCCTGTGAGACACCAAGAACCCACAGCACATGAACAAGCTGTTCTTCGGATTGGTGCCAAAGTGACAATGAAGGAATTGGAAGAACAGCGTGTGTGCGTGAAGTTCTGCGATATACTTGGGGAAAACTTTCATAGAAACATTTCAGTTGCTTAGCCAAGCACACGGGGAGGACTGTATGAGTCGCGCGCAGTGCTATGATTGGTTCAAGCCTTTTGAAGACGGAAGAATGTCGGTCGGTGACGATCCGAAGCCTGGACGACTTTCCACATCCACAGATGATGACCACGTCGAGAGAGTTCGAAGTGTGATTCGTGGAAATCGTCGTTTGACTGTTCGAGAAGTCGCTGACGAGGTGGGTATCAACGTAGGTTCATGTCATTAAAGAGTGACAAACTTGGGATGCGTCGTGTCAGTGCAAAATTCGTGCCACGTTTGTTGACTGACAAACAGAAGCAGACCCGTGTTGAAATCAGCCAGGAACTGCTCGCCACTGCCAATGATGATGAAAACTTTTTTAAGAACATCATAACAGGCGATGAGACATGAGTTTATGGCTATGATGTTGAAACGAAAGTGCAGTCATCGCAGTGGGTCTCCAAAGGTTCTCCTCGCACCAATCCGAAGAACAGCTTGTTCATGTGCTCACTTCAGTGGCTGTAGCTCGCCAACTAATGGTCAGAGCGAAATGTGGCAAATGGTAGTTTGTTGTCTAAACCTGCCGCTACATGCGCTCAGTAGCCACAGCGCGCTCCCTCTGCCAGTTGGCGTGCTATTTCAAAAGTTTGGTTTCTTTTTGAACACACCTCGTAAGCTGAATAGATTCCTGCCCAACAAAATGGCACTTTGCTTGCTGCAGGCACCGGCATACTCTGTACGATGGAATCCCCCTTGTTAAGTTTACTTACTTTTTCAACAGATTTCCATATTGCATGTGAAATTATAGCAGTTCACCGCACTATTGCTGTATTTTTTTTCTGTTTTAATTTTAGCATGCACAGAAGGATGAGAAACGCAGAACACTGCCATTATTCCTTACATCACAATAATTGGGAGTCTGCGAACACTGCAAAATGGGCATAGAAAGCAATAGGAATGCTCTCAGTTCTTGCATTCATGAATAAGATGTGGCCATTCCAACAGTACCAATATCCATGGTCCAATTTTTACACCTCAATGCAGCGTTGATTCTGCAAAACCATAGAAGCAAAAATATGGATTCGATGTCCACATTTGACTTAATGCTTAATTACAAAAATGAAGGGCTTTCATCAATTTTTAATTAACTAAATTATAAAGTGAGCCACTATCAGGAGTGGGACTCCTGCGCCAATTGCGCCATTTTGATACAAACGCAGATGCCTGCACCAAACTGCGCCAAACACGGACAATTGACTGAAATTGTACCATGCTGCGCCAGAACGGCTTCGGCATGTGTGCTCCGGCAGTGTCCGCAAACAGCGAGTGGATTCGTTATCTGAAAAAGAGAAGCGGCCGCTAACATTCCGCAGACCACACGAAGGTGCCTCCCACACAGTTTCTCGTGATTTTCGCGCTTATAACATTGGACTTTTCGGCACTTCTAGCAAGTCGCCGGCGCGCGTGCGGCCACTACTGGCTGTTGTCACTGCGGTCGGAATGGCTAGGAGGGCGGTATTTAGAGTGTACTAGAATACGGTTGATTATGCCGAGCGGCGCGACGCTCCCTAGCTGAGGCGCAAAACAACAAAAATTAGGCTGAGGGCACTGCGAGCGAACTAGATATTATAGGGAGGCATTCGTTGCAGTGAGTTCAGCCGGCGGGCATCTCTATTCACAGGGCCATACCGTAAAAATATTCCAATTTGTTCTTAAGCCCATGTGGGTGATGCCTGAGCCATTTTGACACATTGCAAAGGGCTAATGGCGGATTTAGAATAAGGAGTCACAGTTTCACCCGAAAGGCGAAGCATCGTTTGCGATAGCATATTAGTAGACAGCTATACGAAGTAAGCATAGTAGTTTTATCGGCCGTATAAACTTGTAAACATTGGCTTACTAAATTAACAAGCTTGGTGTCACGCGCACACGAGCAAACGTGAACACATCTCACTCGACGACCGTGGAAACTCAGTGTCTAAACGCTGGAATGAGGAAGCGTGGCAGCAGCAGCGAGCGAATTGACCTTCACGATGCCTCTCGCTTCAACGCGAACTAAGCGGCGAAAAACAAAGCGAGCACGACGCTACGAGCACTCATTCTTTCCCCATCGCAGACCGCATTCAAGATAGGGCCCGCGCCATATGCAGCAGTCGCCGGAGGACGCCCCTCCTCCCTCACTCTATTTCCCACACAGTGCCTTGCGCGCAACCAAAGACTGTGCGCTTTCTTCCCGCTTTCCTCACTCGCGCGCACGAGATTGAGCCGCTATCGTCGGCTCACCATCGCACGATTTCACTTGCACATACAGCATATGGCGTGTGGCGACAATGTTATCGCCCCTGGACTTTATACGGAACATCACGGCTACGACGACATCAGAGATGTGCCTGGAGCGTCCATATGATTGCTATTGCAATAAAGACAGATTGGAATAGTTTTACGTTAAACCTGCCCAGGGTTGATGGCGGCTCTCTGGGTCTGCGATGACATATCCGTGACCCAGAAAATATGTTAGCGCATCGATTGGACGCATAATTTGAGAACATTTTCCGCTATCGTCATGAGCGTCGGCGCAAGAATATAAAGTTCGATTGTAGTTCCACTGATGTTTTCGGCTTTACAGGAAAACATGCTCCATGCTGCTGCTCGATCCACTCTTCCATATTCTAGTATGCTACAGCTAGAAAGCGTGCTTTTAGTACGTTGTTTGTGTTAGTTTATTGTCTCTTTCATCGTGGTTTCAAAGTGCGCTGCCAAATTCCATTATTCCACCAAAACTCAGATTGGCCTGCTCCAAACTGTTCCAAAATGAAATTTACTCTGCTCCAAGCTGCTCCAAAATGCAATTTTGTCTGCGCCGAACTGCTCCAAAATAACTTTGGGCAGTCCCACCCCTGCTCTACACAAGGAAACGTTTACTAATGAACATTGCTAGAAAGTATAATGCACAAAGCAAGCAAAAAGGAAAAACGTAAACACGACACACCAGGTCATTCTGACCACAGAGTTACATAAGCAACACAATGTAAAAAGCGTCAAGCACAAAATGTGTTGCATAGGTTAAGAAACAATTCACGGGTTGGTACATATAGCCCCGGAAAGAAACCAGTAGAGTCCTTAAACAACAGGACCACAAAAGATAGTGACAGTGAAAATATATTTAGTCTTAAGCGTAGAGGACGCGAAGTCTGAACACAACATAGGTTATTTCAACACAGATATAATGTGTTCCATTAAGTTACTAAGTTTTCACTTTGTGGAAAAAAAGTGAAGAAACAAATAAGCAATAAACATGGTGTCTGTGAATATATACATACTATATGAAGTACAACGGACTTCACCTCTCTAAACTTTAGTTCAACACCTAATGGTCAGGGGAAGCACTAGCACAAAGATTGCATTTTAAATATTCTCTAGACGCTAAAATTCAGTCATATGGCAATCAAGATGGTCTGTCTCCTTCCGATATCAACTATCCAACGAAATGTTGCTTAGCTTCAGTGATCTCGCTAGAAACGGCATGCACTGCCCATTGTGGTCTAGGAAGACCCAATATCATTTTACGTACCTCGTCAACACTGATCTAGTTTTGCAGATAGAATAATATCAGACACCAGCAACACTATCACAGAAGTTTTCCTTGCATGGATGTTTCGCACGCACAAGAATTTAGATACACAAAATACTCTTCAATTATAGCATTGATTATTAAAGAACTGAGTGTCTCCCTGTTACCTGCTAAATAAAGAAATTAATGAGAATGTTCCTATGCCTCGCAATATTGAAAAAGCATGGCTTTACGGACAGCACCAATCCCTATGGCCCATTTCTTACAACCCACCATAGCATCACTGAAATATTGGCAAGGCCCCAAAAGCGATAACATGTGTTAAAGCCAGGCTTAAATGGACACTGAAGGCAAATAAAAAGTCGAGCTAAAATGATAGAGTGATGCTCTAGAACGTCCAAGGCGTCACTATAATCGAGAACAGACCTTTAGTAATCGAGAAATTGAGGTAAATGCAGGACAAGATAAGAGACTCCCCAGCGACATTCAGGTACTTACCCGATGGCGAAGGCACTTCTCAAAAAAATTGTCACTGATACTGAACCACTCAGATTAAAAAGATCATTTCGTTGGATTATGAGACAGAAGAAAATTATACTTGTCTACTTCTATTAGATTCTTAGAAAAAAAAAACCTTTTTGGCGTTACATTTGGTAACGACATGGGTGGTGTAAAGGTTTCGTTTTTGCTCAGCTCTGCATCGTGCGCTTTCGAGTTTCAGTAGTTTCGTTATCGCGTAGTACTGCGCAGGTGTTACTGGCTCGCTAAACTCTGTGGGGGTGATCCCCAACCCGTAGCGCGTGCAATCGCAGCTACGTAGGGTTTGGGCGAATAAGGCAACAAGCGAGTCAACTCAACAACGTTTATTGCTGCGGGCAATAAAGTACACTTGCAGAGGGAAGTCCGCTCTGTATAATAAGTAATAAATAGGCTTGCCACATTGCGTGTGGAAGTCACGCAAGCGAGGTCACTCACGGGTTGCAGTGGGTATATCCATAAGGGCAGGTCAGGTGTAGCGTGGTCAGAGAGCCCCGGGGGTCCCTCGGTCGCGCTCTTTTATACCTTTTTACCTTTTCGCGAAGGAAATGTCCTCCTCGCCCGTCGGATACCTTCCCTCTTCCTTCGTGGATATGTGCGTCGGGAGAGGGCAACATGCCTCTCTCTCGTGTTGTGGGGGAGCACACGCTGCCACCTTCTCCCGCGAGCGCTCGCCCGTCGCCGGCGCACGGAGCGCCCGCGACAGCAGCCGGGTGGACATCTCGTGCGCGCACACCGCGCGCTGCGGGAGCCGGGCGAACACGGGAGAAATGCACTTTGCCCTCTCCCGGTTCTCGTTCGCCTCTCGCGACGCGCGTGCCGCGCGGGAAGAGGGAAAGTATCCGGCGGGCGAGGAGGACACTCCCCTCGCGGAAAGGCAAAAAGGCATAAAAGAGCGCGACCGAGAGACCCCCGCTCTCTCTGACCTCGCTTGACCTCCTGCCTGGACGGATTTTTACCTGCTGAAAGCCGTGAGTGACCTCGTTCGCGTGACTACCACACGCGACGAGGCAAGCCTATTTTATTAGTTGTTACACAGAGCGGACTTCCCTCTACAAGTGTGTTTTATTGCTGACAGCAATAAACGTTGTTGAGTTGACTCGCTGGTTGCCTTATTCGCCCGAACCCTACGTAGCTGCGATTACACGCGCTACGGGTTGGGGAAGACCCCCACATTTGGCGCTACCAACGTGGTTCGAATTCGGCAACACGGCGAGTTTTCTTTTCTGTTTTTTGGAGCTGGGACTACTGAAGTTGCAGTAAACAATGGCGACGGGCTTGTCTGACTTTCCAGATTTGTTCATGTTGTCGGAGGTCGCGGGAGATAATCAGATGCCTAGTGCTAACGCGGCGGCAGCTTCCGAACAAACCGGTAGCTTTGATTTTGAGTGTTTCACGCGGAACAGTCGGGATCGCGGAAACGCCACGTTGGCAGGGTTTAGGCCTGAGAGTAGGCCTAACACGCCTAACACCTCGCCGCGTCATCCCGCGGACTCAGAGCCACCTATGCCTCTAAATAGTTTGACGCAAGCTGCGGATGCGTCCGAACCTTCGGGCGGTAGTATTCCGTCAAGCGAAATAATGCTGCAGAATGCGCTGCAAGTCATGCAGAGCTTAGCCGGCGCCCTGCAGAACACCATGCGGGCCCCGTCGCAGAGCGAGCGACCACGAATTAAGGTAGACATGCCTACCTATAGTGGGTACCACGATCGCACTAGTGCAAACGAGTACCTCGACCGTCTGCAGTATTATCAGCAAGCAACAGGGCTTTCAGACGCCGAACTTCTCGCGCGCGTGGTCCCTGCTTCACTGACTGAACAGGCGGCTCGTTGGTTCCGACTGGCCGGACACAGAGCCCGCACAGTAGAAGAGTTCCGCGCGAACTTCCGCGAGGAATTTCTTCCGGCCAACTACGAGTGGCGTTTGAGGAGAGAGTTGGAGTTGCGTACCCAGCATCCGGACGAGTCCCTGCTGGAGTATGTTCGAGCGATGGACGAACTTTATCGTCTCGCAAGCCCTCTCGCCACCGACGCCGATAAAGTCGAGCGCGTCACACGGCAAGCGCACCCGACTTTCGCGGCCTACTTCAGGGGATGTAGGTACCGAGACTTAGACGAGCTCGCCACCGAAGCAAAGCGCATCCAAGGGGACATCCTCGCGGCGCGAGCATACCGTCCGCCTCCACCCGCCGCGCTGTCACTCGAGCCTCGCTGCGCGTGGAACGGCGGCGGGATCGCTTCACATTCCCCGAGGGTCGACGCGTCGGCATCGTTCGCCGACGAGCAGGTCCAGCGTGGTTGGGAATTATCAGACCGCGCCTTGGACCCGTACGCCTACGCGCTGAAAACAGCACAGCATAACGCGGCACGCAGTGCGCCGCGGCAGGAACTTGCGAGAACAGAGGAGCGGCACATGCCGACCGCCGAGCGTGGAAGCTACGGCCCGCCGGATTGGAGCGACGGGCGCCCACGCCACCGAGGCTTCGGTGGCCGTTGCTACCAATGCGGCGGACTGGGGCACATCGCCCGTGACTGCGCAAGCACGCCGGGCCAAGGTCGAGCACGTGGTTCGGGAAACGGGCAAGGCCGCCGGTGATCCACCTTGGGTCCCGGGCGGCGATCTCGAACACAACTGGAGATTTCGATGTACTTGCGCCTTTGGCTTGTCGCGTAGGAGATGTCGCGGACTCGCAGGCGCCATTCATCGAGCTAACGATAGCCCGAAAGAAGTTTGCCGCATTATTGGATACTGGGGCAAGCGCTTCTTTATTTGGTGACGAGGTGTTGCAGCATCTCCGCGAGAACAATATCCGCTTAAGAGATAGTGACATCACTTTCCGCCTTGCTTCCGGCACAGCACAATCGAGCGGTGCAGCTAGACTAGTTATTCGCTGGGAGAGACGCGTCAGGCGACAACGCCTCGTACATCTTCCCGGTCTGTCAGTGCCTGTTATTTTAGGTCGAGACTTTCTCGCCAAGTCGGGTATTTTGATAGACATCGCCAGCGGAGGTTACCGAGAGAACGGAACGGGTGTTTTGAAGCGTTTCGCAAAAGCGCCCGTGCCTGCGGCGACACGCCAGTCTCCGGGGGCGGCGCGAGCGGGCCACACCCAGCCGCAGCCGAGCGAGCAAACCGTAATCGGTAAAGACGATCAAAGCAACGGAGAGACGGTGGCACAACATTGTGCCGCGACGTTGCAAGGGGCAGCGCACCCACTTTTGTCAGAGGTCAACAGCCTGCCGGAGAGAGAAAGGGCACGACTGTCGTCGCTGTTGTACGAATACGACGCGATTTTCACGGACCGGCCGGGCCTCACTACGTTAGTCAGGCACAGGATAGACACGGGTGACGCTGCGCCGTGGAAATGTAATCCTCGGCCGATAAGCTTGACTAAACGGAAAGCACTTGACAGCGCCTTAGACGAACTCATCGACACAGGCGTTGTGGAAAGGTCGAACAGCCCATGGGGCTTCCCGGTAGTTCTAGTCCCGAAGAAGGACGATACTTATCGCCTTTGTGTAGACTACCGCAGGCTGAATGAGGTTACCAAGAAGGATGCGTACCCTCTACCCTCCATTTCCTCTTTAGTATCTAACCTAGGCGGGGCGAAGTACTTTACGACGCTCGATGCTAGTCGGGGATATTTTCAGGTCGAAATGGACGAGCGTGACAAAGAGAAAACGGCTTTCACTTGTCACCGCGGGCTCTTTCAGTTCAAAAGAATGTCTTTTGGCTTAGTCGGAGCTCCCGCTACTTATCAGAGGTTGATGGACCGAGTTCTAGGAGATGCGAAGTGGCAACATGCTCTCGCATATCTCGACGACATAGTGGTTTATTCGAAAACATTCGACGAGCACTTGCGCCACTTGAGAGACGTCCTAGACAGGCTGAGGTCCGCGGGTATCACGTTGAACCCGAGTAAAGCTCAGATAGCTGCGAACAGAATAACGCTGTTGGGATTCACGTTGGACAACGGCCGCATTCTGCCGAGTGAGGATAAGCTCGAGGCTATACTGAGCTACCCGTCGCCGAAAGATATCGGCGAACTGAGACGCTTTCTGGGATTGGTGAACTTTTATCGCCAATTCATTCCAGACTGCGCGGCAGTGCAAGCGCCTTTAACGAAGCTCTTGAGGAAAGACGAGCGTTGGACTTGGGGTCAAGAGCAGGAGGCGGCACTGCGCGGCCTCACAAAGGTGCTCGCTGACACGGCAGAGTTGCAGCTGCCCGACTTGAACAGGGAGTTTGTGATTCAAACAGACGCAAGCGACCTGGGTCTAGGTGCAATTTTGCTTCAGGAGCACGGAGGCATTCTCCGACCGGTTGCGTTCGCGAGCCGTTCGTTGACGCCGGCGGAAAGGAACTACTCGGTGACAGAGAAGGAGTGTCTCGCGATAGTTTTCGCTCTGCGAAAGTTTGACTATTATGTCGACGGAGTGGCATTCACGATTGAGACTGACCACATGGCTCTCACTTGGTTGAGGCGCTTGAGTGAGCCGAGTGGTCGCCTGGCGCGTTGGGCACTGCTGCTGCAGCGTTACGACTTCACCGTGCGCTACCGCAAAGGAAAAAGCAATGCCGCAGCGGACGCACTTTCGCGAGCGCCAGTCCGAGGCGAGGGAGAAACCCTGGCCGTAGCCCGAGTAAGGGACGCGGAACAACCGTCGGTCCTGGGCGAGAGCGTGAACCACGTAGATGTTGTCGGTTCCGCAGGAGTTGTCTTCAGCAGAAAGGAGCTGTTCGAGGCTCAGCAGAAGGATCCGTTTTGTCGAAAAGTGCTCGACGGGCTCCGAGAGCCGGGCGGCGCGGCCGCCGCGCACATGGAGGCAGCTGGTATTGCTGTCGGTGCGGAGCGCTCAGGAACAGCTGGTAATGCTGTGAGCGCGCTGGATTCCTATCTGCTGAATTCCGACGGCGTCCTGCTGAGGTATATTCCCACCGAGAACGACACAAGTGAGGCGTTTAAGGTGGTGATACCGCGCGCGTTGAGAGGAGCATTGCTACGCTACTTTCATGACTCGTGCATTGCTGGGCACGCGAGCGGCCCCAAGACTTACGTTAAGTTGTGTCGCTTCGCTACCTGGCCAGGCATGAAACGGGACGTGATTAGCTACGCCCGATCGTGTCATGTGTGCCAAAGCGTCAAGCCCCGAGGCGGACGACCGCCCGGCTTCATGCAGCCTATCGACAGCCAGACTCCCTGGCAAATCGCGGCATGTGACATCATGGGACCGTATCCCACAACACCGAGCAGGAACAAATTCTTGCTGGTGGTCACGGATCACTTCAGTAAATGGGTAGAACTTTTCCCCCTACGAAAACTTACGGCACGAGTGATCATGGATAAGTTGATGGAGGTTTTCACCAGGTTTGGTTTTCCGGAGCAGTTGATAACGGACAATGCGTCCTACTTCACTGCAAAGGTGTTCGTTGACTCATGCGCCGCACTGGGCATTAAGCATAAGAAAACGACAACCTACCATGCTCAGTCGAACCCCACTGAACGAGTCAATCGCAACATCAAGCACATGCTTGTCGCGTTCTCTGAAAGGCATAAGGACTGGGATACCTACCTTCCAGAGATCGGGTTTGCATTGCGATCGACGGTGAACCGCTCGACTGGGTACGCGCCTTCTTCTCTCAACCTGGGGAGAGAGCTGCCGAATCCGATGGATAGGGTTCTCGCGGATCGCAGCGGAATGCCAGTCGCGCCGTCAGCACGAGCTGAATACGCGACGCATCTACGTGTCAAGATGACGGAAGCTTTACATAAAGCACGCTGTAATCTTCGCACTGCAAGGGCACAGCAGAAGGCGCAGTACGACCGCTCGCATCGGAACGTCCACTACGAAGTGGGCGATCTGGTGCTTCGACGCCAGCACGTTCTCAGCGATGCTACCAAACAGTTCGCTGCCTCGCTGGCGCCGAAGTGGACCGGGCCGTATCTAGTGAGAGAGAAGGTTTCCTCGCTTGTTTACCGGCTCGAGAACAAGAAAGGAAAGCCGATCGGCGGACCGGTACACGTGTGCGACCTGAAACGCTACGTGCCGCGTGATGAGCAGTGGGATGACGATCAGGCCCTCCCTCAACCGCGATCGGTGAGAGAGAGCAGTCAGAACCGAACGGCGAGCCCGCAGCCGCGCTACAATTTGCGTAGCAGGCGAAAGTAATCTGACTGCTAGTTGCGTAACTCGACGACTGCGAGGAACATTCGTAAGTCCGGGTGGCGTTGCGTACCGCGTGAGCATACAGCCGCGCCGGGCTGGCACCTTGGTAGTTCCTGCCGGGGAAGCGAACGTCTAGTGACCATCGAGCGCCGAGTATGGACGACGAGTCGTCACGGCCACGACGGGATTGTGGCGTAAACGCTCGACGCGTGGGTGTGCGGTTTCACCAAAGACTGCTGTGAGGGCCAGTGCGGTGATTATCCTGTGCTGCGACTCGAATTGGTGATGATGCTTGCGAACATTCCCTTCGCAACAGACGTCGATGGTGTCCCCGGATACGGCCAACTATGCTGCTGATCACAGTGCCGTTCCGTGCAGTTTGCTATGCAGTTGCTGATAATAATTTCCAGGAGCAGAGCAAGACGAGATACGGCCGTGCGAATTGCCTGCAGTACGCGCTGGAACAACTGACGCCCTTGCAGTACTGACGGCGCTACGCCGGCCTTGGAGCCGCACGAACCGCTAGCCGGCGGACGACCACCCCCTCCAGCGCAGCCGACACCTAGGGCGCAGCACTGAGAGTCACCTTCGAGCCCCGACAACCATCCCGCCTCGCAAGCCCGAGCAGTGCAGCTGACCAGCCGCCTCCGAGTCGGCATCAAGTGCCCGCCAGCTGAGGGCTACATCACCACAACGCTTCCTCGGTCGCCAACCTCGGCGGGTACTCAGGCAAACGGACGTCCCTAGGTGCCAGCCTCAACGTACGGGGGCCTTCTTAAGGGGGGGAGGATGTGGGGGAGCACACGCTGCCACCTTCTCCCGCGAGCGCTCGCCCGTCGCCGGCGCACGGAGCGCCCGCGACAGCAGCCGGGTGGACATCTCGTGCGCGCACACCGCGCGCTGCGGGAGCCGGGCGAACACGGGAGAAATGCACTTTGCCCTCTCCCGGTTCTCGTTCGCCTCTCGCGACGCGCGTGCCGCGCGGGAAGAGGGAAAGTATCCGGCGGGCGAGGAGGACACTCCCCTCGCGGAAAGGCAAAAAGGCATAAAAGAGCGCGACCGAGAGACCCCCGCTCTCTCTGACCTCGCTTGACCTCCTGCCTGGACGGATTTTTACCTGCTGAAAGCCGTGAGTGACCTCGTTCGCGTGACTACCACACGCGACGAGGCAAGCCTATTTTATTAGTTGTTACACAGAGCGGACTTCCCTCTACAAGTGTGTTTTATTGCTGACAGCAATAAACGTTGTTGAGTTGACTCGCTGGTTGCCTTATTCGCCCGAACCCTACGTAGCTGCGATTACACGCGCTACGGGTTGGGGAAGACCCCCACAGTGTCCACCCGGCTACCACTGCGCGCGCTACGTGCGCATGCGACGACGAGCCTAAGCGGGAGAAGATGTCCGCCAGGCTCCCGGCGCGTGTGCTATGTGCGCATGCGACGACGAGCGCACGCGGTAGAAGATGGCGGCGTGTGCTCCCCACAACTCTCACTTGAAGTTGCAAGCAGCAGAGAATGGGGGGCCACGTCCATGTGATGTCGCGGGATGCCCGAACGGTCCTCGCGCTGACGCGGCCTGCTGCCGAGAGCCGCAGTAGCGGCTGGTGACTGCCGGCTCTTTTCCCAGCCGCTGAGGGTTGTGAGCCGGACACAGGCGGCCGCCGAACTCGCTGCGCTGGACTGGCCACGGCATGTCCATCGCCTGGGGTGGCTCGGTTGTAGTCCGGGGCAGCAGCGCGGACGATGTGCAGGTGACAGCAAACCAGGGGACTCCGCTCACACTACGTACACTCAACACACTCGACAAACACTGAATTAGTGCAAGGGAGAGAAATTCTGTATGCGCATCGCCCACGTGGTACGATGTTCAATTCGGCTAGCAAAATTTTGAGCGGCATTTCAGATGCTAAATTCACATGAACAATGCTTGCTTTCTTGAGTTGAACGAGTAATTTCAATTCGTGTGAGGTGAACTAATGATGGAAGCAATGTGCGACACCTCAACACCACGGTCCACCAGGTTGTGTCCATCATCGTGCAACAGGCGGCTTTGTAAAGCCTTATGCCTAATGCGTCGCTACTCTGACAACAACCGGCATCCATAAACAAAACAAAACAAAAAACAACAACAAAAAAAACAACCCCCAAATTGGGCACAACTGGCAGCCACGAGGAGACGTTAGCTCTGTGAGGTGGTCCTACCCCGCGCGGTGCACACAGCATCTGAGTTGACGGCGCCGGAGCGCCCGGTGCCAGGCCACAATACCAGTCAGCCCGTAGTGGCACCTGTGGCCCGCGGCCACCCGGCTCCCTGAGCCGCGACTTCCGAAGTCAAAGAGATAGAGGAGGCTATTTACATAGAAATTCGGACCACCCACGAGGCTTCCGTACTCACTTGCTTCAGGGCCGGTATTTTGTAGCGATGCCTTTAATGTTATAATGCCTTTTCGTGCTTATCGCGCTTTGTCAGTGGTCAGAGCGACGGTTCGCTCGCGTTATCAACGTTGATATCGTGAGCGGACCGTCGCTCTGACCACTGACAAAGCGTGATAAGCGTGAAAAGGCATTATTACTTTAAAGGCATCGCTACAAAATAGCGGCCAAGGCTTGCCAATGCTCCGCGGGCGCTAGGCCTCGCTCTCCCAGGATGCAGACTACGTGGCTCTCGTGCCGATGAGTGTACTTCAACAAAACACCCGCGAAAAGGCTTAGCATGTTGAAAAGTTCAAACACGCTACAGCAACCGTCGCCTCACTCAAGAAAGCACGCCGCCGACACTGGCGATCAAAATCCACGCTGGGACTACGCTTTGGTTGAAACAAAGGTTGTCGCGGACCGAGCAAAACTGTTAAAATTATCGTGCGATGCCCCGAGAGGACCATGTTGGGCAGCCGCCAGATGTGGAGTCTCACACATGCTCTTAGGACAAAGGAACGACAACACAGTAGTGTAAACAATCAAAAGGGCATTTATTGAACCTTTCATACACCAATGCACACTAGCCGAATTACAACCAATAGAACATTCACACGGGCGCGCGACAAATCAAGGAAGTCTGACTCACTGCGACCCGATAGCGAGCGAATATGTTCGCCCCATGCTATGACACCATTGCCTAGTCGTTCACGTGTACGGTCACGCAAACGGTGGCGCGTTCGAACGATCTGTGTTCGTCCATACCGGTGTCCTGCTCTCAGCCTCGCGAGACGGTCCGGTGAAGCGGGCCGGCGCATGCGCGAAGCGTTCGTGCGTGTTGGTCGCTGATCCCAAGCCAAAGAGGAAGCGCTTTTGACCTTTTTCTCCCAAGTCACCCTGCCGTTCGGTGGTGTTAGCATCGCGACACTCGCGCCATCTCTCGCAACGCGCTGCAACCACTACGACCGCTTCCAGCGCTTAGCCACGCTGAGAAGCCGGACTACAGGAGACGCGAGCGATGCGGAGAAAACAACAGCAGGGGACGAGTGAGAGCCGCGCATCCCCACGTCACTATTAGACTATGACGTCACCATTAATTCTCGGGAGGGCGGGTGATTTGAATACCGCTACAGGTACACAGATGCTTCAGACGCAATTTTCTCATAAATGAAGTCTTTTCTTGGCACGAAACAACCGTTTCGAGGTTTCTGTGATCGTGTTTTAACATTTCACTTTGACTTAATATTTGCCTTTAGTGTCCCTTTAACAAAAGCATGATTAATTACACAAATGAAGCGCTAAATTGGCCAAAGGTTTAGATAATGTTTAATAAATCAATAACACGTCACTACATAAGCAAAATGTTTCTAATGCACCTTCTAGAGCTTTGCTTTGTACCTGTCTGTTATCACAAATTGGTCACTTCACGATTCAGGGAGCTGGCATAGACAGTTGCACAGGCTGATGCACCGCAGAAAATTCAGCGTGTTCCTAATGATGCTTGACTTCAGATTTAGCACTTGCAATTAGAAGGTAAGACAAAAAAGCTAAACAAAAAAGATAAACAAATATGTTTCAGACACTGAAACTTTGTTATAACGAAACGGGATATAACGAATTATTGTATATAACGAAATGACATTCCCGCTGAAATCCCCGTAGATATCTATGTTTTTAAAACCTCGTTTCAACGAAGTAAAATTATACTGCCAATAGATACAGCAAACTTGATTTATATCTGAAACAAGAAATGCCCCACCCTTGCAGGCTCAATACGTCGCTTTCTTTAATAAAACTTGTTGTTGGGTTAGTTGGTTCATGCTTCATACAACGGAAAAACGCAACACACCAAGAAAAAGAGAGACGAAAGGAAGGTGCGTCAAATATTCCTCGCAATATTGAAAAAGCTTCGCTTTACGGAGAGCACCAATCTCTATGGCCCATTTCTTACAACCCACCATAGCATCATGAAATATTGGCAAGGCCACGCTCCTTCCTTTCACCTCTCTTTTTCTTGGTGTGTTGCGTTCTTTCGTTGTATGAAAGATTACTTTCCACAGGGTAAAGCGCAGATTCGGTGCCAATGTTTAAACCATTTGGGTATTTGCATTGAATGCATTGTCGAACACTGGTCCTTGTCACCACTACGCGTAGTTGCGCTAAGCAGAGAATCATAATCGCCATCGCAATTTCTCTTGCTACAGCACCGCGCAGGCTAGTTAGTGCAGCTAGGCACGGCCTCGGACTTGCGCCGGTGGAATTTCAGATGCCACGCCTACGTGTGTGTACCACGTGCTGCTAGAACACGACGAACATTGTTGGCGCCGCAGCGTGCAACCTATTCAGCCGCGTCAACATTTCGCCGGTTTCGTGATGCTAGAGACTAGCCAACTGAAAGCGGAAAAGAAAGATCATCACATTGAAATAGACAGCTATCGTAAAGGTAATCGTGTCAAATGCTACGAAGTCGTGTGTTGAGGACGCCGAAGTTTCTTTTACTGTTTTATTAAATTTTCAGCGAGCACGCGGCCATGTAGTGGTATTGCTGGCCGAAAGGCCTTCTTCTTCTATGCAAGTTCAAATTTGTATGCGACATTGCGCATATATTGCAGTGAACGGCAGTAATGAATATAATGACGTAATAACTTCACTGCAAAGAAATTTTATTGCATATGATTGATAAGAGTAATTCCCACTCATTTGTACCAAAGCCTTGTTTGGAAACAGAAACTGTTAGAAATCCGACCTAGGTATCTTCCGTATGCAGGCGCAATAATGCCACCGCTGCGATTCGGCCTTATCTGTAGTCTGGGTAGCAAGCACCCGAGAAATTACTGTGAAATCCGCATTCTATCTTGGCGATAAAGACAGCCTTGTCCAAGAAGGCCAGTGCCATAGTTAGAGGCTGCCACATCCTCCGCAAGTACGTCGCAAGCGACATTTTTCGTTTCACATCATACACATGCTGCTTCAAGCCCTTTGCATCGTTTGATGTAAACGTAATCGCAGTTTGTGCCAAAAAGCAATTATAGAGTGTGTCCTTCACATGTACCAGTTCATGATGAAACGTGCAGGCAGGAACATATATGTGGCGCGCGTCATAGGTTTTCAGAACATGTACCATGGCCTCCTTTTAGGGACATGTTGAATGGTAGGGGTAAGACAGGGGTAATTGGAGATCGCAGGGAGAGGCCTTCGTCCTGCAGTGGACATAAAATATAGGCTGATGATGATGATGATGATGAATGGTAGCATCAATTCAAGGACGCGAGGCCACTGGCCGACCTGAACGGTGTTCTACGCTATGAAACTTCCGGGGTAACCGCACCCAGAATGTTCATTACGTACTTTGAGCCAGGCACGTAGCCCGGATATATTTTTCAGGGGTGGGGGCTAAAGCACTGCAATCATCTTGACTGAGGTGCTTCGTTCTTTGTAAGCTCCCAGGCGTTGGACAAGCATTGAGAAGCGAATGCTGATAATAGCCGCACATTCGAAGGATATGTGCCTTTGTTCATAGGCGACATGCCAGGCACAAAAGAGGGCAAGGCGCCGGCCGTAAAAAAAAAAAAAACAAAAAGAAAGAAAAAAAAAAAGAGAAGAAAAAAATATTTCTGAAGGGGGTGGGGGAGCCGGTCAGCCACCCCCACCCCCTTCCCTGGGCTACGCCACTGCCCTGAGCGTCCTGATTAGGGCAAATTTTCCGGGATCGCTGTCACATTTTTGCTTTAATTCTTTGCGACCAGATTTCGGACAGTCACCTGTACAGATTACATCCGAATGAACATAACCCGAAATTTTCATTCGTTCCATGAAATGACGTTGAGGCCTACGCACCCTCTCCTATGTCCCTTGATTGAGCGAGGCCTTCGCAAATGTTCTGAAAACCTATGAAGTCAATGTCCCACCTTTTGGCCCACTAGTTGCAGCAAGAACTGTCAGTTGCGAAGATGCAGAAGATATGTTCCAAGCGTTGTATACAGAACACCCTGCGCAAATCGGGACTAGCTTTACATTAGCGAAAGCAGTCATTTTGAAAGTGCTTGAAGCAAGAAATCTATGTCAAAGAGATTAATTAGAAATATATCAGAATTGAAGAAACAATGTCGTTTCTAATGCACTTGCGGAGCACGTGGCAGCCTGAATGTGCCACCGACGAGACAAGGCTTCTATCATTGCCAAGGAAACTGGATTTGAAAGCAGTAGCTCGAATCCCTTGCCATCCAGACTACAGAAAAAATGCTGTATCGCAACGATGGCAATCTCCCGCCTTCAGACGCAGAATGCCGTGTTTCGAGGACGTCCAATTTTTATCAACACCTTTTTATCGGCGTCCTCTTTTCTTTTTTCTTGCAACATGAACTCCAGAACCAAGACAAACTATTAGCGAGATGCAGCATTGAATTTCAATTTATTATCCTAGCTGTTTTGAAGTATGCAATTTAATGCGAGTAAAGAAACTGTAAACGGCAAAAATCTACTTATTAATTACTCTTGTGGTTTAAATTAGGTGAGATAGATTAGTCAAAAACCAAGTGCAGCAGCATACAAAAATTTCGCTCTCATACGGTCTAAACGAGCAGTTAACGAGGGCACAAAAATACATATGTCGATTACAGTGGCGCACCGACAGGGGGGGTTTCGGGGGTTGTAACCCCCCCCTGAGGCCGACTTAACCCCCCTCTTTTGCTTAACCCCTTTTCTTTCCTTGCGCATTTAAGTACTGCAACTAAGATGTAAGACGCGCAATCGTCTGCACACTCACAAAAAGCGCATTTTTTGACAATTTCCCATGAAGAAATTGAAATTAGTGCTATTTAGATGGTATTGGCAAACTGTCAACCCCCCCCTGGCAGAGATTCTGGGTACGCTACTGGTCGATTATGCAGGACACACTTAGAATGTTATTTAAAGCCGCATATGATTGGATCTTATAACTGTGTGTTGTTCTGAAGGCCAACATCTTGTTCTGTCATTACTGAGGCCAAAATGACATATTCACCTTCTCCTGTCATCCTCGCCTCAGTGGTAAGCTTAAACTACTTAGCGGTTGGTTCAACTCATAGGTAGTGGCATAGTCAATTGAAATGGGACTAAACGTGGACAAGTGCCATGGGCTAGTCATATTACTACTTCAAACCATTACGTTATTAAGCACCTGGAGTAACATGTCAGACAACTAGCCAGGCTAAACATTAAAGAATGTTTCTCTCTCTCTCTCTATGTGACATAGAAAGCAGCTTGATAACCTTAGTGTGAAGCATGTGATATGACTGGTCCATTGCGCATGCCCAAGTGCTATCTGCTGCATGCAGTTTTTTTTAATTTGGTTAAAAAAACAGAAAAACACCTTGTAGAATGAGAACATACGGTATGTTCTCATTATACAGTCTTTCTTTCTTTAGCTGAACTAAATTTTAAGTACTTGTTGCAGACAGCACAATTCTAACCCTTGTTCATAAATTATTCGATGAGGCGGCCCATTACTTCTAAGAAAAATCAAAATGCTTAATTCAATAATTGACATAGTTATGCTAATTAACTTTTTATTAATTACTTTACTGCACATATTTTTATCTACGAATTGTAGCTTGTGATTATGCAAGGCATATCGACTTGGAACGAATTCTAAAGATGACAATGGTTTCGAGATATGCGGTGTCAAACTTGCAGTAAAAATGCACTGTTGTTTAACTTAATTTTTAAGAAAACAATGTTTCATGCGTTAGAACACAAACTAACTGGAACGCCAATGCATTTCGTTGGACGCTTTCAAAATTGTTATCTAGAAACTAGCCTAGTCCTCAAAACTTGTTCTAAGTCGAAATGCCTTGCATACCCACTAGCTATAATTCATAGATTAAAATATGTGCTGCAGATTTGTTAAAACGTTTATTAGCATAATTAAATAAATTATTCACAAAAGCGTTTTGATTTCTCGTAAGGTAATGGCCGCCTTATCGAGTAATCTTGATCAAGGTTTAGAATTGCGCTATCTGGTGGAGCTAAAAAAGACAATTTGCGAAATTTGGTGGAGCTAAAAAAGACACCACGTATATCGCAACACATAATCCGCTCTGGAACAATAATGTGCCTTGATGAAATGCAGACACTTGTAAACTACATTTCCACATATCTATGGCACAAGAGGAATAAGAAATGACCTTATCTGCGTTGCAAATATTTAGTCTTGCAATAACGATGGCCTATCGTTATGTGGATCACAGGAAACCACTCTCTCACACATCGTTTTGTTTGCCAGCGCTTGGAGCTTGTTGATGGAACCCTGCAAGTCTGATTTTGCTCAACAAGCATTTACCATATGCCGCGCTACCATTGCCGCAACCGTATCCGCCAGCTACCAGCTGGTTTGCGTGCATTACACCACGCCACGCGTGAAACTGGCGCAGCTCATCGAGGATGCGCCACCTTACTTCTGCCGGAGACTGTCGTGGCAGAGGTATACAGCGTTATACAGGGTGTTCATTTTTGTTTTACGGAATCTTTAGAAATCGTCTGTAGCAGATTGCCTAATTCCTATAAGCGGTGAAAACACGGCCCGCGGCGTACTTTCCCCATCGCAGATTGCGTTCAAGATAGGGCCAAGGCGGTTGTATCGCCGAAGTGGATCGTCGCAGATTACGTCCTGCTTTGGTCCACTGTGTGGGGAGCACACGCTGCCATCTTCCTCGCGTGCACTCGCCGTCGCATGCGCACGGAGCTTACGCGGCGGGAGCCGGGCGGACAATAGAGAGAGGCACTTTACCCTCTCCCGGTTCTCGCTCGCCTCTCGTGATGCGCTTACCCACGCAGGAAGAAGGAAAGTATCCGACGAGCGAGGAGGACTTTCCCCTCGCGAAAACGTAAAATGGTATAAAAGAGCGCGACCGAGAGACCCCGGGCCTCTCTGACCTCTCTACACCTGACCTGCCCCTTTGGATATACCCGTTGCAACCCATGAGTGACCTCGCTTGCGTGACTTCCACACGCAACGAGGCAAGCCTATTTATTACTTATTATACAGAGCAGACTTCCCTCTGCAAGTGTGTTTTATTGCCCACAGCAATAAACGTTGTTGAGTTGACTCGCTTGTTGCCTTATTGACCCGAACCCTACGTAGCTGCGATTGCACGCGTTACGGCTTGGGGAAGACCCCCACAACTGAAACCGTTCTGCATTGCTTTGCTGGCAAAAATCCTCTCCTTTTGTTTGCGCCAGTCCTGAACGCAAGTTTCGGATTCTCCGAACGCCTGTGATGCAGCCCGATTTCCGGCCGTCTCTGCACACATGATCACTTTCCTTTTAACTACGGCATCATGATGAACTCGGTACTTCATGCTGATGGAGCAGACGCAGAGAACCTGAAGACAGACGGTGGACTCTTGCCTAAGCACACGTACTGCATCACATGGAGGAAGCTACGGTAGCTAGACTTGGGAGTAGCTAGGCTTGACATGCATGCGATGCGGCCATTTTGAAATGCCGATGGCTCTATGGTAACGCAGATTTAGGATCGTACTCGATTCAAACGCGCATGCAATTTTTGGGAACCTGTTTTATCGAAAAAAAGCGCACGTTAGATTCGAGTAAATACGGTATTTATGGCTTGAGGGGAGCGTTTGCCATCCAGGTTGACTGCCGAAATTCCAGGCAGCCGCACTGTAACCGGTATTTCGTGTCCCGCAACTGCACTATGAGCGATACGCGTTGTGGGGAGCACACGCTGCCACCTTCTCCCGCGGGCGCTCGCCCGTCGCTTGCGAACAGAGCGCACGCGGCGGTAGCTGGGCGGACATCTCGTGCGCGCACAACGCGCGCCGCGAGAGCCGGGCGGACACGGGAGAAATGCACTTTGCCCTCTCCCGGTTCTCGCTCGCCTCTCGCGAGGCGCACGCCCGCGCGGGAAGAGGGAAAGTATCCGGCGGGCAAGGAGGACACTCCCCTCGCGGAAAGGTAAAAAAAATGTCACAGTTTCGCACTAAGGGCGAAGCGATGAATGCGATAGCAACACAGCAATGTCATACGAAGTAAGGTGAGCGGCTTTGGTAGCAATATGAATTGTAGTAAACATGAGCTGATTAAGTAAGCAGGTGTGCTGCGGCGTAAGTAGACCGACATGAAGAGAGACTCGATGACCACGAGAAGGCGCGTGTGAAACGGTGGTGTTGATGAGAAGCGCTTCCCGTGGGCAGCGCGCGTGCGAAGGGACACACCTGTAGCGCTGCACTGCCGCCGATCCGGGCAGCATTACATGTGTAGCGTGCGTTGGAAAATGTGGCCCGACTATTACTAACTGAATGAACAAGCGTGGTGTGAGCGCGCACAAACAAACATGAATAGATCACACTGAATG